>NC_056750.1:143242091-143555742 GCF_019279795.1 Protopterus annectens
TTTGTCAATGATTTTAGTAGTGACTAATGGCAATCACCTACACTTCTAGGCTATAACTCTTTCCACACCCTTTGGCCCCAGAACTTGGACCAAAGCTCCAAAGGCAGTGGTGTTTCCATATTCATAAAGGATACGCACACCTCCAGACTGGTAGCCCAACATAACGCATCAGAGATACTTCAGGTGCAGCATTGGGTAAGACAATGATCCAGGTCGCAGCCTGCTATAGGTCCCCAACCATGTCCCAAAACACACTACACATTCCTAAGCACCCTGGAGAATATTAGGGTCCAACCTAACACTCCCATACTAGGTGATGTCAACAACCCCTCAATTAACTGGGAAAACTACTCTTGTACCTATACACTTGCCCAACATTTCCTGGAGTTCATTAATTCCAATGCCCTGGAACAGCTCGTTCTTACCCCCACTAGCGGTGGCAACATCCTTGGCCTGGTCATTACTAACATGGGTGACCATTGCTCTACACCAGTAGTCAGCTCCTCCCTGGTTAGATCCAACCACAAACTAATCACCATGGAAATCCACATCCCTCCCACCCCGCTCCACCCCATCCCCGCAAAGGTAACCACCATGAAAGACTTCTCCAAAGCTAACTTTGGGCACCTAAAAACAGAGGTGGCTACCTTCACGGCACCTATACAAATGAAGAATAGCAGCATGACCACTGAATCATACAGCAATGCACTGTACAAACACGTACACAAATGCATGGATCTCGCCATACCCAATAGAACCAAGATGCTCTCCTCCAAAAAAGGAAGCCAATCCGGTGGTCCCCTGCCATGAACAAGCTCTACAACAGAAGGAGGAAACTGATGCAGAATAAGGTGAAGTCCCAAGACTGGAAAAACTCCCTTATCAGCCTCAACAAAAAGTTGAGATCCCTCATCAAATCCTCTAAAGCTAGCTATGAAAACAGAATTGCAGCAGATAGTAAAGACAACCACAAGGCCTTCTATAGTTTTGTAAAGAATCTCCACAGCAATAGCCAGATTTACTCTGTGCTACTGCACAATGGTACCTACTATATGGAGCCAACAGATATTGCCAATATACTGGCCGACAGATTCAGTGCCAACTTTACCCCTCTCCCCCCAAAGGACTAATCACAATACCCGTAGATTGCCAGGCACCCAGTATTACTGCTACACAGGTTAAAACAGCACTGTCCAAGGCCAAGAATACAGCTTCTGTGGGACCTGACAATATCCATGGGTGTGTTCTACATGAACTACAGAGTGAACTGGCAGCTCAACTGTGTGCCCTGTTCACAGCCTCACCTCAGGCTTTGTCCCTACCGAATGGTGCACTCCTACAGTCATCTGTCTCCACAAAGGAGGAGTGACTGCAGACCCTGGAAACTATCGCCCCATTAGCCTGACGAGTCTGATATGCAAAGCTATGGAACACATCATCATGGACCTAATAAACAAGGATACAGGGAATCTCCAAACTCCAGATCCAACACAGTTTGGTTTTGTGAAGGGTAGATCATGCCTGCTCAACTTGGTCAACCTCTTTGAGTCAGTCACCAGAGCTGTGGATGAAGGCAAGGTGGTTCATACAGCCTACCTTGATCTGGCCAAGGCCTTTGATACCATTCCCCACTCAGGAATCATAGAAAAACTCACTAAGCTAGGCATCAACCCCCATATCACTAGGTGGGTTTCAAACTGGCTCACAGATAGAACGCACAGTGTGAAAGTAGCTGACTCCAAGTCAGACTGCTGACTAGTCATGAGTGGAGTCCCACAGGGTTCGGTCCTGGGTCCTGTCCTGTTTGGTATCTACTTCTCTGAAGTCTAGGCCAACACGAAGGGGCTCTGGCTGACAAAATTTGTAGATGATTGCAAGTTGGGAGCTATTATTAACTCCCCCACTGATGTTGACATCTTACAGAATGGCCTCACTGAGACCAATGACTGGTATCAGAACCATGGCCTTAAGCTCAATGCCAAAAAATGTGTCGTCATCACCTTTGGGAAAAACCCAGTTTCCATAAATTTCCATATTGATGGTAGTCCACTAAACACAGAAAGCGTTATAAGAGATATGGGAACACAGGATGACAGCAACCTCTCTTTTGATCACCACATTGCCACTGTGGTGAGAAAGTCCTTCTATGTGGCACATCTCATTACTAAGGGTTTTGCATCCAGGAAGAAAGAGGTCATTGTCTCCCTCTACTCTTCCCTCATTAGGCCAATCATCGAGTACAATGTCCCATTGCGCATGTACCTCACTAGACACCTGCAACAACTGGAGAGGCTGCAAAAGTACCTCACAAAGAGGATCCTAGGCCTTAAACACTTGTCCTATATGGACAGACTCAAAAATCTCTGACTGTTCTCTGTCTCATATCACCTACTTAGAGGCGATCTCTGCTTGACTTACAAAGCCATGTCTGACCCAGCTCTGTTAGAAATGCTACATTTAAAGAAATCCCAGTCCCTGTGCACCACATGCTCCAGATACCTCAACCTCATTACCACAATCAACAGAACATGCTGGAGGGACAGGTTCATAACCCAGAGACTGCCCAGGCTATGGAATAGCATGGGCAGTCTCTGGGTTATGCTATGGAAAAGACTTCCCATACATGTCAAGTAGAGCACCTCGCTGACCCTCTTCAAGAGAAATCTTGATGAGTGGATGGGAAATAGAAAATTCATCCCAGGAATCACTCCAGTGGCTCTACTCCACATAGGCACTGGGAACTAAGGTCGAGTGGCACGATGCCAGGGTAATCCTATGGATAGGCTTGTAAAGGCCCCAGGGCCATCAGCCTATGAACCTATATGTTATGTTTGTTATTTATACACATATATATATATATATATATATATATATATATATATATACATATATATATATATATATATATATATATATATATATATATATATACACACATACATACATATATATATATATATATATATATACATACATACATATATATACATACATACATATATATATATATATATATATATATATATATATATATATATATATATATATATATATACACACACACACACACACACACACACACACACACACACACACATATAAATATTTGTTTTGGCTTTCACAAAAAGGTCCACTTGCAGAATTGTCACAATTTATTTACATACTATATAGTGCAAATTGGTATGCTTAAGTGTAGCATGTTTTTTATTATGTGCCTTCCTCTGTTGCCACATATTGTTACTTATTGGCTCAAGGCTTGTACAGTATCTCTGTGAATCACAGCAATACTGTCTGTACAAATTCTTAAATAAAATAATAATTCATAGCAAATTAATTAGCTCACTTACTTAGTGGAACATGCTAGACTCCAATGACAGTATTTGGGCCTGTATATTGGAGATTTTGGGGGGTCGTGTTATTAATGGAAAAAGGTGTAGTAGTTACAGATCTAAAGCATACTCTAGATATTCTGATATTTATTTAGATTCAGAAATTTTCATCAGGTATGTTTGAATTCAGCCAGTCATGGTTATCAGCATCTACTGAAGGAAGAAAAAAATCTGTTGCCTAAAATCATGGTTAATGTTTTGTAAAGCATCTGTTGCTGTGGCAGAAACTGCTTTCTGGGTTTCTGTTTAATTACTGTGACCCCTGCCTGTGAAGTAATTATTAACTACAGTTTTTTTTCACTCATGCATGCACTAATTAAGTTTTACATTCTACCAAAGGCATTCATAGACATACAGGTCAGAACTGTTTCTGTCTACCAAGTGAAACTAAAGTTAAAAGGAATATTCTAATACAGTTACAGAGAATTTGTGACAACACAAAACTAGTGCTGCATGTTGATTATATGCCATCACAAGAAAAAAAACAGTGAAAAGGACATTTAAGACAATATCTAAGACATTTTAAACGTAAAATATAAAAGTGTATATATAATAATTAATATGTGTAGAATATGTTCAACGTTAGCTTACAAAATTGTGGTATAACTTTTAATAAATTTGTTTAATGGATAGTGTAGCACAAAAATTGACAAAGCTGCCCCTTTTTACACAAAATGAAACTTGTACTTTATTTCTTCATCGTGTTTTTGCAAATACAGTGTTACCTTAATTAGCTGTAATTATTATTAAATACACACATTTCCTAGAACAACCTTAGATATTTTTATCAACCAATAACTGTGCACTGTACAATCCCCAGTCAATGTAGATATCTTCTTGCCTGTCTCGTACAATCTGCTACCCCAATGACCTAAATACCACTCACTTAGCAAATTGATAGCTGCAGTAAAGCTCCTGAAAAGACAGTTGGCAAATGCTATTTCAGCTGACAGAGCTGAAGAAAATGGCATCCAAAGCAGAAAATGGAAACCACAAATAGGTACAGCTCTGTGATGTAGGGGATTAAAGCCCTGACTGATCCAGACCACATGACCTTGAATGAGGCAGGGGAAGGGGGAGAAAGGGACTACACCCAGCTCATCCATCCCGTGTGAGGTAGTGGTGGTATTCGGTTGGCTGATTGCTCCAGTGTCACTGGAGATTTGTGTAATAGCAATGGGCAAAACCCCAGGCAATGCCAGCTTGGTAATCCCATGCCAATGGCAGTAGTCCTTGTAGGTATATGTGTGTGCACGTGTTTGTGCATATGCATATGTGTATGCATGTGTGTGTGTGTGTGTGTGTGTGTGTGTGTGTGTGTGTGTGTGTGTGTGTGTGTGTGTGTGTGTGTGCTCAAGCACACATGCATCCATGCATGCATATGTGTGTGTTTGAGTATGCCCATGTCAGTAGACATTAGTCTCCCCATGATGATGAGATGGTCAAGTTAGCAACCTGGATAGTGGGAATAGAGACCAGGGGAAATGCCTGCATAGTCCATGCTCTACACAAAGTAGGTATGTGGAAAAGAGAGCGGCACTAAGTAGTTCCTGGTCTGGGAACAATTTGAGTCCATCCTGAAATATGGAGCACCTTGGTCTGTAGGAAGTGAAGCCACATCCTCTAGATATTGGGAGGAAGATAGCCTTCCTTAGCAGCCAGGCAAATGATTGTGTATGAACAGGGGAAAAATACCTCCATGGCTGCTTGCATGATGGCCATCTCCAGTTACCTCTTATTTGGTGCAGTAAGGCCCTTTACCATGAGAATAAATAGGCTCAGGACAAGTAGGGATTCGTAATTTCCAGGTATGGAGACAAACATGTAGAAAAAACTGCAAATGTAAGTGTTCTATATGGGGCAGAGCTCCCTCCATGCCAAGGGCTGTGCTTCCATGTAACCCTCACTTTACAATCAGCTCAGAAGTGCAATCCACAGTTTATAATCAGCTCAGAGGTTGGTGCATTTTGAGATAAAGACACATTTCCCCCACTGCAGCAGTCTCACAATCTGGGGCTCTCACCCTCACACATTCTCACATATTTCTTCCTACATAGAAAGAAGCAGAAACTTGAATCATTTTATGAAACACTGGGTAAGACAGAGATACAAGTCATAGCCTGCTACAGAACCTCACAAAAAAGATCCTAGGCCTTAAGCACATGTCCTACATGGACAGACTCAAGAAACTTCAGCTGTTCTCATTCTCTTATCGTCGACTTAGAGGTGACCTCTGCTTGACTTACAAAGCCATGTCCGACCCAGCCCTACTTGAAATGCTACACTTAAAGAAATCCCACTCCCCCATGCCATACACTCCAGAGATCACAACCTCATCACCACAATTAACAGAACATGCTGGAGGGACAGGTTCATTTCCCAAAAGACTGCCCATACTCTGGAATAAGCTTCCCATTCATGTCAAGTAGAGCACCTTGCTGGCCCTATTCAAGAGAAATCTTGATGAGTGGATGGGTAACAGAAAGTTCACCCCAGGGATCACTCCAGTTGCCTTATGGATAGGGGTACTGTGAACTAACATCAGGTGACACAGTGCCTGGTCAATTTTTTGGGGCTAGGCTTGTAAGGGCTCCAGGGCCATTAGCCTAGTACACACCTATGTAATTGTAGCCTGCATAGGTCTTATCATATACAATTATAACATCATTTACTTGTACCTTTTCCGGGTTCCCTACAGTGCATTAGTTGGGTTTTACTCTTCTACCCCTTTATTCATCTATTGCTGAATCACAGCATTCAGGGAAAAAAACGATTCTGCAATTCCATAAATTTGTCTGCAAATGTCTGCCAAGACTGCCTATATCTAGATATCTGTTTTTGTACTTTATATCTGCATTTTTCCATCCATGTACAGACTATGCAATGTGTCTGTATCACGTCAAAGGAGTGTATCTTACAGCCATAATCTGTTTCTTATATTTCAAATCTACCATAACTTGAATCATTTTTATGAATGCTCTCTGCACTCTTCTGTCATGCTGATATCCTTTTCCTAAATACTCTCATGAACTTTCAATTTCATTTCACTGGGAAGTCAGCGGTACTTTTCTTTTGGAGCCATTCTCCTCACTAGAAAACATATAATTGTTTTTTTTTTCTTACAATAAGATAATTTTGTCATATGTGTTCAAATATACCAGTGAAAAATCACATCCAGAACCTGCCATTCCTACTGTTTACTATACCTTGTAATCATGCAAAAGGCTGTGGGTTTGTAACTTTATGCATTCAAGTCCACCTTCCAGTGATACAGACAATTTTTCTAGAGTTTACTGCAAATGTTGCCATTTTAAATCTTATGTGCTACATGTAATAGCAGAACCAAGTTTAAAGATGTAATACTATAAAATAGAAAATGTCATTTATATAACCAAAATCATTTTAAAAGCTGCATGGTATACAAATAAATCTTAAAAAAAGTTATGAAAGTGGTTGCATTTTTTATGCAACAAGTGACATGATGCATTTGATATTAATTCTCTGAGATATTGCAGGATGAGTCATGAGATATGAATCAGAAAACTGATAACCTTGCCTTGGTAATTGTATAAAAAAATCTCAACACAGAGTGCAAAGCATTGCAAAATAAAATAATATCAAATAAGTTTATTGTGGACTATATACTATATATTTATTTTTATTTTTATTTTATATTTGTTGACTGGGATAGTCCGACTGGATACATGTCCATTTTCAACGGAGGCCGGGGAGAAAAGCTCCAAACTTACAAACAGATAAAGACAAGCAAGTTACAGTATGTGCACAATCATATTGCATTAACATACAAGTTACACACACACACACACACACACACACACACACACACACACACACACACACACACACACACGTATGTATGAAACTGAAAACACAACAGAGAGGCTGCAGCCCAGCAGCCCTGGTGGTGGTATGCAGCTGAGCTGTGTGCTATTGCATCAAGCTATTGCTTTAGTTTTCAGACTGCTAAAAGCAACTGTGAACTAACCTAGTTGTGCAACTCACATGTACATGTGCAGTTCCTTTCTTAAAAAAACAGTCAATTGGGCCGATTTTTAAAACACTCTAGTGCTTGAGTGAGCTAATCTCCTCTAATGGATTAGGAAATTCTGTCTTGAAACACCCCTATCTACTGTTTAAAAACTGTGCAAAGGCACTTTTTATGGATGTTGGTTGAGATCGTACAGGAAATAAGCCATTTTTATCAATGGTTCTACTCGTGTCAGGTGACTGTTTGCCTGAGGCAAAATTTAATGTAGTCACATAGATGAAGTCCAAGGGAAATGAAAGGAAAGATACTGGAATGAGTATATGTGCATGAATTGGATTGTTATATGTAAGGAAAAGACAGAGTTTAAAACATAGCATGTTGGAAAGTATAGTTTTTATTAATATTTTGTTCATAGTTTAATGAAGTCATAGTGTTATGCAACTGTGTGCTATTGAATTTTCCCTTTATAATCTCCTTCCAGTCCAGTCCAATTAACTAATATATTGTCCAGACTGTCTAAGCCCAATTGTCCTAGTTCTTCCTCCTGGGGACAGATGAGTGAACTCAGCAAACCCCCCCCCCCTTTGTATCCCATTTCCATTTGGGCCAGCAAGCTCCACAGCTTCCCTGAAACAGACTGAAGATTAGGTCCAGTCCCTTGTCATAGCAAGAGTCAAAACCCATTCATTCCCTGAGTTGAACTCACTCTTCCCTGAGTGTCAAGGGTTGGATGCTACACAGCAAATTAGTCATTAATCAGGTAGACCTAATCCCCCATTCCCCCTCCTGAAGCTCTTAACACCTCAATCAGCAGCTAACTCAATAACTACAATGCTAATAGGCCTCTCAATGAACATGCTCACCTTCATACACATGAGCACTTGACAGTATCCTAGCTCCATGGATGTAATGCCAAGTACCCCACTAGACATCACCCAAGCGGCAGGCCACAAGTGGCCCCCTCTCCCGGGATAGGCAAGCTAGTAATGGCCACTCAGACCCACCCTCCCTACTTCCTCCAATGTCTGAGTCACTAATGAGGCACTGATCATCTGGGGGACAATTGTGGCTTCATCCCTTTGTGCCATGGGTGTGGAGCATTTCCTTTTTTTGTAATATGTTATTGATTTGTTAGCTGCAATATCTTGAGTTTTATGTTACTGTTGTACATCATGTTCTCTTTTTTATATAAACACCTTCATAATGTTTTCTAGGGGACACAAATGAGCAACTTCCCAAGAAGCAAGATGTGTCAGACACTACTTCCTGGATTAGGAAAAACAGAACCCCATCATGTTGAAGAGCTGGGAGACTCAGTGCCCATTGATGTATACATTCCCATGTAAAGTATATGTTTCTTTTAATGTTTTTCTAAAAATTGTATTTCTGGTTGTTAATGCCAGGCTGTGACTGAAACTTGTCCACCGAGAACAGCGCTCTACCTGGTTCAACAAATAATAAATAAAAAAATAAATCATTCTAACAAAAACTATCTAACAGAATTACCCAAGTGCTTAACCAAGTAGGGAATATCTCAGTATTGCTGATGAAAATTTCCTACTAAATGTAATCAGATATAATGGAGAGAAATAACAGAAAAGATTCCTAAAAGGAGAGAGAGAGAGAGAGAGGATAATTTATAATGGTGATTGTTTTATCATGTAGAAGAATTAATCCTTATGACTAGAGCTGTGAAGCAACAACAGATACAGAATAAGTAATGAGGACATTTGAATATAGAGTGCAAACACTGTGAGCTGAAAGGTCATGTAGACAATTGCTAGGCAGGGGGGGGGGGGGGACTGAACCAAGACTTCTCTGAAGAAATGTTTTGAAACTCATATACCTGACACCATACAACAAAGACATTCCAGCAGTGTTGATTCTACTTATCAGGTTTTTTTTGCAGGATGTTTTTCAGTTGTCCAACCACTACTGCTCATGTTTCTAAATATAACTTATTTCTTGTGTAATTATTCACAACACTATCTCAAAACTAAACATTGGAGCATTGGGCAGGACTGCTGGCTTATTTTCTCAGCGTGAGAAGCAATGCATAATGAAAATAAAAAGAAGCCTATGATAGGCAGAAAAGCAAGGGGTCGGTAAAAAACTCAGAGCAGTTAAGGTGAATTGTCACAGCTGCTTTGTGCTAGTGCATGCTTCCAGCCTAGCTCCCAACATTTTAGTCCTAGAATTAGGGACTCAGCCAATAATAATCTGGAGCAAAGCAGCAATTCAGGAGCACTTCTTAAATACTGGTAGTATTAACTTGAAAAGGTGACAAAATAAAAGGAGTTAACATGCATTTTCTAAAGTCAAAGTAGTCTATAGCTATGACTGCCATAATCTATTGCATGTAATCTGCCATGTTTTCTCAAAAAAAACATCCGTTGTTGGGTGGGGAACAGAGTAATTTTTATGTAATCTGCCATATTTTCTCAAAAAATCCATTGTCGGGTGGGGAACAGAGTAATTTTTATGTAATCTGGCATGTTTTCTCAAAAAAAATCCATTGTTGGGTGGGGAACAGAGTAATTTTTTTAAACAAGAAGTATCTTTATTAAATTATCGTGTATGACATAGGCAATCATACATTTATAAAAATGAGTACAAACTATATTGACATAATTTTAGTTGCAAACATTATACATCACAAACCATGTTGATATAATTGTACTTGCAAACACTATACATCACTTATAATCTATCCAAGCATTTTTAGTCAAACATTACATAGCTCAGTCATATCCTGCCTTCTTTTAAATCTTGTTCTTCCTCTGCATATATTGTTCCCAAAATTCATATTTTTCCTGTGTAATTTGCTCCTACCCTTTTCTAAAGATCCCAAATCCAGTTGTTTTATCTGTGTTATTATACGGGTCTATATTACAAACCTGAAAAGGCTAAATCTCGAATGTATGTACATCGACACATAAAGGTCAATGTACATACAAAGCGAAACAAGTAAACAGCAAAAATCAAAACACCGAACATGTTTTGTAATCAAAATGCGCCACACAGGTAAGCAAAAAGAAACAAAAAAACAATTTAATATGCTTTTGCAGGGGGGGCAAGCCCCTCTGCACCCCCATACCCCCCTTCTTAAATATACCAACTCCAAGACCGCACTACAGTGGGGAAAAGGATATATTTTCTTATCCCCATCACCGTGCTGCTGGCTAGAAAACACGTTCGGCATTTTGATTTTTGCCTTTTATGTGTTTCGCTGTGTATGTACATCAACCTTTATGTGTCGATGTACATAATACATTCGCGTTTTAGATCTTTCAGGTTTGTGATATGTAATCTTATTATACTCAGTACTTCTAGTAAAGTTGGTTTAGTCTTTGATTTCCATTTTCAAGTAATGGCTTTTTGTCAGCCACCATAATTAGACTCATCAAGGCCTTACTTTGCTAGGCAATTCCGATTCTGTATCATAACTAAAAAAAAAAAAATAATTTCCTTAGTTACACCGATTTGTTCACCCTGTATCTCTGACAGAGCAGTCTGCAGGGAATCTTTAAAGTCTGCCAACTCATTATACTTCCAGAAAATATGTTCCCAGTTATCTCTTTCTTCCTCATTGCACCTCCAACATTTGCTGTCTACCTGAAGAAAAAATTTTTGTGGGCTACTTGGGGTATAAAAATACCAATGTAAATATTTCCAAGCAAAGATCCTAAATGTTCAAGACTTTGTTGCATGTTTGGGACACATACATTTATCTCCCAATTGTTTCTTTGTGAATTGCTTATTCATTCTCTATTCCCAATCCTTTCTAACCTCCTCTGATTGATTCTTATAGTTTGTTTGTGTCTTTTGGCTTTTCCTGGTTAGGGGTCGCCACAGCGGAACTCTAGTCCGCTAATGATTGGCAGTAGAGTTTTACGTGCTGGCTTGCCGGGCCTAATGCACAACCTTCAACAAAGGAACGCCCATTCATGCATGTCGCCACACAGAAGACGCTCTAACTGAGAATCGAACGGGCAACGTCTAACTGTGGGGCGACAACGCTACCACAGCACCACCATCACAGTCACCTGATTGATTCTTATAGTTATCATGCAATATTTTGTTTGCTTTACTATTTCTTTTTTAACAGCAGCTTCTGTTCTAGATTGTACTAAAAACTCTACCAGTGCTGTTCTTTCACTTAGGATCTCCATATTTTTTCCCTTTGCCTATATTCTGACATCAATCTTTGATAGGGAAGGCAATCTTTGCCCTGCAGTCCAAATAAATTCTTGGCCTCTTCCCATTCTAATACCTTTCCCTCTCTGGTTATTTGCTCCCAATACCTTGGTTCTTTTACTAGCTTTCTCTGGTAAATTCCAGCCCCCTCTTCTTGCCTGTTGTCTGTATTCCTAATTGCAGCCATCCCTATTGGCAGAATCTCCTTTCTCCATCCCCGTGTTGGCATAGTTCTTAGAATACTTTGTGCTACTTTATAAATCTAATATTCTGCATGGTTATTGTTATTATCCTTAAGGATCTGCATTCAAAATCCCAGTCTCTCCTTGTTTCTTGAGCTTCCCCCTGTTTCGTCTTCATCACTTTCTACTTTGAATTATAGGTTTCTGCTTGTGCTATGTATAGGAGCCTTAACTGTGTAGCTCTGGAATGCCCCTTCAAATCTGGTAATCCCAAACTGCTTTGTTAAGTTGGAAGAAACAGCTTATCCCCCTTGCTCTTGTCATCTTCCCCTCCTAGATAAACTCCTTCAGCTCTTTATTAATTGCTATCCACAACTTCTCCTCCGGTTGATAAAAAATATACCTGACTTATGTATAAAACTAAAGGGACTAAAAGCATTTTTATTGCCTGTATTTTGCTATCCATATCCATTTAACAGAGCTTCCAATTTCTTCGTTTTTGTATTATCTTTTGTTTAGTCTCTTCCCACATATCCTTAGCTGCTACACCAGAATCCTTTCTAATCCATACTCCCAAGTACTTCATTTTATCATGTCCCCATAAATACAGATATTGCTGAACAAGTTTTTGTGTGGGTGCATAATTTACAGCTATTGCCTTTGCTTTAGTTTCACTAATTTTGTATCCCAAAAGATTTGAAACTGTCTCAAAACGTTCCACAACATTAAAATGTCATTTTCTGGTTTTATCGGGTATAAAATAATATCATCTGCAAACAGAGGCAGCTTTTCTTGACTACCATACCAAATATATCCTTGAAAAGAATATCTAGGCCTCTTTTTTTGCCACTGGTTTTAAATATAGTGCAAATAACAAAGGGGAAAGAAGATACCCCTGGCTGGTTCCTCTGCTGAAACAGAAATGATAAGAGAGGAACCTACCCACTTTAATTTTCACCTCTGATCCCTCATATATCCTACCAATCAGCATTATAATTTTATCAGGGAATGAAAATGCTTCCATTGCCCTGCACATAAACTCCCAGCTTATTCTGTCAAATGTTTTCTTTGCATCAAGACCCACCAACAACAGTGGTATTTTCTTACATTTTGCCTCCCTCTGGATCAGCAGTGTTCTGTTAATGTTACCAAATGTTTGCCTCCCCTCCACATAACCGCATTGATCCATATCTATCAATTTTGGCATCAACTTTGCCATTCATTTACCATTATAGACATAAACAGTTTATAATCATGGTTTAAAATTGAAATGGGCCTATATGAAGCTGGATCTGATGGGTGGGAACAGAGTAAAATTTTGAGACAAAATCAGATATTTCCTTGACAGTCAGGGATAGTGGAGAGGTATGGGTCTTAGTGATTTAGTTTAAAAAGATTAGCACCAGTATATTTAGAAAAAAATTTTGATTATTTAGTTGGTCTACACATTAATGTCGCAGAACTTGTTTAGTATGGGAGGTAAGGTCCTGACTGGAGGGCTGCTATGTATGTGAAATAAAATGCATTTATTTACATTTTTAATGAGCTACAGCAGGAAAGGTGTGATTCATTCTATGCTAATTCACCTTGCAAATAAATGTCATGGTTCCTTCTGCTCCGGAGGTTTAACTAGTTCAGTGCAATGCAGAGTTCTCATTCTCAGGCATAGGTGAATACCTGTCAGCCAATAAGCAGAGAGTACACCCTGGTGTGGGATGAAGATTTCTAGTACAGAGTTCATTGCACAGCCATTGATTATAAGACCAAAATCAAACATCAAAATGATACCCTTGGTTTGTTGTAACTGAGGTACAGTATCTGCACCTCTGCACCCTGTCTTGGAGGCCAGATGGCTGTCACAAAAACCTATGAGGTGCAGTGCCCAGCAGGATGAAAGCACTCTCAAACTAAACAAACAACCCAGAGGACAAATAAAGTCTACCAAAGCCAAATTTGAGGTAGGATTTGTCTCCCAGGGCAAGGACAACCACAAAGCATTCTTTAGCTATGTCCGCAAACTCAAAGGCAATACACAATTTTGTGCAGAGCTCATTGTAAAAGGCGCCACCTATACTGAGCCAGAAGATACGGCAAACCTCCTGGCTGATAAACTCAGCAGCAACTTTACCCCTTTCTCCCCCTCAAACTTCCATCAGGAAATATCATCAAATATAACTCCCCCTACTATCACTAGGGAACACGTACTTAATGCTCTCTCTAAGACCAAGAACACTGCATCAATGGGCACAGACAATATCCCAGGATGCCTTCTAAATAGCATGACACATGACCTATCAGGGCCTCTGGAATTACTATTTAACTGTAGCCTCCAATCAGACTTCATGCCTCATGAATGGAGAAGGGCAACAGTCATCCCTCTGCACAAAAGTTGGACATCTACAGACCCTGGAAACTACAGACCCATAAGTCTCACTAGTCTTGTATGAAAAGCCATGGAAAGAATTATCATGGAGATGATCAGCAGAGATATAGTAAACCTCCAGACATTCCAGACAGACTGTTTGCTTTTGTCAAGAGCAGATCATGCCTACTCAACCTGGTGGACTTTTTTGAGAAGGTCACCAAATTAATGGATGAGGACAAAATCATTCATACTGTCTACCTTGACCTGACCAAGGCATTTGACACAATACCCCACTCAGGCATTGTTGACAAACTCAAGAGGTTAGGTACAAACCTGTATGCCACATGGTGGATAGCCAACTGGCTCACTGACAGGACCTGGGAAGTTAGAATTGGGAAGTCCACCTCTACAAAGAGGTCAGTCACAAGTGGAGTCCCTTAGGGATCAGTCATTGGACCGCTCCCTTTTGGCATTTACTGACACAGACAAACTGGTGTCAGAAGTCATCCATCCTTGGTAACGATCATATTGACAATACACCCCTTAGATTTGACCCAGTAGTCAGGGACTTAGGGACACACATAGGTATAGTAATCTAGACTTTGACCATCATGTGTCTACAGTGGTGAGGAAATCATTCTATGTTGCACGATTTATAAACAAAGGTATGGCATCTAAGTCCAAGGAAGTCATTGTTCCTCTGTATTCAGCATTCATCAGACCTATAATTGAGTACAGTGCCCCCTTTGACCTATACCTAACCAGGCATGTCCAACAATTGGAATGTCCACAGAGGTTCCTCACTTAAAGAACAGAGGGAATAAGTAAAATGACCTACGCAGACTGCTTCAAGGCCCTATCCCTGTATGCTGTCTCTTATAGGCTTTTGAGGGGTGATCTATGCCTGGCATACAGGGCATTGTCAGACCCCACTCTGATGGACCTGCATATCCACAAACCAAACAGCACCAGAATTACATATTCTAAAGACTTAAACCTTGCCTGTGATAAAAATAGGACCTGCTGGAGAGAGAGAGGTATGTATCCCAGGGATTACTCTGAGCATGGAACAAACTCCCCAACCATGTGAAGTGGAGTTCCTCCCTAACCCAATTCAAGTGCAACTTGGACAATTGGATGGGAAACCGGAAATGCATCCCTGGTTAGACACCTACATCTCTAATGGACACAGGTAACCTGTAAATGGTTCATCTCCCAGGCCCATGCTTATCAAGGGTATCAGAACTTGTCAGAGATTTGGGCTACATGGCTAGGCTTAAAAAGGCTCTAGTGGTCGTTAGCCTAGTAAACACCTATGAACCTATGACTCCCTCTGTGAGACACAGGAAAGTGCAGGAATCTGTGGGAGGTCTGTGGGAGTTTAGTACCATTACAGCAGCCCTTATTTAAGCTGTGCTGTGTCTGATATTGGTAAGAGATACACAGGGCACTGCTTATGCTCCCATGAGTTCACTACATGGCACTGCATACATCAGAGTTCTACAGCAGCACACTTTGCTGACGGAATGAGCTGCAGAAGAAGCTTCCAGCATCCTGACTACTGAACCATCACAGGCTGCTTGAAACCAAATGTCTTGGAATCTTAGGTGGCTGTGGCATCATGGGAACTTTATAACTGAATACATGTCATATACCAGGAAATGGAAAGAGTAAATAAAGTAACAAAGAAACGAAGATGTGCAGCTGAGGATAAGTAGGGTTTCTGGAGTTCCGACATTCCATATCATTACATGCCATGCCATATCACTCGACACCATACCATACTGTACTATGCCATGTCATACAGTCCTTTCCCATCCATTCTGTTTGATTTCATCCCATGATTTGTCATTTCATCCCATCCCACTCCACTCTAATTCATCACATCCCATCCCATCCCACCCTACTAATTCTATGCTACACCACTCCAAGCCATATCATGACAACCTATCCTGTCCCATCCCATAGTATACCATCCCATGCCATTGTGTTCCATCCATTGACATGCCCTTCTATTTCCTTCCATTCCATCCTACCCCTTCTCAATTCCTCCTATCCCATACAATCTCATACCACACCACTCGTATCCATGCTATTTTTCCATGCTATTCCATACCATTTATTGTTATGCAGCACAGTCATTAAATACCATGTCATGCCATTCCATACTATGATGTGCCAATTGGTTCCATACCACTTCATGCTGTACCAAGATATCCCATTTAATATCATGTCATTTCATGCTATTCCGCGCTATACAATTCTGTGCCATTTCACTGCCTCCATTCCTATTCTATACCACACTATCCTATCCCATACCTTGCCGTTCCATGCCATCTCATTCAGTTGTATGCCATCTTGCATCATGCATTCTATGCCATGCATTCCCATAACATTCCATACTATTTCATTTCATTCTATCCCATTGCATGCTTTGCTATTTCATACTACCCCATGCCATGTGTCTGCAGAAGTCTTAAACCTGTTATGCCTTTCGGTTATTTACAGTACCAGTATAACAATTTATTTGGTCTGTAGTATGATTAGTGAAACCAGAGTACCCAAACAACTTTAGTAACCCCAATCAGAGTCTACAGAAGCATGCCTTCTTTAATCCTTGACCTCGATCCAGGATTAATGACATTTTCTCCCTCAAACAAATGAATGGAATGGTGGTAGGCTATCAGGCTTTAGCTATTTTTCATTTTGCCTTTTTGTAAGCAGGTAGTCCAGTGGGGGGAGTTAAGATAATTCAGTTCCTTTTAAAGAAAATGTGAATTGACTTGGTCAAGATAATAAATTATTCAACCGAGGGCCAATTGAATTGCAGCCTAGGTCAAACCAGTATATAAAATAATAACTTTAGCATTTAAATTACAGTATTCTGCCAGTATCTCAAGTGGATTTTATAGATCCTTTATCACAGATCATACAAATATGATCATCTAATGAGCAAACAAAATTTCTTAAAGCAACAAACTATCTAAGCACATATAAAAACTTATAAAATTCAAAACACTTAATGTTATTATTCTCACATAAGAACTATTTTATATCACAGACTCCATTACTTAATGTACTAGTTCAGTTATTTGAATATCTCAAAATAAATACTTCAAAGTAATATACAAACAGGAAGAAAGAACAGAAAAGTAGAAAATAGTATTGGTGCACCAGATGATAATAGTCACGATGAAGGTTGAACGAGAAAGAGTTTAAAAGGAAATGTGGAAGGAACTCTTGATTCCCATGGAAACCCAATTCAAGGTAGACAACAGAAAGTACTTTTTAATACAGAGTTCACTTTCAGAAGAAGTGGTGGAACAGACAACATTGGAGGGATTCACAACATTGTGAGACAGACGGCAAAGGGTATGGAAGGGAATAACCAACTGCATAAACAGGCACGAAGGTCTCTCTTGGCTAAATAATATGGTCACTGCAGATGTGACTGGGGTCAATCTTACATATATTGTACCTTGAATGGTAGCACCCCTCTATAATGTACCAGGTTGTGATAACCAACTGGATCCTTAGCCCACGGAACAGACCAAACGAACGAGAAAGTGGCTTAACGCAATTTTATTAAATTAAAACAAATGCGTTTTCGCTGCTGAACCTTCAGCTGCTTCTTCAGAGCAAGTGATAGCAAAACGCACCACATTTTTAAAAATTATTTTGACAATACTATTTAAATAATTTTTAAAAATGTGGCGCGTTTTGCTATCACTTGCTCTGAAGAAGCAGCTGAAGGTTCAGCAGCGAAAACGCATTTGTTTTAATTTAATAAAATTGCATTAAGCCACTTTCTCGTTCGTTTGGTCTGTTCCGTGGGCTAAGGATCCAGTTGGTTACTCATCTTGTTGGTTTCCGTTTGGTCAGCTGTTTTTAGGTTGTGATAACCGGCTTAATAAGTTTTTGAGGATAAGGAGTAAAAACAAAGAGGAAGCTAAAGTAGAAGCAACAGACAGAGGGGAAAGAAAGCATAATAACAGCATGTCAGCATAAACAAAAGGAAGGACAGAGGCTCAAATAATGTAAAAGGCTTTTCTCAGAGCCAAAGGTCTGTGTGTGGATGCAGATGGAGGAGGTTAGGTACCAGGATAAAAGTTCCTGCAAATAAATGTTTGAGAGTCACACAGTTTCCTGGTGGTGGGAAAATACAAGGCTGAGATTTTAAGTTACTTTTTGGCTGGGAAAAGAACCCCCTGCATGTTAAGTATAGTTGTACAAAAAGCAGGGATAGGAAGGTTATTAGTTGGAAGCTCCCTGGGGTTGTATGTGGCCTTCTAACCTAGCAGCATCTAAGCACTTTCCTGCCATTTAAGAGCTCCAAAGGTCAGTGATGTCTCAAAAAGGCAGGCCAGTCAGTCTACAGCTAATCATGTTCACAGCATTTTGATTCTTTTTCGAGTGCAGCTAATCATCACAGTGAATTTGCATGTATTTTTAACATTTAACACTATGTTTAAGTACTATGGGTGACTACGTACAGGTAGGATACGCTGAAATTAATAACTAAGTAAATAAAATAGGAAGATAATAAGGAAGATGATACTAAACAAACAAACAAACAAAAGTAATTGCATATTGTATCCTTTCAGAAGTCATCTACCCCAAGGAACTACCACAATGACAGTACACCCCTAAGAGTTGACCCACTTCTTTGGGATTTGAAAACTAATGTGGACAGTGACTTAACTTTTTACCAACATGTGTGTATTGTTGTAAGTAAGTCATTCTATATTGCACAGCTTATAAACAAAGGAATTGTGTCTAGATCTAGGCATGTCACTGTCCCCCCTTTACTCAGCCCTCATTAGGCCAATTTTTGGATATATCCTTCTTTTGCATGTATCTGTCCATACACATGCAACATCTGGAGCATTCACAGAGATACCATACTAAAAGGATACAAGGCCTAAACAAGTTATGCATGGATTGACACAAAGCTTGTCACAATACTAGGTATCCTACAGACTGCTAAGAAGTGACCTGTGTCTGGCATCCTCTGACCCATTACTGATGGATTTACTGCACATCAGCAAGTCAAATTGCATCAGAGATGCTCATTCTAAGGATCTAAACCTCTTCTGCAGCATCAACAAAACAGTTTAGAGGGACAGGTATATCTCACAGAAGATACTGCTGCTGTAGAACAAGCTACCCATCCACATAAAACAGGGCTCATCACTGTCCATATTAAACTGCAACTTAGATCTATGAATGGTAAACAGAAAATTTACCCCAGGACTTCCCCCTGTACTAATAATGGACAGATGCATCAAACGTTTTTAATTTCTCCAAGTCTTTGGGGTTTCTAATACCATGACAGGAATGGACCCTATTCCTAAGTTAAAGTATGATTAAAGATCATGAAATCAGAATTGTGTCAATCTTTGATGTTAGCCAGAAGTGCTCTTCGCAGCACCTGCAATGTTTCCAGTAATAACTCCTCCTGCAATTTATATGGAGTTACATGTATCGATAACATAACTAAGTATGCTTGTGAATTATTTTTTATAAGACCCATTGCTCGTACTACTGTTGGAAGTTTCTGGGTATCCTTCTTCCACATTGCTCTTGTTTCTGCCTACAAATCCTCGTATTTTATGACTTATGTCCCTCTATATGTAAGACACTGTAGTCACTGCATGTAGCAGTTTCAGTGATCAATGCTACTTTTGTCTTCTTTTCATGGAATAATATATCTGGTTTTCTAGCATCCATTTTCTAAACTGTTGATAATGGATAATCCCATGTGATATAAACCTCATCATTTTTTATGATGTTTTGTGGCTCACATTTCCATTGTTTTTCATCTACTTCAGTATTATAATGTTTGCACAATCCCCAATGCAACTGTCTAGCTGTGACAAAAGGAGGCACTGCCAGCACAGCTAGCTGCAATTTTGTAAATAATTATGTCATTTGTAAATATAAAACTAATTTATATAACATACTTATGTTACAAATGTATTAGAACTGCATGTCATGTGTATATCAAACTGATTTGTACAGATGTTTGTGTTGAAAGGGTATTTGTAAATGCTTGTATTTAAAATGTATCCACAGTGTGCCCAACTGGAAGTGAATAAAAATGTACATGCACAACTGTAAGTGTTTAAATATATGTTTTAACAGAGGAAACTGGAGAGTTAACCTCAGTCCAACAAACTTTAGAAAAATATTTGAAATTAAATCACTTTATAGGCTAGGCCATAAAGAGGCTATCTCACAGGTTTCAATCCAGCCAGAGACACAAAGTCTGTACTAGGAAGCTTTCTGTATTGTCTTTGGGGTGAACTAATTAATACCCTGGAAGCATGAAGGAATGCAATTGTTTTACAACTTCCAGCACCTGCCAAAGATCTGAGCAAAAGCTCTTGTCTGTGTATTTTATGGGTAGATTCTATATACTCCCAACTGCTAGCAATGGGGGTTTGCATGAGAACTAGAAGTTGGATGACCAGAAATGATATGCTGCAAGCTATCACAGAGGTAATATTTTAGATATTATTTTGAGAAGTCTCTTAGTGAGACAGAGAATTATGTATTCTCTCTTGGACCTGATGACAACAAGAAGAACCATTCACCACATCCCTTGCCTTGCTCTATTAGTAAGTTACTAGGGAATAGTATAATTTTCTTAGATTCAGTCAGGAATGTAATGAAGCTTAGTTTAGATATTATTTTTCTTTATTTGTCTGTGGTTTTGAACTCTGATGTCAATATGAATATATACTTTGTATTTTCTTGTTCTTTTATTATTTATTATTAAATATATTTAAACCTTTGATTGTGGCTGATCTTTTTAGAGATATTCAAGTTCTGAGAGTACTTGCATATTTATTTGATGACACTGTGTGGGCCACTCCTAACAGCCTTGCTCTTGGTCAAACTACCATTTTTATTAATATTAATTTCACTCAGTATATTGGGTACCATTGGAAGAGCCTTAAGGTAGCAGAAGGGTTCTGGTGGCAGTAAAGACTACCTAATCGTCTGGGCATGAGGGGGCATAGCTAGTAAACCTGTGCCAGCCTTTCCTGGTATGTGTGTGTGTGTGTGTGTGTGTGTGTATGTGTGTGTGTGTGTGTGTGTGTGTGTGTGTGTGTGTGTGTGTGTGTGTGTGTGTGTGTGTGTGCGCGCACGCGCACGCGTGTGTGTGTGTGTGTGTGTGTGTGTGTGTGTGTGTGTGTGTGTGTGTGTGTGTGCGTGTGCAAATCAAATCTCAAAGAACATGTGTGTGTGTCAGCTACTTGGGCAGGGACACGAAGCACTGGTTGGACAGAAAGAGTTCTGGAGGACTTGGCTTGGAACCCGGGCTAAGGACTCAACTTTATAGCTGTGCCAGTGAGGAGTTTTACTGGGGATCTGGAGAAAGAGGAACCAGTCCTGGACTAACTGTGATCTCTGTGTGCTCTTAAGGAAATTGCACTTGATGCAGAGAGCTGCATCTGGAAATACTGTGTGTGTACTTATTATCCTCCCAGTGAACGTGCCCCCACATGTGCCAGTGGTGAGGATTGAGACTCCTTGATTACTGGCCCAGAGGTGGGACAGCCACATCACATATTGGTTGGCAGTGGTGGGTCATCATACTTGACACATTATTATGCATTTCAGTATACAATCCTTCTACCATTACTATATCACAACCAGCAACAAGATGTGCGACTGGTTCCAATTCTGTTTTACCAAAAACTAAATTTGTCTGTTTCTCCTACATGTTCAATGGACTTTGTAAACCAATGTGTATGTAGTCCACTAACTTGGGCCACCAATATTAACCTTTAGTCTTTTGGTTTAAATTCACCTCCCCTTAAGCATTTCTGCATTTAGCCCTGATCAACATGAGGTTGTTTCAAGAGTTTTCTGTACTTGCAACTATATTTATATATTTTCCACATTTGTTGCCTTCTCATCTGATCCTTCACCTTATATTTTTCTTTTGTTTTTTGGCACATTCAGTTGCTGCCTGATTTTTTATCTACTTCTGGTTTGATTTCCATTCTTGCTTGATGCCAATATGCTTCTACTAAATTAAGCAGGGAAGTCATCTTAGATTTATTCTCATCATGTTTCAAAACTTTCACTATGCTTGGGTCTTGTGAGGTCAGTAGATATGTATGCAGTCCCATGATTGCAGATCTATGCATGTAATCAATTTCGAGGAGGCCCACACCTCCTTCAGAATGAGTAATATATAGTCTTGATATACACTAATTTATATAAATCACTTGTTGAGCATGAAGCATCCTTCTTGTTTTCCTGTCTAACCTATCCAACACCTTTTGTGGCCAGTCAGTCACTCCAATACTGTAAATTAAGACAGGAAGAGCAAATTGGTTTATAGTTTGGACTTTGTTCCTAGATGTCAATGTTGTTTTCAATATTAATGTAAGTCTTCTAAAATATTCCTTACTAAGTTTTATTTCCATTTGTTTATGTTTTATTGTTGATCCTTCATCACTTCCCAAATATTTATAAACTCCCTCTTACTCAGGTTCCTTTATAACACATTACTGTCCCAAATTGATGCTTTCTTGGTGCTGCAGCTTTCTTGCTTTAAAGGTTGGTTTTTGCACATATTTCAAGACCAAATGACATTATTATATCATCTGAAAAAGTTTTGACCACTTGCAGTTGTGCTTTCAGTTCCTCATCTGATGAACTATACAGTTTTAAATCATCTACAAAAAGAAGATGAGAAGTCTTTACAATTTGTTGTTTTCTGGGAGCTAAATTGTAGCCATGACCTAATATGTTAAGTAGACAGCTTAATGATTTAAGGATAAGACAAAAGAGCAGAGTTGACAGACAGTCATCCTGGGATATCCCCCTTTGAATTTTTATCCCTAGAATAATAATTTGTCCTTTATAGTGGCTTAACTGCAACGTGGTTTGCCACTGTTTCATGGCCACTGTAATGTAATCAATCAGTGTAGGATGTATCTTATACATTTTTAAACACTCTTATCTATGAATGTGTGATACTGTCAAATGCTTATTTGTAGTTTATCCATGTCATACTTAGATTCTTCCCCTTTTTACAACAAGAAATTATCTTTTGCTCCATATGATTTTCTTGTATTACCCTTTTTCTCTACTGCCATGATTGAGATTTCTTATAAATGACTAAAAACTCTGTCAGCATCAGTTCCAATGTATAGTTTATATATCGTTTGAAGATAAATTATGAATAGCTTGCAGGTTTGCTCTTAAGTAAGAGAATTGCTTTTCCTGTTGTTAACCAGGCTGATGTCTGTTTGGGGTGTGCATATAAATAGTTCTTACTTATGGCTAAATCTTCATGTAAAGATGTTAATACTTTTAGTCAGAAGTTAGATATTGTATCTGGGCCTTGGGTTTTCCAGTTAGGAGCTTTTCTTAACTTTGTTTCAGTCTCTTTATCCATTACTTCATCCCATTTCATATCTTGTACATATAAACTTCTTATTCTTTCTTTTACTTCTTCTATCCATTTGGCATCTTTGTTATGTTCCATGGGATGTTCATTGATATTTCTCCAAAATGTATCTATTTCTTCTTTTTTTTTTCTGTGGTGTTTTAATTCCTTTTGTGTTGTTTCTCAGTTTTCTATAAAACTTTTTTGGTCATCCATAAATGTCTTATTTTGTATTTTCCTTTTTATTTATCTGCATATTTCTAAGTTTTTTTGCCTGTGCTGATATTTTTAGTTTATTATTTGTGATAGACCCTGATCTATTCTGATACTGTGCATTGGTTTTATCACGTCTATCTTTCTGGGAAATTTTGTTGATCTATTCCTTCTTCTATACTTTTCTAACAGTGACACTTCTTGTCTTAATTGCTTTATAGGTTTCGGTATTCGATACTTCCAAGATGACATTTGATTTCTCCCCTTCCTTTCCCGTACTACTCTGTGTTTTTGCGGTAAGACTTTATCTGTTATTAATTTAACTACACAGTAATATATCCTATTTACTTCTGTTATATTGCATGTATCTCTATGAACAGTCCTAATTACTGTGTTCATTTGTTTTATCAAACTTCTAACTTTTTGGTTTTATTGACTTTCTGTGGTCTACTTCCTTCATTGATATCAATATGTTTGTCCATCTCTATTAAATCAAGCAACTCTTCTCTTAGATCATTTTTTTTTAAACTGAGGACGCATTTTTTTTTCACCATTTCCTGCGGGCATTCTACAGAAAGTTCCAGAGCATCTTCCTGTGCCACATTCTCTCTAGTTTAATCCTGTGTCATTTGTTGCTCTTTCATATGGAAACTCACCAGCCTATCACTCCACAACATTGACTGCATCAGAGTTGCCACAGTTTTATGTTCCTTCCTTTGCTGTGCAACTCCAGCCGAATGTTTGTACTGGTTTCCTGTGGAAGACTCCAAAGTATCTTCATATGGCAACTGATTGGATGTTTCCGCTCCACTGGTTTCTCCTTAATTTGGGGATCCATCACTCTATACTGCTGTGATGTTATCAGAGTTAGATTTTCTACACTAAATCCTTCTGTTTACAGGTAATCCATAACCTCTGTTTCTATTTCTTTAACTTCTCCATTACGAATCCTATTTTCTACTTTTCCTCTTTGTTTTCTTATTTTTTGTATTATTAAATTTTCCGTATCTGGATACCTTTGTCTGTATTTCCCTTTAAATAACTTTGGTGCTGCTCTTTTTGTATTGGTTAGTTTTGCTTTCTCCTTTGCATAGATATTGCACCATATTAAATCTCTTTTTCTTTCCCATTTCCATATTTCTTCTTCAGATGTCTCCTGCTCCTCCTGTTTCTCCTTACTTTGGGGACTCGCTGTTCCATCATGCTGTGATATAACCCGTGTTAGACTTTCTACACTAAATCCATCACTTCACGGGTATTCCATAACTTCAGCTTCTATTTTTTAACCTCTACTTTACTAATCTTCTGTTCTACATTCCCTCTTTTTTCATCTTATGTTTTGTATTGTGACATTTTTCATATCTAGATGGATGCCTTTGCCTATATTTCTCTTTGAATATGTTTCAGGCTGCCTTTTTTGTATTGATTAATTTGGCTTTCTCCTTTGCATAAATATTGCACCATTTTGGATCTTTTTTTCTTTCCCATGTCCATATTTCTTTTTTATACCTTGCAAAAGTCTCTAGATTTTGTTCTTATATTTTTGCACTTCCTCAGTTGCTTCTTTTTCCAAATGGCCAAAGGTTTCTTGGTTTATATACATGTAATGTTTTTCATAAATCTGTTGTATTAATGAACACAATTTTTTTATTTGAAGCTTCTGACAGTTTTTCTTGTGGAAGTATTTTTCTTTCCTTTCCTAAATGCCTTATCCCATGCATGGGCCCCTCAAATTATCTCTGGTATTTATTTTATTTTACATTTGTTTACCAGGAAAGTCCAACTGGACACAGGTCCTTTTTCAGCGGAGGCCTGGGGAGAAACGGTCCACATATTACAAAGACAAGATTTGACATAGTACAACATTGTAGTTACAGAAGAGTGACATTTACATTTTCATATACAAGAAGTAATTTATGATACAAAAATTAAGTGATAACACAAGATAAAGAAAAATAGATAAGTTTACACTGATTATAGGAAGACACCATTAAGCAGTCTGGTTATAGAATATCTTTTCAGAGCTAACATTAAAAATAGAGCAAAGGGTTAAGCGTGGAAGGAAAGTTAGGATATGAAGTACGATGAGAGAGGCTATTTAACCTGAAAAATGATCCCAGTTATTCTCATTAGGGGTAATATATAATTATCTACCATAGGATGGATAAGGCCAATCTATAACCAAATGGGATAGGTTATTTTGAGCACATAAAGGAAAACTGGCTTGGCTTACAATGGCAGCTAGCCTAATACTTATCTATGAACCTATATGCAGACCAAAATAGATCCAAATCCATCCATTAGGCTTCAGTTTGTACCACTGCATACCAGAGTCATGTAAAATAGTCAGAACCACAGAAATAAATCATAATAGTACAAAACAAATAAGCTCAATCAAATGTAAAAGACAATGTCCAAACAAATAAAAGTAGCAAGCAATATAAAAAAATAGTAATTTTAGTACTTGCTAGAAAGAAAAGCACCAGATGCCAGTGCATTGTTTAAGCACACAGAAGGCATAGACAGGAGACAGGCTGAATGCCAAAGTCCTGGACAGTAAATTGCCTACCTCTATGAAAACTTTTAAGTCCTAGTGACATAGATAACTAATATAGAATATGGGAAGTAGTGGCTAGAGAAGGTAGGGGAAGAGATGGTTGAGGTGGGTGTGGCATAATGGTTGGGGTCTTTGCCTTATAGACAGTATGTTCAGGGTTTGATTCTAACTTTGGGTTATTGGCTAGGCTTAAAATGGCCTTTCAGAGCATTTAGCCTAGTATCTATTTATGTATCTATGATATTCAGTGTTTGGGCTGGCAGTATGCCTCAGGATCATGTGAGGAATGGCCGGCTTTGTGGCATGAAGGAGAATAAAGTGGATGTAAACAGCAATGCAGGAACTCAGACGGGGGGATATGGGAGATGAGAGCAGAAGGTAGGTCACTAGGGAAGGAGGAAGCATGAATATACAGGGTGAAACCGAGGGGGTTCGTGAGCAAAGAGCTTCTGCTACAGAGAGAGTTCAGGCTTAAGATCTATAGGAGAAAAATGGGAAGGCAAAAGAAGTAGAGAAGAGTGAAAGGTCATGGGAAGATAATGGGCCAAATGAAAGGAAAGCAGAATTGACAAAAGGCTGCCATTAGTAAGTGAGGTAGCAGACATTAGTAAGTGAGGTAGCAGATAATGCAGAGGGTAGGAAAGAGATGGTTAGTTCAAATGAGGCAGCAAGACTAATAGAAATGAGGCATTAACCTGGGAGTACACTGAGGCATGAATGTAAAAGTCCATAAAGAAGTTTTAAAGTCACGAATGGAGAAGCTACTGGGTGGAGGATAATAGAATGAATCAGATCAAGAAGAAAGAAGCAGGATGGACTTGTTGCTATCTAAGAAGAGGCAAAAAGGTATGCAGGAGAGATGAGAGTAGGGAATCCACCAATGGTGGGCATGAATTTAGGTAAGGGGTTAGGCAGAACCAGAATTAGTACAATGGGTATAGCCAAGGCAATGATAACTGGTAATTTCATCACAACCTTAAAGTTATATCTAACCACGGTGAACACAGTGCCAGGACTGATTCTAGATATGAAAGTGAAAGAGGTAGGAATGTTAATGGACAAAGGTAGTACCAGATCTCATGTCGCGGCAAATAACTTGACAGCCTGGACAAGTGGAGAAAGAAGCCAGAAAGGCCAAGATGATGGCCCAGTGATGTTAAGAGCCTGGTTAACCTGTTATTTTTTTTTCAAAGATCTTACCTATGCTAGCAGCCAGCAGGATAAGGAGGCAAGGAATCGTGGATTACTGTTCATGCTTGCATGAAAAGCCATGGGAGGCTGGGAACAGGTATACAGACAAATGAGATGGAGGTATAGCGCATGGAGGATCTTTATGGTGAGAAGCTTCACTTGTGTAAGACAGACACTGTATTGCTGAAAAAGAAACGGAAGATCTGTGTGGACATTTTCATGCCTTTAAACTGAGATGGAGGACAGTAGAGAGAAAAAGAAGAAGGAAGCATCTAAATGGCAGCAGGTAAGAGTATGGGCAGAATTTGGGGAAAAGGAAGGGGGAAGGGAGCAGCAAGGACATGCAGAAAAGTAGATAAAGGAGAGAAAAAAATGCTGCCCAATGCCAGGAAGCAGGGAACTATGGGAGGATTGCAGGCATGCTGGGATCTGTCAGTACATGCATAATGAAAGTAAGAAAATGGGTTATAGTAGTTCCAGGGTGTCATATCCTCATGAATGACAAGAAAGGAAACTGTGGGAAAAGAGTGATGGTTTATATAAGGTATTGGATAAAGACATTATAGAGAAGAACAGGAACAGTGCAACAAGACAAAATAGGAGTGCGGAAGAAAGTTAAGTACACTGACAGCCAAACATGAGAGAGAGGGTGGTGAAAACTACAGGAAGGAATTGTTTACTAGGCCTCTTATAGTGGAGAAGGGCAGTCTGTTTCTGGGCAGATTCAGGTGAAGGCGACAGAAAAAGATGTTGGCAAAGATGAAAAATCTTTGTCTCAAGGCTGCAGCCTAGTCAGTTCCTACATCTAGACTAGAAAGGGAAAGAATCCTGATAGCAGTTTTGAATCAGAAAGAAATTAGCAATTTGGTGCTGGAAGGCAGCATACAAAACAATAGTTAAGATTTTGTCCTTACTATACTGGAATAAGGAGAAACTGGTCCAATGATATGAAGAAGTAACAATGGGTGAAGAGAGGCATGTTTATATAATGGCAAGGAGGGAAGCAACTATTCAGATGAAGAAACCAAAGCCACATTGGACAGAAAACTAGCTCAGAGTAAAGTGGGCAGTGAACAATTTTAAGTTGTGTTTTAGTAAGGAAGGATACGTTAGCCTAAATAGGATCATCAACAATGGAAAGAAAGGAATAATAAGGAAACTGCTGAAGTTCTGAATGCATTCTCTGTCTCAAGAGTCACAAAAAAGGGGAAGGCTACCAACATGAGAGAAGTAGAAAGCAGATGGAGGAAAAAATGGATGCAGTGGTTAATAAGAACAAAGAAGTTTGAAAAGAAATGGGTAAGCTTATATGATGACAAAGCACATAGTCCAGATAAAATACTAGAGTATTTGAAAGTCCAACAAGTACAGTGATAAAATGACTTGAAGAAATCTTTACCTGATCTCTGGTCTGTGGAAGAGTACTGAATTACTAAAAAAATAATTTTGGTTGGTGACTTCTTTATAGAAAGTAGCAGAACCACCCCTGACAACTACAGGCCAATTAGCCTGATGCCAGGCTGTGAAGATAATAGAGAGGATGCTCAGAAAAAAAACAGATTCAGGACACAAGTCATTCTGGCCTGCCTCTTGGACAAGAAGAGCTGCCAGTCAAACTTTCTGCAGTTATAGAATCAGGTAATAAAAGAGCTGAATGAAGCAGCGCTCGTAGATGTCCTTTGTTTAGACTTCAGTGATGGCTTGGAGTGTCCTCTATTTTGACTTCAGTGATGGCTTGGCCTCTGTACCACAGTGAAGACTGCTCAGAGATTTAAAGGACTAGGAGCTTGGCTGAAAGTTATTAATTAGGTAGTGGAATGGCTCATGGGCTGATAGCCAGGAGAAAGATATCAGGGATGAGGAAAGTGACCAGTGGAATGCTGTAATAATAAATGCAAGCCCTTCACTAGTTTATATTTATCAAGCGACCAGTGGAACGCTGCAATAATAAATGCAAGCCCTTCCCTAGTTCATATTTATCTTTGGCACACTGGAGGTGGTGTATATGCAAATTACACAAATATCCTGAATGGAGAAAGAGACAGAAAAGGGATCTATATGTAGGTAGAGATGTTGTAATTGTGATTCACTGATGTTAAAGTGCAAGGATTCTGCAGAGTGGACACAAAAACCCAAAGGTCACATATAAGTTAAGGATTTCTAACTCTGGAGAGACTGTAGCTGAAAAGGATATAAGAGAACTGATCACAATGGCACAGAACTAACATTAATGCGGTGTGTGCCTTAATTAAATCAATATGCAGCCCTTGTACAGTGGTATGTGCCATGATTACAGCATGCAGCACTTGTACTGTGGTGTATGCCATATTACATCAACATGCAGCCCTTATACCATGTTGTGTGCCAAGATTACATCAACATGCAGCCCTTGTATCATGTTGTGTGTCAAGATTACATCAACACACAGCACCTGTACATGCTGTGTGCCAAGATTACAACATGCAGCTCTTGTACCATGTTGTGTGCCAAGATTACAACATGCAGCTCTTGTACCATGTTGTGTGCCAAGATTACATCAACACACAGCACCTGTACATGCTGTGTGCCAAGATTACAACATGCAGCTCTTGTACCATATTGTGTGCCAAGATTACATCAACACACAGCACCTGTACATGCTGTGTGCCAAGATTACAACATGCAGCTCTTGTACCATGTTGTGTGCCAAGATTACATCAACATGCAGCACCTGTACCATGCTTTATGCTGTGATTACATCAATATGCAGCCCTTGTACTACTGTGTGCCATAATTGCATTCATATGCAGCACTTGTACCACGGTTTGTGCTGTGATTACATCCATATGCGGCATCTGTACCACAGTCTGTGCCACGATTACATCAACATGCAACACTTGTACCATGATGTGTGCTGTAATTACATCCATATGCAGCACTTGTACTATGGTTTGTGCTGTGATTACATCCATATGCAGCACTTGTACCACGGTTTGTGCTGTGATTACATCAACATGCCTCACTTATACCATGGTGTGTACCATGATTAAATCTACATACAGCATTTGTACTATGGAGTATCTTGTGATTAACTCTACATGCAGCATGTGTCCCATTCTGTGTTGAATGATTAATTATTTATGAAGTACTTGCAACAATATAGAAAATTATATTTGGAAATAGGCATAAATAAAGCACATTTTACTCAGTTGTTTGTGTGTCATTGTTTTATCACAAACTTCAGGCTCCTTTTTGTACCATGTGGTTCTGCTGGCCAGCACATAGCTATAACACTGTCAAAGATGGATGCAGGCACTGACTAGCACTGAGACTATGTATCCTCCAGTCATGTTTAAAATGAGGCATTTAGGATGAACTTTTTCACCACAGTCTGCAGTAGAACAGGCACTTACAAAATGTATAATTACAAGAATATATTTAAGTCATCTCATTCTACAGAAATAATTCTACTCTATGCATCAGTAGACTCCAAAGGCAGAAGATAAGCTATATTTATTTACAAATGAACTGCTACATCAGAAATACACTTTCTGATCTAGTAAAACAGGGTTTAGTATAAGGGCCTTAGCCCCAGCTGTTTGAAGACCATCATCTCACAGCAATGGTCTTCTGTCTCCCTGAATCTTGAATCCACTCGAGCTGCTGTTCACAGTCAAACTTGACAAATTAGTTTTAGCAAGGTGTAGCACCTATGCAGAAATAGTGGAGCTGCCACACCTCACTGTAACACATTATTCGACTCTGAGAAAGGTAGGTGCAGCAAGCATGAGGAGGGAGTGGAAGAGAGAGAGGTGTGTTTTAAATTTTAGAGATCATCTGGGTGAGTGATATGGATTTAAGCAGCAGGAGGAAAGTTTTTAGGGTGAGAGAGCAATAGGGAGTTTTAGGTTTAGGGAGTGGTAGAAGAATCAACATTTAAGGAATGGGGTAACGTTTTAGGTTTAGGGAGTGAGTGAGGAGTCAACATTTAGGGAAGGAGAGACTGGCTTAATGGTTAAGAGTACAGGGTTTGATTCTCACGTGGGGTAATTGGCTAGGTTTAAAATAGCCCAGAAGGGCAACTTGCCTAGTACTAATCTACGAACAAGAGGGCAAAGTTTTAGGTTTAGGGAGTAACTGGGGAGTCAACATTTAGGGTAGGGGAGTAGAGTTTTAGGTTTAGGAGCAATCTTGGACTTTGGGTTTTGGGAAGAGTGGAGGACTTTAAGTTTAGGTAGCAGGAGGGAAGTTTCATGGTTAGGGTTAAGAAGCAAGGATCCAGGTTAAGGTTAGGGACTGGATTGGAACTTTGTTGTTAGAGTTACAGCTATGGAAGGGCTATACAGTTTACTAGTGTTGGGTGGTGGAAGGTCTTGGTAATTAACTATGATTGGGCTAATGGGAGTTAAGGCACTTGCCATTTAGAAAAAGTGACCGTGAGTAAGTGTGTCATGTCCTACTGGCACAGGTGCACTTGTAGTAGATCCAGTAAAATAATGCAGTACAAAAAAATAATGATCATATCATAACTGGATTTCTCGATAGTTTTTTAAGAAGAAAGAACACAAGACTAGTCAGGTTGAGAAATCTCTTTTTATAATGACACACATTTATAAAAATGTACTTTTTTATATAATTTTTAAACTGCATTAAGGCTAGCCACCCAGCGGTGTAAATCTTGACTCTAGATGATTGTCACGGTTGAAGTGACACCCCAATCTCATCTGCAAACGTGGGCTGTGGATGGATGGATTTATTATGCCACTAGTGGCCATGTTAGCATTCTTATCATATATGATCTACTGCTCCCTCTTACAGAAGCAGACAGCATAAAAACATATCCACAATGTGACTTAACATTTATTGCACTGATCTATGCATGAAGCCAAGCAATGGATCTCAGTGACACGTAGAGTTCACTTTTGTCATAAGGTAAGTAACTTTAACTTGCTCCATATCTACTGTTAAATTATTTTGCTGGAATGTCAGTGCTGACCTTGTGGCAAATGCAACAAAAAATTCAAAGCAGTTGAAATACACCATTTTTGTGATTTCAGCTGTTTAAGAGCTGTAGTTGTTTCATATCTTTTGTCACTTAGATATTTGGAAGCTATGTCAGCAAATGGCATAACAGCAGCAATACAGTTTGTCAGCAGTGCTTTCACAGGATGCTTGTTGTGTGATAGCCATCTTGTTACTTCTATATTTAAAGGACGCAGTACTTATGCCTTCTGAGTTTCCCTGTCAGCCTGCAAACCTAAGCCAGTTAAAAACAGAGTGGTCACAGAAAGCATGTAAGATGCAAAGCAGAGTTTTCACAATGGAGCACATTGCTGTCCCCTTTGTAACAGAGTTAAGGAATAATTCTGCCTGATGTGTGCAGCAATGTACTGCTTTCAAATTTCTGGCTTCTTTTTCAGTTTTGTGGTTACCCTCTGTTTTGTTTGCTAAAATGACCAAGTTCATATCAAAACTGCAAGTAACTAACTGTGCTTCCTGTTTGAGATTTTGCAAATATGCGTCTGGAGTGTTTCTCCCTGGGCCTCCACTGAAAATTGGCTTTGTTCCAAGTCGGATTTTCCAGTAAATAAATGTTAATAAATAAACAAATGTTAATAAATAAATTAAAAATAATTTCCATTATATTTACTAATGTTAACAAAAATGTACTGTGTGTCCTATTTAGAGGTTTAAATCCCACAAATTTAGTTCTGAGAACACCATTTTCTAAAATACTGCCATAAATAAGCTGTAACATCTTCTGTAGTACTTTCGTCTGTATATATAGCATCCAAAACAGAGAAGTTTTTTTTCGATTTAACCATAGAAACTAATTCAACTTCCCTATAAAAGCATTCTGTGAAGAATATAGTTTGTTTCATCGTTGCTTTCAGTATCTGTATGTCATTTTTCAGGTCAGTAAATTGGTGTATTTTAACAGCAAGAAGTCTGAAAAAGAACTCTCATTTGCTATTATTTTGCATACTTTTTAGGAGAAGTTTCATAAATGTCTGTTCTGAAGCATGGGTAAGATTATGGGTAGTATACCCTCCTTTAGAATTTTTATTTTTGACGCCTTATGAAATGCTAAATTTGCTTTCCTTAATAAGGAACAACTATCCTTAAAAGAATTTGTTTTTTAATGATTGTTCATACTTTTTGCAACACTTACATGTCACAATATCCAAAATGACATCACAATCTATGGCCTGGTTTTCAATAACTGAAACACTTTGTGTCTTTTGTACTTCCCAGAGCCTGTACCTCTCCTATAGACCGTGAGGCTTTGGCTGACGGAGAAGCACTGAATTAGCCAGAATAGGCATATAAATGAGGATGATTGACTTTCGGTCTAAATTTGAATCAGAGATCTGACTGGAAGGATTATTTAAATTTGAAATCCACCTGCATTGCTGTCAGTAGAAACAATACTGGAGTCAACTGAATACTTGCTGTACAACTGCCAGAAGCAAGTGAACTAGAGAATTTTTTTTTGTCTTGTAGCAAAATAATCACAAAACTGTTATTATAACAAATAAAGAGAGTAAATAAGCATCCATGTTGTCTGCTACCAGGTTGGACATCATTGCCAACAGACTAAGATTTGTTTTATTCATTACAATAAAGTTATATTTTAAAAAGACTATTGATATTGTGCACTTTTTTTGCACATGTTTTGGGTGCCATTATATTTTATTATGAAGTCAAAAGTACAGTGACTGAGTGAGCACTACTTGAGTTAGCCCAAGTTACTTCATCATTAGTATTATAAAAGACTTCAGTGCGTTAGTTGCTGCAGGGGAAAATGAATACAGTAATACATTGGTTTGATCAAGCAGCATGTACTCTCTATTGAAGTATATTGTTATTTTCATCACAAATTAATAATTCTTCATAGGTAAGGCACTGACCAGGACTGGGAATAAATATCACAGACTTGTCCTGGATAGAATGCAATCCGGTGACAATGAGGTAAAAGAAAAGTCTGCATATACCAAGCATATGCCCACACTGGACATATGGAACCAGTAGCCTTGATGGCTTATACTCTATGGACAGTTTTGTACACTCAGTAAAATAAACTTTGAAAGTCTGACCATCAAGAGTAAATAACTATTCTGAAATGATGTACCAAGCGTTAAATTCATATTTTCAGAAAAATGTGTAATTCGTCATGTATGAAAAGGTTCACACCAAGACTGAAGGATGGCATACTGGTACAGCAGTATAAACTTTTCAGAGCAGTCTAGAAAAATAAAAAAAAAGCATTTTATATCCAATTCTATACACAGTGCAAAAAAGGAAGCAAAATCCTCCTCGACTCAAGGGTTTTTGGTGGCTTTTTATTAAGTTGATTCAGGTAAGGTCCACGCCACTCCAGGACTGAATGAAGGACACATTGACAGAGCAACAACACAAAATGATATGGCTGGTGTTCTTAGAAAATAAAAGCCTACATACATCTGATTCCATGGATGTGGTACATTTAACTGGGTCCCATTAATCAAAAACCTGATTATTCAAGAATGCCAAATAAAAGGAGCTGGAATTAAAAACATACATTATGAGGGGAGCAAGCACTTCATACCCTGTATTCCATTACTTAATATAACCAACTCTGACGTTGCACAGCCTCAGAAGAAATTAAGCACTTCTGGAAAATTTGGATGCCATTTAAAGAGCAGTCAAGTGTAAAAATACTGGGGGGTGCAGAGGGAAAAAAATATCATGATATTCAATGACTCTGAGGTACTTTGATTAATTTGCTTTCACATTCAGAAAAATAACATCTGTCTGTCAGTCTGTCTGTCTATTGGTATTAACATTAAGTTCTTCTACTGCTGCACCTACACAACAACTTAATTTACAAATTGATGAGGTCCATACACACCTCTCAACTGTCCAGAGTTTCACAGAATATCCAGATTGTTGCCTCATATTTGTGTTCTGTTCTTCATAAAATGTATGATTTTCTGCCAAATCACTGAGGATTGATGTCAGTAATAATAACATACATTTGAGTTTCAGACTTCATGTCCTTCAGAAAATGCATGCTAACACAAATCAACTTATTCTAGCAACTTTCTAAGTTTGTAAGAGCAATATTTTAAATGTGTCCCTGTTTTGAGGCCTTAGTCCCGCCATTATTTCAAGCTTTGTCCGGATTTCTTGTGCTAAGAAGTTGAGAGGCATGGGTCCATACAACAGCACAGATGCCTAGAAAAGAAAAGATTGCCTGTACCCAGTTCTGTAAATTATAGCATTGCTGCGTCACCCAAAAGAGTTTTTCTTTTTTCTCTCCTGCATATTCTTTTCTTCCATAGCAAATTTGTAAATGAGTGCTCACACATGATGAATGCCTGCTAAAAACTACAGTGAAGCACGCGAGGTTGATGTTCACCTGGGCGTACCACAGATGTACTAAACTCACAAACATACATGGTGTTAAAATTTAGCAATGAACAGTTTGTCTTCTGCATTTTTTTACTCTAAGCATTCCCTGCTTCCATAGTTCCTTCTTTTCTGGCTGAGAGCCTTCCTCACACTTCACCACTTTCTCTCCCCCAATATATGACTCTGCTATGAGAACTCGAAGCATAAGCCCCACTGGGAAAACCTGATAATTCACATTCACTGAAAAACAAAACTGCAGAAACTAAGAGTCATATCACCCTGTCTTACTAATATATACAACAGCAGAAACAAACCAAGCAGAACGGAATAAAGCTCCAAAAAGTACAGAAAAGTACAGAAACTTGTAGTGTATTGGCCATTTTTGGTCAATTCCTAGCTCTTTTCAACCCCCTGCTATAAAGCCCGCTTTAGCGCTTTGTGATTTAGCGTGGAGTTGCCCATAGAGCACCATCGGGCAGCGCTGGTTAAACAAGGTTAAACTATTTCTGGCTCCGTAAAGTCTGCTCTTCAATTTTTCCCTTAGAACTTCTCTACTTGCAATCTAAACAGTCTATTCTCTATCTCAAAAGCTCAGCAGTTGCTCCTAAAGCATTTTTATATAGGTAAAGTACTTGTATACTAAACAAAGTACTACATTAGCCTAGAATCTCCTTGGGTACCCATTTCCTATAGGTCCCTTCTGACTCAGTTACACAGCAAACTTTTTCACTTTTTCTAGCATGTCAAGGGTCAGTTGCTAGCGTCCTCTCCTGTTCAGCTGGTGAATCTGGGCATCTTGAGGCAATGTTACAATTGCCTCATGTACACAGACAACCCACTCCTTCTCCCACAAAACACAAATACATGTGAGAGATGCAACTATATAGCCAAACTGGAGGCTGAGCTCTCTCAACTCAGGACTGGCAAGACCAGACAGGAGGAGAAGGAAACCACGCACACCACAAACCCAGTTTCACATAGAACTATCACAACTGCAAAACAAACACATAAACACACAAAGACATACTCGGAGGCACTGATCAAAAATCTACCAAAACTACAGAGGCCTCCAAAGCAGACACCCAAGCAACTGCCACCTCAAGACATAAGACATGCAACACATAGTTCTCAAAGTCAGTGTGCTAAACAGTCACAGCCCTTAAGGCCAAACACAATGCCAGACACACTTGTTATAGGTGACTCCATAGTCAGACACACTGACATCCCACTCACCAGACTGAACAAGGAAAAGATCACAGTAAGCTGCCTGTCAGGCGCTAGAATCCACCACATAACACAAGCACTCAGGTCACTCCACAGCAAGTACAAGTATGACTCAGTCATTGTCCATGCCGGTGTGAATGACCTGAGATGTACCTCCCTGGACTACATGAAAAGAGACATAGAGGAGCTCTCAGATTATGTAGCCCAGGCCGGTATGACCCTGACCCTGAGCAGTATCCTACCCTCACCAAGAATGATGCCACAATACAGAGACAAAATGATCAGCTTTAATAATTGGCTTAATTACTGGTGTCATTCTAAGGGGATCCAATGTCTGTCTGCCTGGGATGACATGCTTGACAAGCCATGCTGCTTCGCAAGGGATGGCTTGCACCTGTCACCCCTGGGCTTCCGGATATTGGCAAAGGCTCTTGCCACCCCCATAGTGCCATTTTTAGGCAAGGCTCAAATGATAAACCTACCGCCCTAGAAAACAAAAATGGAGAAAAACTAAGGGTAATACTGCTCAATGCCAGAAGTCTAAACCTCAAGATGCACACCCTCGAAGCCCTCCTCATTATGGAGAACATCGATGTCTGTGCTGTGACTGAAACCTGGTTCAAGGCTCCTGAGAGCACCCCAGCACTATCAGGTTATACCTCATATCATGCTCCGCCCCAAAATCCAGACCGAACCACAAAAGGAGGGGAGTATCCATATTCATAAAGGATACCCACACCTCCAGGTTAGTGGCAACGCACGAAGCATCAGAGACCATCCAGGTGCAATTAACCATAGGTAAAACTACCCTACAGTTTGTAACATGCTACAGACCACCTTCGCAAACTCAGGAAACCCACACAGCCTTCCTGAAGACACTGGAGAGTATGAATGTCTCTCCAAACACCATCATATTGGGTGACTTCAACTACCCAAACATAGACTGGGAACATTACTCAAGCCCCAACACCCTAGCCCAAAGGTTCATGGAGTTCATAAACTCAAATGCTATGGAAAAACTAGTCACCATTCCCACAAGAGGAGAAAATATACTAGACCTGATCATCACAAACATGGGGACAAAATGCTCCACACCAGAAGTATATCCCTCATTGGTGAGATCAGACCATAAATTAATCTCACTGGAGATCCACATCCCGCCCCCACCCCAGCAAAAGACCACAGTGAAGAACTTCTCAAAAGCAAACTTCACACTTCTTAAGACTGGAGTGGTATCCTTCAAGGCCCCGAGCCAGTGGAAACCACAACCCACGCTGCTGAAACCCTTACAAATGCCTTCTACAAGCACCTCCAGGAATGTATGGATCAAGCAATCCCTAATAAAATCAAGACCCTTTCCACCAAAGGCAGGCACCCAGTCTGGTGGACCCCAGCCATAAACAAACTCTACAACAAGAGGAGAAAGCTACTACATGACAGAGCAAAATCCCTAAAAGGGAAGGCATCTCTGATCAATACTAGCAAAAAACTACGATCACTCATAAAATCATCCAAGGCCAACTTTGAGAGAAAAATCATTAATGACACAAAAGACAATCATAAGGCCTTCTTTAGCTATGTTAGAAACCTGGGTGGAAACTCCCAGATATGCTCAGAATTAGTCCAAAATGATAAAAATCACTGAACCCACAGACATTGCCAACATACTGGCAGACAGGTTCAGTGCAAATTCCCCCCCCCAAAAGGAGAAATATCTATCCCACCAGAGTCTAGCCTCCCAAACATCTCAGATGCCCAGGTGAGAGCTGCTCTCTCTAAAGCAAAAAAACACAGCATCAATGGGACCGGACGGTGTCCCCGGCTGTGTGCTACACGAACTCAATGAGGAACTAAACCCACACATAAGGCTGCTGTTTAATCTTAGCCTTACTACAGGATACGTACCCAAAGAATGGCGTACGGCAACTGTGGTCCCACTCCACAAAGGCGGTGCTTCTACGGACCCTGGAAATTACCGCCCCATAAGCTTGACGAGCCTTGTCTGCAAAGCTATGGAGAGGATCATAATGGAACTCATAAATAAAGACATTGGGGACCTACAGACACTGGATCCTACCCAATTTGGCTTTGTCAAGAGCAGATCCTGCCTCTTGAACTTGGTCGACAGTTTGGAAACAGTCACTAAGGCCATTGATGAGGGTAAGGCAGTTCACACAGCCTATCTTGACCTAGCAAAAGCGCTCGACACAATACCCCACTCGGGCATCATAGAAAAGCTCACCAGCTTAGATGTAAACCCATATGTCACAAGATGGGTTGCAAACTGGCTCAAGGACAGAACACACAGGGTTATAGTTGCTGGTGCCATGTCAGACTCTAAGCCAGTCACGAGCGGTGTCTCACAGGGCTCAGTCCTGGGCCCCCTCTTGTTCGGCATTTATTTTTCTGAAGTGCAGGCAAACATAGGGGGATTGTGGCTGACAAAATTTGCAGATGACTGCAAACTGGGCACCATAATTGACACTCCATCAGACACAGACATCCTCCAGAGAGGTCTCATAGAAATGGATAACTGGTGCCAGAGCCATGGCCTTAAGCTAAATGCCAAAAAATGTATAGTCATACCCTTTGGGAAAAACAAGGTAACCCCTAATTACCACATAGGTGGTAATCCATTAAACAAAGAAGAAGTTATCAGGGACCTGGGGACCCAAGTTGACAGTAACCTCTCTTTTGACACTCACATTGCCAAAGTGGTTAGGAAGACCTTCTACATTGCCCACCTGATCATGAAGGGATTCACATCCAGATCAGGAGAGGTCATTGTACCCCTGTACTCTTCACTTATCAGATCAATGATTAAGTACAACGCCCCATTCGGAATGTACCTTACCCGACACCTGCAGCAGTTGGAAAGACCCCAAAAGTTCCTCACCAAAAGGATAAAGGGGCTCAAACATATGTCATACGATGCCCAACTGAAGAAACTCCAGCTCTATTCAGTCGCATACCGTCTGCTCAGAGGTGATTTGTGCCTGACATACAAGGCCATGTCCAACCCGAATTAATGGACATGCTCCACCTCAAAAATCCAAATCCACCAGAGCCACGAGCAAGAGACTTAAACCTCAACACGGATATAAATAGGATGTGCTGGAGGGACAGATTCATCACCCAGAGACTCCCTACACTATGGAACAGAATCCCAGTCCATGTGAGGCAGAGCCCCTCACTGACTCTGTTCAAGAGAAATCTTGACGAGTGGATGGGAGATCGTAGGTTTACCCCGGGAATCATCTCTGTATCACTGCTGGACAGAGGCACAGCAAACTAATGGGTATAGTATTCTCATCCTAAGGGGTGGTGAAAATCACACACACTCTGGCTAGGCTTATAAATGCCCTAGGGCAGATAGCCTAGTATGAACCTATGAACCTAAGTTCAAAGTAAACAACAAAGCTAAAATCCACAAGACAGAATAAGTTTATTAAACATATACTTGAAATAATTAAAAACAACAGTAGGATGGATAAGTGCTTTCAGAAAACCTTCTTCAGATGCTTAAAATCATTAAAACATAATAGGCTCTTTATAAGAGGGCTTGACCAATGAAATTTCTTTCCTGAGTCAACGCCTCTTCAATGCGGTTTTAAAGGGAGAATACCATTTAATCCTGGTTCACAGTCCACTCTTAGGTCTGCAAACCATTGAAGTTGAAGTTCTTTAAAGTCAGAAGTATTAAACAGGTCACCTCTTCTAGGTACAGTCTTAACACATTCTAACACCATAAAGGAAAACTTATGTTCAGTAATTCTCATAAGATGTTGTGACAGTGCATTTGTATTAACCTTATGTTTGATCTCATAACATATGTTACAAAATCCTAGTTTTGAACAGACAATTGGTTTTGCCAGCATAAAATTGCTCACAATATTGAAACGTAGCAATATATACCACATTCTTTGTGTTGCAGTCAGCAAAGACATTTAGCTGATATATTATGACCAGATCTAGAATATTATCGGCAAGTCTGGGGAACCTCCACAAAAGGAATGTGAAATTACTGGAAATATCCAGAAGAAAACCACAAAGGTCATCAAACTGATAAGTGAAATTAATATAAAACTTGCCTGTAATTTCTGAACTTATATTCATTTGATATTAGGTGACAGAGAGATTGAATATGATCTGGTTGCACAAGGTACTACATGGTAAAAATGAAGGAGTGGAACTGAGACACGTGGACAAAGAAGGGAGAATGATAAGTCAGGTGTAGTCGGGAGGTACTCACTTTAATGTCAACCTGACAAAATATTTTTAGATAAAAACAGCAGATTGTCTAAGTGGGTGATGTGTTGCAAATTCACAGGGGCCTTCGAGACAACAAGTGTCTGGTACAAGGAATCAGCAGGTATATATAACATGCACCAAAATAGGCAGAATAGCAGGCAAATTGTCTCTTTCATGTAGTATAGTTGAATCATTTTTGTTTTGTTGCTATCAGGATTGCTGTTGATGATGTTTATGTTGCCTCAAGAATATTTTGTTATTAACCCACCTGGTGAAAACCTGGACATGAAAGCAGAAACTTTTAATCACATACATTACCATGGAACAGATACATGCGGTCTCCTTCTAGTACATCTGGTCACTAGATTCTATGGTGGCTCAGGTGGTTTATGCTACACAGCAGTCATGGTCTTGGGCCAGCCTGCTTCAAGGGAGTTTGCTGCTGCAGTTCCTTCTCTCCTCGTTGATGGAGAATGAAGATGTTGCATGCATATATATAGAAAAGTAAGTAACGTATTGGCTGATAACATAGGAGAGCTGCTCAGAATTTTCATCAGCTTCAATATGATCCTGAGCAACTCAGCTCCTACATACAGTCTATCAAATGTGTTCAGACAGATCACTTAAACACCCTCTCACACAAATAATACCTTAATGCACAGCAGACAAAGTTCTCTGGTTCCAAGTTTTACTTTATCTGGATACAGAGTCTGCCTTCACCTATACTACTTACTTCTCATCCTTCTAAGTGCTGCCTTCCTGAGTCTTAACTGCATAGACTGTTCTCAGACTAGATGGCAGTAGAATGGAATGAAAGATATTAACTAAAGTTGTAAACAACACAGTCTAAGTAAAATAATAAAATGAAACCACAACTGGTCACGGACTGAAAAACACTGTTTTAATAAAACTTGGTGCTTTGGCTATACAAAAGCCTTCAAAGAGTAAAACACATACAAAAACCACTCCCTTAAATAATACAATCTATTATCCACTTAAATAATTATTTAATAATTAACCTCCAATTGCACTCTTTATTCAGTCCATTTGGTTCCAGAGTATTATATTTCAGAATAAAGAGTGTTTCTTTATATAATAGTTTGTTTAATTGCACAACATTCTCCTAAAGATAGATGCACATGCTCTAAAGTAGTGGCTCTCAAACCATCAGCATTAGATGCATGAAAATCTTTAAAATGTGCCCCTAAGGGGCTATCCATTTTGGCATTAATAATGTCCCTGACATGCTCTTGAATTCTTTTCTTAAAGGATCTAGCTGTTTCCTCCACATAATATAACCTACAATCACATTTCAATAAATATATAACTTTTTCAGTATTACAATCATATGTCCCATTGGGTGAAAAATACATTCCATTTATTACATCAAATTTTTTAACCACATATTTACAAATACAGCATTTTTTACATGCATATGTGCCTGCATTAACAGCCGGTATATCATACAGTATTATATTGGGTGGAATATAATGTTTATGTACCAACATGTCCAATAAATTCCTTCCTCTCTTATATGATATTTGTACTTTGTCTGAGATTGTATTAACTAAATTTTTCTCCTTAAGTAACAGTGGCCAGTACTGTTTAACCAAGTCAACGATTGCTTGAGTCAAGACATTATACATAGTAACAAAATACACCTCCTGCATGTTATTCCTTTGTTTATTATATTTTTTCTTTATATTATTAGTATAATATATCAAAGGTGTTACATTATAATATGTATATATTGCCTTACAACCAGCTTCCATGACTTTATTAATCTTATATCCCCTACCTATAAACATTTCCACTGTTCTACATATCTCTTTATACAGATTATTGTCTTCATTACACAATTTTGCAATACGTAAAAATTCATTAAATGGTAGCATGGACATCAAATGCATTGGATAGCAACTATTGCCATACAAAAAGGAGTTAACATTATCACATTTCCTGTATATAAAAGTTGTTACAGGCTCATCTATTTTTCCTTTTAAAGTTATGTCCAAAAAATGTATTTCGCTACCTAATTGAATGCCATCAAACTTCAGACCAAAATTATTAGTCTGTATATCTTGGATAAAATAATCTATATATTCTTTCCCCCCGTAACAAAGGAATATGAGATCATCTATGTAACAAAAATATTGAATTATATAAGTCTTAAAAAAATCAAGCTTATATATATAATCCCCTTCAAATTTGGCCATAACAAGATTAGCGTACATGGGTGCAAAAGAAGCCCCCATTGATGTACCTGTTAATTGATGAAAAATATTTCCATTAAACTTAAAAAATATATATTTTTAGAGAGAAGGACGATAGTTCTGTTATATAATGGGACATAGGGGTATCACCTAAAAAATATAATACAGCTTCTATTCCAACTTTGTGTTCAATACTGGTATATAAACTGACAACATCAAGACTTAGCCAATACATATCTTGTTCCCAAATAGTAACTTGTATTTTTCTTAAAAAATCTTGACTGTCTTGGATATAGGATGGTATCTGAACCACCCATGACTTCAAATATTGATGCAAAAAAAAAAACACCCACATTTTTCAAAAAATACTTTTCGGCAGCTACTATAGGCCTGCCACATAAATTTTCAACTCATTTGTGAATCTTGGGGAGACAGTAGAATGAAGCTAGACAGGTATTTTCTACTTTAAACTTTTTTTTCAACATCATCCATTTTAAAATAACCTAAATGTACACCTTTATGTAACAACTGTAAATAAATTTTCATTACATCCTCATAATCTTTCACTTCACATTTCTCATACACTTTTGTGTTATTCAAATGTACATAACACATTTCAATATACTGTTCATGATTTAATATAACAATTTTATTACCTTTGTCAGACATTTTAATGACCAACCTACGATCCATACACAACTGTTTGAGAGCCAACCACTGTTCTTTACTCAAATTATATTTGATTTTATATCTATTTTTAGAAAATTCATAAAAAAGATTTTCTACCTGGAAATTTAATACTGACATAAAACTTACTATATTTTGATTGCAATATGGAGGTATAAAATTACTAAAAGAAGGAACACCTTCAGTATTCAACAGTAAATATGCATTATTTTAACATTCCTCGTCAGACATACAAGAATAAAATGAATCAGCAAAACTAATATTCAATTCATTATTAATCATATCATTATTATGTTCAAAAAAATCAATTAAATGCAGCTTTCTACCCGATCTAAATAATTCACATCTTAATACATGCAAACGCGGTAATGATGTAGGGATAAACTTCAAGCCCAAATTAAGAACAGATAAAGCATTCTCAGAAATCAGAATGGAAGAAATATTGAAAACCAAGTTATCAACAATATTAATACCATCTTGTTCTTTTTTTCTTATAAAAGTTTTGAAATTGTCTGTCATTATTTCTGTTCTGTTGATGGCCCCAGTCATTCCTGTTACGTTTCTTACCAGTTCGTTGTCTATCATCTGCGGCATCACTCCGAAAGCGTTGTGCATGTTCCAGTGGTGTTACTTTCACTCTCTACCCCAGTTGTTGTTTCTCTTTCTTCCGAACTAATGAAAGACACCGTTTGTGAAGAAGGTTTAGCACCACCTCTTCCTGTATGCCCTGTAGCCTTATAGGAGCGTTTCCACAGAAACGCTGTTTGAAATTTGTAATCTTTTATGTCTCTATTGATTTTGTATTTCTTTTTATCAATTAGTTCAGATTCGAATTCTTGCAATTTATTATTAATGTCAGACAACAGTTCAGTCGGGTTGCATTGACATGTTTCCCCAGCTCCGTATTCACGGCAAGCACTTCTTCTTTGATTTTTTTTTTTTAAGTACATCACGTTCTACTAGGATTTTCACCCATTCTATAGCACATTTATGAGCAGCTGTAATCCACCTAGCTTTAAAAACATTATCTCGCTCATTGTTACCATCGAATGGAGTGGTTGGACTTTTAAATGCTCTTAAGCCCCTTGGGGCTATGTCCAACTCCAGATAATGTTTTAAGTCCCTTTAAACAATAACTTCTCAAGTTTGTCATTCAACTCCTGCAATTCTACAGACAACCAGACAGTACCTGTGGCACCTATGGAGGCAAAAGGATCTTCTCCCAAAAGTTTTCTGTAGTTTCCCCAGATAGCTGGACTCGTTCACTACTCTGGGCAACATATTGGTCCATAGAACGTTGACTGTTGTCCATATTTTCTTCTTAAAACACCCAAGGAATGTTATTAGCTGGGTCGCTGGTCATAAACCAACCAAAAAATTCTAAACAACACAGTCTAAGTAAAATAATAAAACAAAACCACAACTGGTCACGGACTGAAAAACACTGTTTTAATAAAACTTGGCGCTTCAGCTATACAAAAGCCTTCAAAGAGTAAAACACATGCAAAAAACACTCCCTTAAATAATACAATCTATTATCCACTTAACAAACAATTATTTAATAATTAACCTCCAATTGCACTCTTTATTCAGTCCATTTGGTTCCAGAGTATTATATTTCAGAATAAAGAGTGTTTCTTTATATAATAGTTTATGTCCGTGACCAGTTGTGGTTTCATTTTTTTTTAACTAAAGTTGCACTGTTGTCATGGCTGTAATTGCAAAGTGTCATGAAGGCTCACTTTACTTGTGTGAATTTGATTCAGATTAGGAAACATGGAAATTATTATCCTTAATGTATTTTTTTTCTGCTGTTTCTAGATGAAAATAATTGCTTGATTCTGTTCTCTGATGAGTTCATGGCACATACTGAAACTTATGTTCTGATTTCATTATCAGCCAATAGCCATGCCTAAGTTATCATCAAGGACTTCTGGAAACCAAACCCAAATGAGGTATATCAAGGTCTCATTTCCTGACCCATCCTATTATCCATACATTTACAGCTCTGAAGTCACTTCTTAACATTTCCATTCACCTTTTACTGAAAAAAATAGTAGGAAAGTAAAAACTCTTCTCTGTAAAAGTCAACATGATGTCAAGCTAGTCTATGTTTTTAACACTTTTAATATTACTGACATTTTGTGTGGTTAACATGCTAAAAATATACCAGACTTGCAGTATATGCAGCCTGCCTAAACCTCCATTAGTGCAAGACAGGTAATTCTCTTTGTGTTATCTCTGACATGCATTGAGTCATGTAAATCCTAAGCCTTATCTTGCACATATTTAGAGATTCTTTATCCTTTGTAATATATATATATATATATATATATATATATATATATATATATATATATATATATAAATATATATATCTGGTATCAGTTAAACTGCTTAAGTACTGCAGAAGACAGTCTTGGCTTCACAAAAGAGTTCATCTTGTTGTACCACAATAAAATTAAAATGTTAAATTAGAATACAGCTACGTGCAAAATGTCGCATTCAGTTTAAGACTTAGTGGTTGCCATTGATAACCTGTCTGGCTGAGTCTTGTGTGGGAAGGGACATAAGTCAACATGGAAATGACTTTATTTATGTATTCATTTACTAACTTACTTTTTGATAACTAGGTGGCTTGACTGGTCTGTTGACCTTTTTCAGCTTCAACGTGAGCTCCTTGAGCAGCAAATACCATACTTTTTCAGCATAAACTCAGTACGTAATTTTTCAAGATTTACAATCTATAAGGAGGATATAGTGCAACATACAATTATGACATCCAGGGAGGACCTAACTTATCACAGAAGGGAAACAACATACAGAAGGATTATTCGGTAAGGTGACAGTACAGTATAGTACAAGATGATAAATAGTAGAATATATACTACAAAACAGAAATAATGCACTTATTTATTATTAAGGTATATTATATTATGCTATGGAGATTCTTCACTCCAGCTTACAATGTTGTATGCCCATACCATAATGTGCGAGATTAACTATTGTCATGGTAACAGCTGCACTGAGATTCTGTCTGAAGGCAGACATTTTTGTGCATTCTTAAATGGTTTAGTGGTTTCTTGATTTTTAACTTCAAGAGGCAAATGGTTCCAGGTGAAGGGTCTCAGTCAACCAAAGTTTTTTTTCTCTGACAGTAGTTTTGAATGAAGAGCAGATCAGTCTAAGAGGTTTACTATCACATAGTCGATCGCACTTTTGACATATGTGCGAAACCTAATTTGCATATCCAAAAACGAGAGCACCACAATGTCGAACCTTGTAATAGCAAATGTTCGCTATTACAAGGTTCGACATTGAGGTGCAGATCACACTAAAGTGGGGATCGGGAAATGTACCCTTTTCTTCACTGTAGTGAGATCTTGGAGTTTGTATATCTAAGTAGGGGGGTGTGAGGAGTGCAGCCTCCCACATGGGGGGGCGCAGAGAGGCTTGCTCCCCTGCAAAATATGTGTTTTAATGCTGAGTGGATGTGAGCATTTCAGTAATGTCAACATGTTCGACATTCGACTTTACTGAAATGCTTAGTTTGGAATTTACTGTGTTCGGTATTCCGATTTTTGAACATGTTGTTCGGATATCTGAACAGTCGAATGTAGTGAATCTGAATATATGACAGTAAACCAGTCTAAGACCACCACCCTGGGTGCTTCTTAGATTAATAGCTGCTTTCCTAGATATTTAATTTACATTTAACTGGTAGGCAGTAGCCCTGTTTTAGGGTCTTGAAGATAAGGGTACTTATCAGCAGTGTTACCCTGTTGGCCACAGATAGACAATCTGTGTTTTCAATCAGCCTGCAGCAGTGGTGTGTAAGGGAGGTATGCTAAAAGCACAAATCTTCAAATCTTATTTTCTGCTATTTGGATTCTGTTGGTATTATTAGCTGAATGCAACACCCGAAAAGTGAAAAGAAATTTGAGTTTGGGTGGCAGAATATTTTTATCAATAGCTAATCTGGCAGTAGTTGATAGAAGATGGCTGATTTTGTAGCAAAGTTTTAGCTGGGATAGGACTTCAGCAATGATAGCATCTGTCTGTCTGAGTGTGTCTGTGTATAGAAAAGGAGAGGGAAGGACTGAATGTCTGACCGATGTACTTCTGTTTGATGATGTTAGAAATGTTCTTTTTATGGTCTGATATCAATAAGGGAGGAATAGTAGGAACTTTCCTTGCAAGACCCTTCCCGTATTAAACAAAGCTGTTGTGAGTGTGGTTTCAAAACCACTATACAAAGCATGCCATCCAGGAAAAGCATATCCTTCTCATGTGTCTATAAGAGAAAAACATAGTTACCTTGCTCTAAAGAAATGTTATAATGATAGAATAAAAACAGCCTTGTACATTTTGGAATCAATTTTACATGTATAACTACTGGGGTATTTGGTCCGTGTGCTGCCAGTGTCTATAGTAAGGCTTCAACAGTGAACAGCATGTATGAAGAAAGAGAGTTTTGTGGTCCTTGGAGCTGGTCATTCTCTCTCATGGTTTTATTCTTCTTGGCTGGTGCTATCACCAAGGCTCAAAGGAATCATGACTACAATAACATGTCACCCCTGTCATCTACCAGTTCTGACTACTACTTCAGCTGTCCTCTTTCAAAATGACATGGTATTTGTCTGCTGAGAAGGACCACTCTTCTCTAATTAATTTTATGGCTAAACTTTGGCTGTTTCCATGGCTGAGTGGAGGTACAGCCCAATTCACTTACCTTTCCCTGCCCTGCAGCATTGACAAATTGCATATTAGGGAACAACAGATCTTTTTGTGTGCGAGTGTGTGTGTGTGTGTGTGTGTGTGCGTGTGTGTGTGCGTGTGTGTGTGCGCGTGTGCGCACGCGTGTGCGCGTGTGTGCGTGTGCATGTTTGTGTGTGTGTGTGCGTGTGTGCGCGTGTGTGTGTGTGTGTGTGTGTGTGTGTGTGTGTGTGTGTGTGTGTGTGTGTGTGTGTGTGTGTGTGTTTAAGGGCATGGCTGGACAGTGATGCTGTCCTACTATATTCACTTTTTTCATGCCCAGACACCCTAGAACTGCCCCTCTCAGTCACTGCCACAACCCATGCTTTGTATAATTCCTTATTTGAGAATCAGCTGAGCTGAAGCAAGTGTGACCTTCATCAAAAACAGCTAGCAATCCCACTTTTTTATTCAGTAACAACCCTGACAATGATGGGAGGTTGCCATGAAACACACAATGCTAGAGCCTGTCTCCATGGCATAGACAGATGGGTCCCTAACTATGACCCCAGGGAGGGAGGGTGAGAAGTTAAGGGGCTTGACCCACTCTCTTGCCTCTCCCAGGAATAGAGGTGCATACACTTGGGGAATATTGTGAGGATGCGATTTCTCAGGTGGAGACTGGAGGACCTAGTTTACCATGTTTCAAGATTTGGTGAGCAGAATTATTGTGGAAGTGAGGAATAACCAGAGCAGCAGCTACAGCACCCTCCCCCTTCCCCTGTACAGACAAACGTACACAGAGATGTAGGTCAGAAAAAAGAATAAAAAAACTTGAACCACCTCTAATGGCTGCCTACTTGATGGCTCTTTCAGAGGCTCATGGGTACTTACTAGACTATTGATCTGTGAAGATCTTAAATAGTCTAGCCTTACATTCCCATGGTAGTTTTTAGCCCTTATATTTTGCATACAAATAACCCAGAGGCAGATGGAGCAAGGATATGTTGGGGCATTTATTAATTGTCCCTATCCATGTGGGACATGGGTGATAAACCAGGAATGAATGTGTGGTTCCCATCCATTTATCAAAATTACATTTGAACAGAGTAAGAGAAGTACTTTGCTTAATGAGGAGTGGAAGATGGCTCCATAGAAGGGGTATTGTCTATGACAAATTCCTATCCCTCAAACATGCTCTACTCAGTTTGAAAATAAATTGAGGGCCCTTGAGCAGGTGTTCATGCTACTATTGGACTTTCAAATGTGTAATATGTCTGACAGGATAGGGTCTGCTGAGGCTCTACACATAAGGCTGGTGCTAGCATTTTGGGGGCCCCCAGCAAGTTTCAAATTGGGAACCATACTCAGGAAAATACAAAGTGTGACCACATTGCTGTCACACCCCCTTCCCTGTCAAGCTCATCCAACACCATTTAACTATCACTATAGTGTTACTACATTCAGAACATTAAGAACTGAGATGTCAAAGTACACACACTGACCGGCATTTAGTACCAGTGTTACATTATGATAAGCCCCTGTACCACAGCAAGGTAGCCACTCATAGAGGTGCATGCACACACTAACTGGGATTTAGTACCAGTGTTACATTATGACAAGCCCCTGTACCACAGCAAGGTAGCCACTCATAGAGGTGCATGCACACACTAACTGGGATTTAGTACCAGTGTTACATTATGACAAGCCCCTGTACCACAGCAAGGTAGCCACTCAGAGGAGCATGCACACTGACTGCATACTCCTCAACAAGGACATTAGTAGTCATACACACTGTACGCGCTTCAGTACAGTAAATGAAAGGAGGGGTAGCTGCAGATTGGCAATAACTCAGCATCAGGACCCTGGAAGCAAGCTTACAGCCTAAAAACTAAAAGAAATACAACACAGGAGTAGAGTACAAAAACACCTTGATTGAGACTGCACAGCAATTTACAGCTCATTAGGTGTTAACTGTTAGCTATTGTTTAACAACCAATCATTTGTAGGGTGATACTTGATCAGTTAGCACAGTCTGGAAGGTAAGGGAAAGCCATAATAAATGAAAATGACTTCCTGGTTCTCTGATGCAGCTTTCTCTTATCTTTTGCCGGTTCTGTTTCTTGTATTGGCTGAAGAGTGCTGGGGATGACATCAGCAGCAGGGGAAGTCCATGGGTCTCAGTGCAACCCATAACAATATGTTCCTTAAATCTTTGTAGTAAACGTCAACTGAATAGTGGTGTCTCTAAATCTGGCACCCAATCCTGTCTTCATCCAGAACAGGCAACCTCTTCTCAACTTGACGAGTCTCAGATATATGAAGTTCCTGTCCTTGCTCTCTTCTGATTTGTAGCTCCATCGGTTCCCAAGGGCACACCCCCCCTCATTTAAATAAAATCATTGATTTTGCCCTTGGTCCTGGCTCTGCAGATTAAAGAAAAAAAAAGTGAGTAGTCATGCTATTTATTAACATGACTTCTCACTTCTGCCCACAAACTGCAGATGTACGCATCATCAAGAGACAGTTTTTTCTTTCAGGTATGGATTTCCACTCATTGGCTTGTCAGCAAAGCACTTTTTTATTGGAGCAGTAGTGTGTTAAGGGGAGGGGGTATGGCTAAGCAAGTTGCCGGTTTGAAGAGTTTCCACTTTGTTTTAAAAAGTGTGGGATGGGGGAGTGCCTTTGTCATTACTGATACTGGCAGGCTGCTACATTTATAATTAAAGTAATCTGGAATGCCTTTCATAGCTATTCACATTTCCTGGGATCAGCGTTGGGAGTGCCCTGCAACACAGGCAACTTCAAATACATTACTGTGGCTATTTATTTTTTTTATCTCAGAAGTAGCTGTTTGTTTGGGGGCATATGCTGGGAAAACATAAAGGGCTGTTAAAGTAATTACAGTAAAAAGATTGTTGCTGTGTCTCAATGGCTGATGGAAAAGAACATAGTATCCGAAATGGCATATAGCTTGACTATATCCAAATTCACAATATAAAGTGCACAGTGAACTACCGGGGCAATGACCAAAAATAGACAAAGTATAGAGTCCATGCTTTTCAGCAACTGCAGTTGTTCATCACTGTGTCATTTGAGTATTGCAGTATCCAAACACCTCACATGAGCCATGGTATTCTTACTACTGCTGCCTGTTAATCCTTCCCTCTCTTTTCCTGTAGTCATCTGAGTTCCTAGGTGCCTTCTGTGTGGAGTCTGCATGCCCTTCCTGTGTTTACATGGGTTTCCTCTGGGTGTTCCGGTTTCCTCCCACATTGTAAAGACATACAGTAGGTGGACTGGACACTCTAAATTAGCCATAGGTGTGAGTGTATGGTACAGAAGTACAGTTGTGGCATGGCTAGCCACCTGATGGTGTGATCCTTGGCTGTAGTTGATTGTCACTGTTGAAGTGACACCCTGACCCCATGTGTAAAACTGGGAAAATGGGTCATGAATGAATGTGGATGGATGGATCTAAGTTCCTGATACACAGGCTGTCAGTGAATAGTATACTCAAAGACCATGCATTCCAGTAAAGGTATGTGCATCACTCATACATGGAATGGGATAAAGAAAGGCTATAGTTTCATTTTGCAATTTTATATGAAGGTTCTATGGAATCATTCTTAATGTAACTCCAGCTGATGCTGTATAGAGTTTAAATCATGTGTATGCTTCTTCAGTCATAGTAAATAGTATAAAAATAAACTTAAAAATGCCCTTTTCAGGTCGTTAAGTGCCTCTGTGGACCGCTGCCTCCCAGCCTTTAGCATTTTCACATCTTAAATGTAAAATGGGGCAGAATGTATAATTCCACAGTCTAAGAACAAACTAGAGGTATAAGAAGATAACAAATGATGTAGTAATTAAAACTTAAAAATCTTGGATTTTATCTCCACAATTATTAATAGCTCACCCAAGAACACTTCATACATATCTGTTATTTATAAAATTCTCAGAAATGATTTTAGCAAAACAGATGTTTCTTTTTGGAATTATTCAAGGGAAGTTAATGAACAAGTATTCTCAGAAAAAGATAAAAAAAATGTGTTTACAGTCGATGAAGGAATCCACATTTTCCATGTGTTCTGGCATGTATAACATGGACATTTTTACATAGATGTTTTTTCGCCCCACATAGACTAGCAATAATGTACATCAAAGATGAAATGAAATGCTGGAGACGTGGATACCCTGAAGCTGACTGGATACATATGGTTGTTAATTGCAAAATAATTTCCCCATTTTGGTTAGACTTTAAATATCTTTGTAAAGCTCTGTGGAATGACAACTATATAATTTCTGACTCCTTTATACTTTTCAATGCTCCTGTTCCTGAAGTCATTCCTAAAAAACAAACATTTTTACTATGGTCTATCCTCTCTATGACAAGGAAAATTGTTACTAAAAATTGGAAATCCCAATCTACTGTTGTATTTAAAGTTGAGTTTATTCATCTTGTGAAATACACTTGTAAGAATGAGATTGCTACTATAAAAGCAAGGACTAACAATACAACCCATAATTTAATTGGTTGGCCAAAATTGTCTAATCTGTTAGATAAATATTAAGTGTTCTATCTATATTGCTTTTTTAATTGTTATGGATATTGTATATATATTTTTTCTTGTTACTATATTAAGTAAGTGTTATAAAATGAATAAAACATTTTGGAAAAAATAGAATGAATTAAAAGAAGAAAATACAGATACTTAGTACTTTCAAGGAGGAGGATTGGGTCCTTATTAACAATGTTTTAAGATCACATCTGCTATTCAGAAATGTATGTCTATGGAGGCAAACTATGCCAACTTGCCTTTCATGTTAACAAAAAATGTATCTACTAGCCTACTGGGTGTCATGTGAAATGCAGTTCAGTTGAAATGCATGAATAGATGTTTAATGGTACTGATCACCTTTTATGAGTGTTAATTGCAAAGAAAAAATAAAAGGGGCAAAGACCTTGAAGTACCATTCGCAGTAGTTTTTAAAACATGTTTTTATTGGGCAACAGAGTCTCATAGCTCCATATTGTTCACCCCTTCTTTACAGTCCTTGCACCTCATGATAAGTGACTTCCCCCAAAGTCCCCCAACAAATGTCCTTTGAAAAGAAAAGGAGCATCAGCTATTTTGCTTATTGCCACCTGCCCATTGTGCATACTATCTAGTCATTTACAACCAGGGCATTCCAGTACAGTACCATCCCAACAGCTACAGAGAATTGTTTTAATGCTTTTATGACATCAGTTTCTTTTTCTGAGGAGAAAACAACTGTCTAATGTAACCTGATTGCCTCTGTGTTTCAAGTGGCTACTCACTGTTTGAAATATGCATATGATTCTGCTAATGCCACTTCTATGGCTTCTGTCACTACAACTGTTATGAGGACGTTTGTTGATTGCATCTTAGAACCTTTCAGGAGATGTCAAAAATGAAATCTGAAATTCTTGCTTGGGTAGAGAATTAGTGTTTGGGCTGTCTGCTGTGGAGATCCTTAAAATGTATGAGTGAGGTAAACTGCATTTTTTGGATTTTCAGCCTTCCTTCCTTCCTTCTCCAAGTCTAAGGTTTTAATGCTACCCCTACAACTTCTTTAAAAATCATAATCATGGAAATAAGGGTAGAGCATGGCTAGGCTTGTAAAGGCCATGGGGCCATTAGCCTAGTAACTTCCTATGATCCTTCCTATGATCCTATAAAGTATGTGTTACAAGAGCAATGTCAGGAGCTGATAGTGATGAGGCAACACCTTAAAAGATGAAGTAGAAGGTTGTCTGCTATCTGTGAAGCTTGCACATTGTTTCTTAAAAATGCAACTCCATCTGTTTGATGTTCCCTTACATAAATTAATCATGTGGTTAAAAGCACTTTAGATAACCCCTTGTTACAACACATGCATAACACAAGTAGAAATCCAGACTTAGCTGCACCCCCACATATTTCAAAAACTCCTTACTTTTCATTGGAATGCAGTCCCATTAAGTGGCAAAACAAACCTTAGTACCACCTTTGTTGGTAATGTCAAACAAAAGATGAGACATTGGCAACTACACAGAAATATAACAATGCATTACATTAGATAACTGAATACTACTAACACTTGTGAAGTGAGATGCACTCTTCAAAATTAGTCAGGTAAAGCATTCAGGGAAGTAAATATTGTGGGAAGAAATAGCCAGGGAATTCTTATGGCTAGGCTTGTACAGGCCCTAGTTCCAATAGCCTAGTACCAACCTATGAATCTACGAACCTATGAACCTATTCACATAAATTCTCAATAATAAATATTGGTCAATAATTTACATTCACAAAGCAACACAAACCTTTTTGAAATCAAGTGACAGAATGTGGTAAACTTGGGTAAAAACTAATCTCCCCATCCACTTAGAAAAATATAAAGAACTCAGAAACCTGACTAAAAAGCATGTCAGCAAAGACAAAAAATATTTCTATAATTTCTACATTATCCCTCCTACATCACAAAAGTCAACTCCCAATAAATTCTGGCATTCAATACATCATATGATACATCCTGGTAACCCCTCATATCCTAATCCCCACCCAACAAACACACCTCTAGAAACAGATCCTATCTTCAATTCCTACTTCATTGAATCTATTAGTAAGTTCATAAGTTCTGTTCCCTCTAATTCTAGCACTACAAATCTACCTGACCCCTCCTCTAGACAGAATTCTACTAACAAATTCTCCCTTAAACCAATTCCCACCAGCTACATTAAATCTCCGATTCACAAACTATAATCCTGTTCTAGATCTGCTGACAATATACCTCCCTACTTTCTTCAGATAGCATCCAACTCTCTAGCCCTCCTAGTCTCTGTACTGATAAACCGCTCCATCTCCAAATCTAAAGTTCCCTCTATCCGGAAAGAATTCTATACCCTACCTATACACAAAGGAGGTAACTCCATAGAAATCTCCAATTTCAGACCTATTGCCATCCTGTCACATCTCTAAAAATACTGGAAAAATGCGTGCATACGCAAGTCATGGAACACTTACATCAAGAAAATTAGCCCACTCCCACACAACACAGCTTTCGTCCAAAACATAGCACAACTACTGCCTTCCAATCCCTTATCAACACTATCTCTCTGGCCAGAGACGATGATAAATTAGTGTCATGCTTATTCCTAGATCTCTCTAAAGCATTCAGTACAGTCTCTCACTCCTTTCTTCTGGACAAACTCACTAACCTTAACTTCTCCACCTCTACCATTGCCTGATTTTCTAATTACCTCTCAGATCAACTACAATCGCTAAAATGGCTCTTTGCTCTCTCACCTCCCCTCCCCTCCCTATCAAAATGGGTGTTCCCCAAGGATCTATTATTGGTCCACTGCTTTTCAAAATCTTTACCAATCTACTCTATACCTCCTGCCCTCAGTCATCCCTGGTCCAATATGCTGATGATTCTAATGATTCTACAGTCATCACAATTGCAAACTCCCTCTCTGACTTGCATTCTATTACTCAGAAATTCTTCAACTCTGTTGAAACCTGGCTCTCTAACAACCAACTAATTCTGAATCCTAAAAAGACCAAGCTTTTACGTTTTCTTCCTGAAAACCTAATCCTAAACCTTAAATCCACTTTTATTATCCATTCTCTGAATAAAACACCTATCATAGCTGAACCCAACACAAAACTACTAGGGGGTCATGACTGATGATCAACTGAAATTTGATTTGCATGTCAACACTTGCATTAAGAAAACCCATCAAAAACCTGGCCTCTTGTACAGAAATAGAAAGTTCCTCTCTAACAAAGCTAAAGTCTCCATCTCTTATGCCTATCTCCTACCAAGCTTATTGTACAGCTCTCAAATCCTTACTAACCTCCAAATCTCTCTTCTAACTAAGCTTGAAATTACCTGTAATGAAGTGGCTAGATTTGCTACAAATCAAAGCTGTAGATCTCATCACTGTCTCTCTTTATAGGTTCATAGGTAGGTACTAGGCTATCGGCCCAAGGGCCTTCGTAAGCCTAGCCAGCAAGGTTCCATGGCTTACGCCACCCAAGAAAGTTATTAAAACACTTAAACTGGTTTGAATTTCCCCACCAGTTACTCCTCTCTCAGTTTTAGCTTATCGACTCTGTATTGTACAAACCATCTTTCTGTCCCAACTTGTCCCTTCTACACTCCTTCTAGGACTCTCCGTAGCTCTGACCAAGACTTACTACAAATCTATAAACCCAAGAGCAAAATTGGTCAAAACCTTTACAGCTACTACCCTACCATTTCTTGGAACAAACACTCACTGGAAATAAGAACACTAATACAACTAAAAAAATTTAAATCGGCTACCAAAGAATACCTAAAAGGTTGCTGGTCACGCCACTGTACCCGGTTTCCATAATCCATCTCCCTCTCTTATGTACCTTGCTCGAACTTGAAAATGTTAATGTTTGCATATAATATTATTTTTCACTTACAATTTTATTATAATAATGTCAGCTCAGCCAGACAAACGCGGTCAACAAATATAAAATAAACAATAAGTAATAGAATGTCATCGGAGTGCGAGAGTTTCTGTACCACAAACTCCTAATCACTCTGCTCTGCAAATCTAAATTTTTGTTATCCCCAAAAATGCACCTACTGACAGTGACATCATTTGTGTGTCTTGATATCTTTGTTAAGAGAATCCAGGGGTATGCAGACGATAACATTTAGGAGCCCCAAGTGCAATGAACCTTTAGTGCAAAACTGATCGCCTCTTGTCAGGACCATTACGGCTGTTAGTAAAATAACTGTGGCAGACAACATTGCAGAAGTTCACCTTATTAAACTGTCTTTTGAAATCTGAACCACTTCACCACACCCTCACTGGAGGAAACTAAAACTATAACAGTAGAACTAGTTTCAAATCATTTCAGAGAAATAATTACTTAGTTTCAGTCCTTACCTAAATATCGCTTATGTCAGCATCTCTGACAATAACAGGACTATTCCACTTCCGTCATTGGCGGCTTTATTTATTTATTTTATTTATTTATTTATTTTGCAGTATAGTGGGCATTGTGTGCCTTAAAAATGATATGTCACATGTTAACCCTTTGTCTAGTGTTCTGCTGTAACAGTGTTCTGGTATTGATTTGTAAGGAACAAATAGCCTCTTCATGCTAGAATTCTGCCAGCAGTATAGTGGGCATTGTGTGCCTTAAAAATGATATGTCACATGTTAACCCTTTGTCTAGTGTTCTGCTGTAACAGTGTTCTGGTATTGATTTGTAAAAAAGTAGGCTTACTTTAGTCTGTGGTCAAATAGTCTAAGGAACAAATAGCCTCTTCATGCTAGAATTCTAAGTTTTCATTCATGTGGAATTTCACAGAACGTGCTGTTATGCTTTCAAAGTGGTATTTTATAGGTTCATAGGTAGGTACTAGGCTATCTGCCCAAGGGCATTTATAATCCTAGCCAGAGTGTGTTGGCTTTCGCCACCCTATTGATTAATTAACTGATCCTCTGTCAAGCAGAGCCAATGAAGTGATCCCAGGGGTATATTTTCTGTTACCCATCCACTCGTCAAGGTTTCTCTTGAAGAGTGTTAGTGAGGGGCTTACCTTTCAGTACGGTGCCTATTCTATGATAAAGAGGACTTGCCTTCTTTACTTTAAACAAAATGTGAGGGGCACCACACCTCATGAAATACCTATGTTTATGTCTACAGAAGTAGGAGAAGTGGCAAATGCACTCTTTCCCCCCCACTAAGCGCCAAATAAAAGAGCTGCATTAACAAACTGAAGTTCTGACCCTTAGTAAACAAAAGCCTGATAAAGGCAAATCCTGATTTTGTCCTAATTAGTACATACTGTGATGACTATTAAAATATTAACAACACATGCTAATGGTTAATTCTAACACAGAGGTCCAAAATTATGAATTTAATTGATTATTTTTAATTGAAAGTGATTTTTTTTGTATTTAATTTCAAGTGATAAAATTATAGTAGTTATTCTTTCTAATGTCTTCTTCGCTGACATAATTATACTATGTATGCTGGTCAGGCCTATGAAGTAACAGCTGGACTTTGGGGTAGAAGATAAATAGTTATTAGATATAAATTTCAAAGCATCATAAATGCTACTGGCATTAGTTATTTTTTATTGCTTGTACAGAGGTGAAATGTTAGTATTTTCTTGTTGACAAAGGCAACCAGAAATATAGGGTTCTAAATCATAAGGATTTTCAGCTATGTTATCAGTTATAATACACCTTAATGTCAAATATGTCTGTGTTTTACAAACCATTCCAGGCAGAAAAGCAAAAGGAGTAATCATGTCACCAATGACCTGAGTTTGAAAGTGGGATCAGGAAGCCACTGGGATTACTGAAGAAGGGAGGATCAAGCATTCTAAGGGCAGCTTTCTTTTCCCAGGGGTTGTTGGGACTGATACTATTGTGCTGTTGGTGGGTACAGAATAGACCAGATGAGCATTCTGTACCCGTGGAATATTTGGGTACATCAGGAATGTTATGGCATGGCACAGTGACATTCACGTCTCCTCACCATGGCACCAATGAAAACGCAGCTTGGTAGAATTAGAGGAAAAGCTGGACACAATATGTTCCATTACTCCTCTGATATGTTTACCACTGACAAATGGAGGACTGAAAACAATTTGAATTGGAAGAGCCACATTTTGGCCTGGAGACACAACTGAATGAACTCAGCTCGTAGCCTGCTATAGGTCCCCAACCATGTCCCAAGACTCTCACTCCACATTCCTAAGTACACTGGAAACTATTAGGATCCAACCCAGCATTCTCATATTGGGTGACTACAACTACCACTCCATCAACTGGGAAAACTACTCATGCACCAATACACTTGCCCAACGCTTCCTGAAATTCATTAATTCCAATGCGCTGGACCAGCTTATTCGTACCCCCACTAGAATAAGCAACATCCTTGACCTGTTTTTTACTAACATGGACAACCATTGCTCAACACCAATAGTAAATTCCTCCCTGGTTAGATCCTACCACAAACTAATTACCATGGAAATCCACATCTCACCCACACCACCAGCAAAGTTAACCACCATGAAAAACTTCTCCAAAACTAACTTTGGGCTCCTAAAAACAGAGGTGGTTAACTTCATGGTACCCATGCAAATGGAAAATAGGTGCATGACTGCCGAATCATACACCAATGCACAGTACGAACATGTACATAAATGCATGGAACTAGCCATACCCAACAGAACCAAGATGGTCTCCTCCAAAAAAAGGAAGCCAATCTGGTGGTCCCCTGCCATTAATAAACTCTACAACAGAAGGAAGAAACTGCTGCAGAAAAAGTTGAAGTCCCAAGACTGAAAAAAACTACCTTATTAGCCTCAACAAAAAGTTGAGATCTCTCATCAAAACCTCTAAAGCTAGCTATGAAGGCAGAATTGCAGCAGGCACTAAAAACAACCACAAAGCCTTCTACAGTTATATCAAGAATCTCCACAGCAATACCCATATTTGCTCTGAATTACTGCACAATGGTACCTCCAATACTGAGGCAACAGATATTGCCAGCATACTGGCCGACAGATTCAGTGCCAACTTTACCCCTCTCTCCCCCCTAAAGGACCAATCACAATACTGGAAGAATGCCAGGTACCCAACATTACTGCAGAACAGGTTAAAGCTGCATTGTCCAAGGCCAAGAATACAGCTTCCATGGGACCCGACAATATCCCTGGCTGTATTCTACATGAACTACAAAGTGAACTGACACCACACCTGTGTGCCCTGTTCAATCACAGCCTCACTTCAGGCTTTGTCCCTACAGAATGGCACACTGCTACAGACATCCCTCTCCATAAAGGGGGAGCGACTACAGACCCTGGAAATTATCGCCCCATTAGCTCGATGAGACTGATATATAAGGCTTTGGAGTGCATCATCATGGTCCTAATTAACAAAGATGTAGGGAATTTTGAAACTGTGGATCCCATGCAATTTGGTTTTGTGAAGGGTATATCATGCCTTCTCAACCAGACTTCTTTGAGTCAGTCACCAGGGCTGTGGATGAGGGCAAGGCAGTTCATACAGCCTACCTTGATCTGGCCAAGACCTGTGATACCATTCCCCACTCAGGAATTATTGATAGACTCACCAAACTAGGCATCAACCCCTATATCACTAGGTGGGTTGCAAACTGGCTCACAGATAGAACCCACAGTGTGAAAGTAGCAGACTCCAAGTCAGACTGCCGACCAGTCACGAGTGGAGTCCCACAGGGATCTGTCCTGGGTCCTCTCCTGTTTGGCATCTACTTCTCAGAAGTCCAGGCCAACACGGAGGGACTCTGGCTGACCAAGTTCACCAATGATTGTAAGCTGGGAGCCATTATTAACTCCCCAAGTGATGTAGACATCCTACAGAAAAGCCACACTGAGACCAATGACTGGTGTCGAAACCATGGCCTTAAGCTTAATGCCAAAAAAAGTGTCGTCATCCCCTTTGGTAAAAACTCAGTTCCCACTAATTACCACATTGATGGGAGCCCACTGAACACTGAAGGCGTTATAAGAGATCTGAGGACACAGGTTGACAGCAACCTCTCCTTTGACCACCAAATTGCCACTATTGTCAGAAAGTCCTTCTATGTGACACATCTCATTACCAAGGGTTTTGCATCCAGGAAGAAAGAGGCCATCATCTCTCTCTATAATCTTCCCTCATTAGAACAGTCATTGAGTATAATGCCCCATTTGGCATTTACCTCACTAAACACCGGCAACAGCTGGAAAGGCCACAAAAGTAACTCATGAAGAGGATCCTAGGCCTTAAACACATGCCCTACATAGACAGACTCAAAAAACTCCAGCTTTTCTCTGTCTCATATTGTCTATTAAGAGGCGATCTCTGCTTGACTTACAAAGCCATGTCTGACCCAGTGCTGTTAGAAATGCTACACCTAAAGTAATCCCAATCCCTCCACATCACACACTCCAGGGACCTCAACCTCATTACCACAATCAACAGAACATGCTGGAGGGACAGGTTCATAACCCAGAGACTGCCCATGCTCTAGAATAGACTTCCCATACATGTCAAGCAGAGTACCTCACTGGCCTTTTTCAAGAGAAATCTTGATGAGTGGATGGGAAATAGAAAGTTCACCCCGGGGATCACTCCAGTGGCTCTACGGCAGCATGATGCCAGGGCACTTCTATGGGATAGGCTTGTAAAGGCTCTAGGGCCATTGGCCTAGTACACACCTATGAACCTATGAAATGGAGGCAGTATGGGGGTAACTTCAATGGAGGAGGGATGAGATTCCTAGAAAGACCATAAAATTATGCTTGAATATCAGTGTAATATGCAACCCAATAAAATAATCTGAAAATGTGATTTTTATTCTACTTGATGCTTTTATCACCTTTACTTTCATGCAGGGGGAAGAGCAGGATTACAATGGCACTGTGACTTGGACAGCAGTATATATGGATGAGAGGAGAGCAAGATGGTGATGGTGCATGACATGCTGGGGGTAGCATCCTAGGAACTGAGAGTACAAATCTGAAAATCCTGATGACAACCCTGTTCCTCAACTGCCTAGATTTTCACAGAATGTCCAGATATGATCCATTTTTAGTCTGTTCCTCAAAGTAGTTTTCTGGATTTTTTGTGGCAAATCACTGAGGGTTGAATTCACTAAATAATGACAGACATTTGAATTTCAGACTTCACATCCTTCAGAAAATGCATGGCAACACAAGACCTGTTATTCTAGCAACTTTTTAAGTTTATAAGAGCAATATTTAAAATTTGTCACAATTTTGGAGGCTGTCCCCCATTATCTTTGGCTTTGTCGAATTTTTTTGCTGATTGGCATTTAGTAGCAATTATGTTACATTATGGCAACCGTCTGTACCACATTAAAGTAGCCAGTCTCACAGAGGTACACAAAGACACCCACACTGACTCTCACACACAGCACAGACATGCAAGACAAAGACAGCAATACAGCAAGGCTGAACAGAGACACCCACACAGACTCCCTCACACAGGACAGAGGCACACAAGACAGACAGCTACATACTCTCATACACAGGGCAGACATCCACACATGCTAAATACAGCACTGCAGCAAGACTGAACATTAACACCCACACAGACTCCCACACACAAAACAGACACCCACACAAGATAAATACAGCATTATAGCAAGACTGAACAGAGACACATAAGACAGACAGCTACACAGACTCTTGTACACAGGACAGACACACACATGATAAAGACAGCACTACAACAAAACTGAACACCCACACAGACTCCCATACAGAGGACAGAGGCACCCACCCACACAGGGCAGAGACACACAAGACCAGGACAAACTACTGCAAGACTGAATGGTCAGAGATCCACACAAAATGAAGACAGCACTACAAGACAGAACTGAGACACTACACACGGACTCCCAAACACAAGACGATGACGGCACAATGCAAGACAGAACTGAGACACTACACATGGACTCCCAAACACAAGACGATGACGGCACAATACAAGACAGAACTGAGACACTACACACGGACTCCCAAACACAAGACGATGACGGTACAATGGCAAGACTGAAACATGCAAGCAGCATTAGATAAACTGACCCCATCACACAAGACAGTTACTGATATGCAGAACAGTCACACTGCAGAGGCACACAAGACAGCCATGGAAGAGACATAAAAAAGACAACAGACACAAAAGACATACAAGAGAAAGCCATGGGAATTACTGGGCCTGAGGTGGATGGACTCAAACCTAAACAAAAGCAAAGAAACACAAGAGAAAGCCATGGGGATTACTGACCCTAAGTTAGACAGACTCAAACCCAAAGAAACAAGGCATACAAGAGAAAGTCATGGGGATTACTGAGTCATAGGTAGACAGACTCAAACCCAAAGAAACAAGGCATACAGGAGAAAGCCATGGGGGATTACTGAGTCTGAGGCAGACAGACACAAACCCAAAGAAACACAATTCAGAGCCATGGGGATTACTGAGTCTGAGACAGAGACTCAAATCCAAAGAGAAACAGGTGAAGTCAAGACCACTAGAGTGTAATTTACCTTTAATGTGCAGTCAGCTCCTCAGCTTTTCTGATTGCTGCCACTTTTAGTGCCATGACCAGTTTGTTCTTCCTGTTCTTCTGTCCTGGCCTCACAATGAGTCCTGCCACTCCCAACTGTCCTAGACTCACGATGAGTCCTGTCGCTCCCAACTGTCCTAGCCTCACAATGAGTCCTGCTGCTACCAACTGTCCTAGCCTTACAATGACTCCTGCTGCTCCCAACTGTCCTAGCCTTACAATGAGTCCTGCTGCTCCCAACTGTCCTAGCCTCATGACGAGTTCTGCCACTCCCAGCTGCCTTTGCCTAACATCCTGCTAGCTTCATCCTCCTTGTACTACTTGGTCCTGCCTGCTGGAGTCAGTGAATACACAGCATAATATACAAGTCAGGCTAAAGTGATACCTGAAATGTACTGCTGTACAGCATTATAAAATATTACTGGAAAGGAAATATGAGCACATACCTAGAGTTTTACTGGGATCTTACAAATTTTCTTCTGGGCAAAGTCTTCAGCGAGGCTGCCATGTGATAAACCTTGTCCCACTTTATACTCATTTGAGAATACAGCTAAGCCTGAAAGTCTGTCCTGGCTCATTGATGAGCGTAGGTATGTCTTCACGAGTCTGAGCTTAGAAGAGCTGCGTTCTGCAGTAGCCACTCTAACAGGTACAGTCAAATAAATGTGTAACAAAGCATAAGTATTTATATAGATATGTTCTAACTGGTTACAAATGAGAAAATACAATATAGGCAATGGTCAGTCAGTGTCAAGCATTCAAGAAAGGCTTTTCAATTCATGTCCATGGTCATAGTTGTCAATATCGCAGTGGTCACTTATCCAGTCAGTCAGTTGTTCTTTCAGATCCTTGCACTGTTGAATCAAGGTGTCCTCTGCACCTTCACTCAAAGCATTAATATTTGATAAAAACACAAAGGCCTTATCAAATTCTGAAAGCTGCTCATAATGGTCAGTAAATGAATGTATTGTATCCAGCAGCACATACTTTTACCTTTGGATCCTATACAGTCTTATCCTCTCCTTCATGGTCAAAGAAGTGCTTTACTTTCCTTTGCCTCTTTTCTTGAAATTGTGGTGCCACCATCCAGTTCTTCTGCTATCTATGGCACATTGAAATTCTGTCTCTGTAATTCTTCAGCAAGTCCATAGTTGACACTAGCACTTTGACACATGTAGAAATATCAACCAGTGGACTCTGCAGAACTTTGCTTGCATGATTATCTCTGCCAGCACGTCATACCAAACCACTAAACATACAATAAATTGGTATGACCTAAGTTCCAAGTACAGTCCATTTGCTTGTTGATATGTTGCAGCATCACTTTTACCTACTGCTTCATCTGTCTCTTGGAATGCTTCCACAACTCTCTTCAACTGAAATCTTACTGCCTTGACAGAGTCTATCCTGCATTGCCAGCGAGTCACAGACAGTGGCTTCATGGTGATGTTTATGTGTTGTTTCAAGATCTGCCGTTGGCTCGTTGATGCTGAACAGAGTACATAAATGTTCTGCAGGCATCCAAAGAAAGACACTGCCTGTAGTGATGAATGTGCTCCATTACTAAGTATAAGATTTAAATTATGGCAGGCACATGGCACATAAAATGCCCTTGAATTCATCTGTTTTATCCAGGCATGCACTCCAGCTCATTTCTCCTTTGTGTTGCTGCCATTGTCATATCCTTGTCCTTGATAATCGTTAATGTCCAGTTGATGATGCAGAGTCTGAAGAAGTGCTTCTGTGAGTTCTGCTCCAGTTCTATCATTCACAGGTACAAATCCCAAAAAGTGTTCCTCAACTGTGTCTGCAGTCCTTGAAATATCCACATACCTAACTACTACAGTCATTTGCTCTTGATTGTTGATGTCCGGTGTGCAATCAAGAATCATGGAAAAGTACCTAGCATGCTTCACCTTCCCTATAATGGTCCTTAAAATAGCATTTGCAATCAGCTGGATAATTTCATTCTGTATGTCCTTCTCAAGATAATGATCCATTACTTCTTTATTCCTAATACTGCTCAAATGTTCAGCCATGACCAAATCAAACTGTGACAAAAGCTGCACTTGGCCTAAGAAATTGCCATTGCCATAGGTGTATAGGGCATTACTTGTTCCACGGAATGCCATATTCCATTCTGCCAGGTATTGGACAATAGCTATAATGCCTTCTAACACACCATGCTAGTGAGTTATCTCCTCTTCAACCATTGTTTGTCTCCGATCATCCATTGTCTGCCTACTCTTTACTCTATTGTCCAGTTCCTTCCACTTCAGCATGCACGCTACATGCTCTGGTGCTCGGTCATGGCTGTGTAAATCTTTGGATATCTCTCTCCATGCTCTGTAACCACCTGACCTGGGAAGATGGTTAGAATGTCCAAATGATTTGCATGCAAATCAAAACAGTGCATCTTTTGAGACTGAATGTGACCACAAAGTGCATTTTGCTCTTTTGCCATTAGGCAGCATATGGAAGCAGTTCTCCAATGTAAATCTTCTTTTCTGTTCATTGACTTGGAATTGCGGCAACACCACTTGCATAGGTCCATGCTGAATGACAGCTACCCTAAACTCATACCTTATCAAGTATGGCCAAGTTCCTAGATCCTCAGGAGATATACCTGACACTTCCTAGAAATCACAGGCCACATCTGTTGTCAGTACAGAAGTATGGGCTCCTTTTATATTAAACTCTGTTGATCCAGGCAGCACTTCTAAAGCTGAATCCACATTTGGTGACATCATTTCTTCCATGGTAATGGCTGTAGGTTCACAGGAGGTAACCTGTGGTGTAGCCGCAACAGAGTGATCACATTCTATGGTAAGGATACTAGGCTCACAGTGGGTAGGTTGTAATGCAAAACCATTGTGTTGTGCTGAAAGCAGACCTTTTTCCTGAATCTCCCTTCTGTGATGACTCACAGAAAAAAATTCTTAATGGAACCCTGTCTATTCACATCCTCATTCTGCTGCTGCTGAAGTTTTCTATTTGCTGCTCCTGACAAATATGTACGCTTCATTTCTAACTGGGAATGGAAGCAACGCAGAATTACTAAACATGCAGGCATTGGGTCCTTTTGTCATAAAGTTGGTAAAAAGCACTGCACTTCAGGTACATGTTATGCCACTTTCTTTGACCTGCCCGGGACTGTATAATGACAAAGGTTAGAATTCTGAATACATTCTAAGGATGGTATTTTCTAGATTATACAGAAACAACTCCCATGACAATAGTGGAATGTTACCCATCAGATTTACTTAAATGGACCCACTGAGGCAAACCATCAACTTCGAGGTGCCAATTACCACAATATGTGAAATACAAACTCCAAGCTAGTCAGCCAGTGTAAACAATAAGTGTTTTAACTTTAGGCACAAGTTAGAAACCTACAACCTTTCCTTTAACACACTGACACTTGCCTCCTCTGCTTACAAAGTACAATCCCTAACTATGTCACTATTGTGCTTTACTGTCCAGGCATCATCTATCATATTGCACTACTACTTCTACAAAATGTCATAATAAAAGAAAATAACTGCAAACATACAGTCTATAACCAGGTAGCACTACATCTTGATAAGACCACTGCAAAATGCATGAGGTTAAGCAAAAAAACAGAAGCTACCACACACCAAGTCAACTAAGAGCTGCACAATCAATGGTGTAATCCACACCCAACAAGAATTGATCAGTTGATTCCAGCTTGTACTATAGGCAGAACTGAAGAGAAATGGGGACCAGTAGACAAAAGAACTGCAGTGCAGGCATATAAACCAAAAAAATGGAATAGGGTTCAAAAAGTCATGTTAATATGACTGAAGGCACAAAAGAATGAGCAACCTAATACTGAAAGACAAGCTATACAGTACGCTGAATAACAGTAACCAGCAGGCAAAAAGAACTGTAATGTAGGCAATAGGCACAACAATACATATTGCATAATGAGTTCCGTTGACATCAGTTACTATTGCAGGCAAAAAGACTGAAGATTGACTGACCAGTAGGCAAAAACTTAATGAAAAAGGTCCAAATTACAGTTTTAAGCTAAATACCAAACACTGGAGGTGAACCTCAGCTTTTTCTACAAAGCTCTTTCCCTTTCTCTACACCCCCCCCCCCAAACTTGTTATGAAGCAAAGACAAGACATATCCAAAAACTCTTCCCACTTTAATCACAAACCAGCCAAAAGTCAGGAATGCAATGTCACAATGACAGGCACTGCATAACATGTAAAACATTTTCATACACCTACCCACTATCTCTCAATATCTTGACACACAATTTTGAACAAACCAAAATGATTGGTAGAACAAAGGAGTCAAATCACTTAATTCATGAGGGACATAACATAAGTGCTAAGCAATTATTGGGAGACATACATTCCTACACCCCCACCCCCACCCCACCTTAGCACAAGAACTCTGGACATAAGCATAAAGCCAGGGAATGAACCATGCATTATGTGGAGAATATGAAACATGAAGTCCATTTTGTTATTACCTTCAGTCCTCATCATTGTGCTACGTAATCATTTTGTGAGCGAGAAACAGACCAAAAATATCAGGCAAGCATTCTACAACATTCTCCCAGCCCCTACCACCCCTCTGACTTTTCATCACAATAATTCTAGTAGATGGAGCCAAAAATAATTGCAGAACAAATGTGTAACGTCAAGGACAGTTCAAAACATTGTTATGATAAACTTAGAAAGATACTAGAATGCCTACATGTCAGTGAAAGTGAGAGCGAGTGAGACATTATTTTATACTTGTGAAGCAGTGCTTTTGCTGTTTAGTGAATGTAAAAGAGAAAAAAAAGAAAAAAAATTAAAATAAAGCATGTGTGTAAGAGTGCATGTATGTATGAGAGTAAGAGAGAGAGATTGATGTATGTGTATGTGTTTGTGTTTGTGTCTGGGTGTATGAGTTCTACGTGTGTGAGTGAATGTGTGCATGAAAGCAGAAAAGACTGTGTGTGTGTGTGTGTGTGTGTGTGTGTGTGTGTGTGTGTGTGTGTGTGTGTGTGTGTGTGTGTGTGTGTGTGTGTGCGTGCTCGTGCGTGTGTGTGTGTGTGTGTGTGTGTGTGTGTGTGTGTGTGTGTGTGTGTGTGTGTGTGTGTGTGTGAGAGAGAGAGAGAGAGAGAGTAAAGTGTGAAAGCAATCTAGCGATCCCTGGCAGCAGTTTTGCATACCTCTCGACCTCAGCCATAGTTCTCAACCTATTAGCACAAGAAATCTGGACAAAGCCTGACATAATGGGGAGAAAAACGTTAAAAAATAGGGATACATTTTAAATATTGCTCATAAACTTAGAAAGTTGCTAGAATAACAGGATTTGTGTTAGCTTGTATTTTCTGAAGGACATGAAATCTGAAACTCAAATGTATGTCATTATTTAGCAACTTTAATCTTTAGATCATCCCAGTGGTTTGTCAAAAAACACATTTTTATGAGGAACAGACCAAAAATATGAGGCAAAAATCTAGGCATTCTGCAAAAATAGGTACAGTTGAGAGGTATGAATGTTAGATCAAGGTATTTGGATAAGCCTAAAATAAACGGGACAAAGGCTTAAAATATGAACATATTTTTAAATGATTTGTGTTAGCATGCATTTTCTGAAGCAGAGGGATGTGTGTGTGTGTGTGTGTGTGTGTGTGTGTGTGTGTGTGTGTGTGTGTGTGTGTGTGTGTGTGTGTGTGTGTATGTGTGCTGTGTGGTGTGTGTGTGTGTGTGTGTGTGTGTGTGTGTGTGTGTGTGTGTGTGTGTGTGTGTGTGTGTGTGTGTGTGAGAGAGAGAGAGTGACTATGAGATCTACCACTGGTAGCAGCAAAAATAAAAGGGGAACAAAGACTCAAAAATAAGAACAGATTTTAATTATTTCTCTTATAAAATTACAAATTTGCTTAAATAAAAGGATTTGTGTCAGCATGAATTTTCTGAAGTAAATAAAACTCTGAAACTCAAATGTACATCATTATTTAGTAACTTCTGTGTCTGATGGCTGGCAATAAACCAAATGTTTTGGGAGTAAGGGGAAAAAAAAAGTAAATACCTGGATTTTTTAAAGTGTTATATTTTGAATGTAAAATGCTTCCTCTAACACCATTAACATATACTACTGCATGTTTGAAACATTAGGCAGGGGAACTACTTTACATCAAAAATATATAAAAAAAGTACTTAAAATAAATAAGTAAGTAAAATACAACACTTTTACAGACAACCCATTCTCTAAGTGCAATAACGCCCTTAATGTGTAATTAATGCCCTTCCCAGGAGTGTAGAGGCCCTCTGCTCATATCACCCATGGGCGGGCATTAACTACACATTAACACACACCCTGTTGAACATTATTGCATGCTTAAAACATCTGTAAATTCTACAACATTCTCACAACTGCTAACTTTCTTCAACCTCGTAGCACAATAATTCTGGACAAAGCAGAAAGTTATAGAACAAAGCTATAACACTGGGGATAGTTGTAAACATTGCAGATATACACAAAACAATACTAGGATAACAGGGTTTGCATTGGTATACATTAAAACAACATCTGTACATTCTGCAACATTTTCACAGCCACTATTCCCCCGCTACCTATCTTTCAGCACAATTGTACACAAAGCAAAAATAAATTAAAGAACATTCTTGTGTAAAACTGACTAAAAAGACTACATCAGATCTGGACATTAATTATTACAGCCAAGCCTCCCTTTCTCAATATCTTAGCAGAAGAATTCTGGACAAAACCAAAATAAAACTGTTACAACCACAGAGACTCACTCCCCAATCATCTTAGCACAAGAACCCTGCACAAAAAAAGTAACACAGTCATCTCCCTAGGTTACCTCACCCCGCACAATAAATAAAGTTAAAAATAAACCCAAAAATGTACCTTTTATTCAGTTGTTTGAAGGCTGCTGCTAATCCTCTGCTCCCTCTTTGCATTTCTAGATTGATCTGCTGCTTGCTTCCGCTCCACACAGACCAGACCAGTTCAGTCATTTTAAATTTCCATTAAAAGGTCAGTTTTTCAGATCTTTTAGAAATTGCCCTTACAAAGGCAGTATAAAATACCTTGGCTTGTCCAATTACCACAATCACTCCTGGAAAGCTTGAATCCAACATCTGTCCTCCATTCTCCATCCTCATGCCAGTAATCCACAGCCCTGATCGATCTGCCACTGATACAATGCAAAGCAAAGTCCTCTCTTGAAAAACAAGAAAAGAAGTAATGCTTGCTACACATGTGCCTTTTTAAAGGAATTTGACACAGGAAGTGTTTTGCTTTCGTGGTGGCATCACAACCGTGTGGACATCCACAAGGTGCCGAAGAATGAACGGAGGAGACGGAGAAACCTGCAGCTGTTGCATGGGGGCCCTTATTCATGGGAGACAATCAGGAGTGGGTTCCACGGCTGCCTAATGCTGGCTATGTCTACAGACAAAGCAAAGGTCAATTCATAGTATCCTGTATGATACTGAGAAGAGTAATAAGGCTTTGAGATGATTTTAATAGTTTTTGTAATTTAGGCCCTTGATTTCTTAGTGAGATAGCATTGCAGTCACTGTAGTTGTGATAACCATTTGGACAGGTTAATACTGGATGGGGCAGTATATTCAATGACTGGCCTGTTGACAGCTGAAGAAAGTGGAATTATTATATCCCTGGACCTGGATGCCATAACTGTAGATGTAAGTCATGCAATAAAGAAGGGCTTCCTTACAACAGTGGATATGTGATGATTAAAGGACATTTCACTGTTGGCATAGGGACCCAGATGCCTGACAGCTGGTGTTGTTAATGTAATAGATGAAAAGTCATGTTTGCTGAAGAATACGACTATACATTTCTTGGTATTTTGTTTTAGTCCATAGTTTTGATACCAGCTATTTGTTTGAAAAAGGCCCTCTTGGACGACTTTGGTATCATCTGCAAACTTGGTCAGCCATAAACTCTTAACAACAGCTTTGATGTCCAAGAAGTAAATGCCAAACAGGAGTAACCCACAAACTGAACCTTGGGGTACAACACTAGTGACATGTCTTTTGACGGAGATAGAGCCAACTATCCTAAATTTCTAGATTCTGTTTGTAAACCAGTTTGCTATCCAGTGACTTAAATAGGGATTTACATTTTAGCTGGGAGGGTTTATTTATTTATTTATTTTATTTTATTTTACATTTGTTGACTGGGCTAGTCCAGCTGGATATATGTCCATTTTCAGTAGAGGCCCATGGAGATAAGCTCCAAAAAAAATGAATAATAATAGCAACTTCAGGTACAATAGTTATACAGACTGGAATACAATTGTTGTATATAGTAGCACAGCAAACTTATAACGTAACATATTTTTAAAAGAAAGTGTCAGGAAAGCAAATATTGGTATACATTAGGTGGAAACATGTTCATACAGGCAAGAAATTTACTATAGAAATATGTAGTCTGTAGTGGTTCCTATGAAAGAGTAAGTTTTTACAGACTTTAATTAGTTTAACAGGTCCTACTCTCTAAGGTTAAAGAAATAGTTTGACATAAAATAGCAATGGTGAGATAATTAGACAGTAGACATAGCTGGAGGGGACTATTAGTCTGGGTAACTACATGCGTATAGCCAGTGGATTTTGAGGACATAACTGGAGGGGACTATTAGTCTGGGTAACTACATGCGTATAGCCAGTGGATTTTGAGGACATAGCTGGAGGGGACTATTAGTCTGGGTAACTACATGTGTATAGCCAGTGGATTTTGAGGACATAGCTGGAGGGGACTATTAGTCTGGGTAACTACATGCGTATAGCCAGTGGATTTTGAGGACATAGCTGGAGGGGACTATTAGTCTGGGTAACTACATGCGTATAGCCAGTGGATTTTGAGGACATAGCTGGAGGGGACTATTAGTCTGGGTAACTACATGCGTATAGCCAGTGGATTTTGAGGACATAGCTGGAGGGGATTATTAGTCTGCGTAACTACATGGGCATAGCCAGTGGATTTTGAATTCTTTAAGTTGCTTTTTGAAAAGTAGTACAGAAGAAAGGGATGATAGCTCACTGGGCAGCAGATTCCAGGATTTACCCACCGTGTTGGAGAACAGTGAATCCCCAGCCTTCTTTTTGGATTTAAGTGTGGTTACTAGTACGTTATTTGCTGAGCGAAGGGTTGTAAGATTGTTATAGGGGGTGAGAAAGCTAGTAAGTATTGGAGTATTACTGGGATGATAAAGAATCTTGTGGGCAATGATAATCATTTATCTACTATACCTGAGTGTGGGATATTGTTGGATACCTTTGTGAGGTCTAGATATACAATGTATCCTTATCTGCCTTTATCTGTTGCTTCAGTAACTATCTCAACCAAGTCTTCCAGGTTAAGTAGGCTGGATCAGCCCTTGACAAACCCATCATGGCTTGGGTTGAGAGTTTGTAGGCTAAATATGTTCTTTATTAATTCCATAATGATTCTCACAGATGAGACTTGTGACAACCATGCCCTGGCCCAGCAATCAAGGAGCCTCAATCCTCACCACTTACACCAGGGATTTCATCTCATGGAAGAGGAAAGGATAACAAATACACACAGCAAAGTACAATTTCCCTTAAGTGCACACAGATATCACAGTCAGTCTGGGGCTGGTTGCTCCCTTGCTCTCCAGGTCCCCAATAAGACTCCCCACTGGTACAGCTACAGGGTCCAGATCTCAGCCTAGCTGGCAACATAACCTCCAGTACCCTCTCTGTCCCAACAGTGCTTCGTGTCCCTGCCCAGGTAGCTGACTCACCACACACACTTTGAGATAAGTATTTATACAACTTCACAGACACTCCTGGGAAAGGCTGACACATATTCTCCAGCTGTGCACCTTTACCCAGACTATAAGGTAGTAATTATTGCCACCACCAGCTTAATAATTATCAACTACCCAAAGGCCCTTAAAAGGGTGTCCAATTATTACTGTGCAATATTATTATCCAATTGGTAATGTGACTATTCAGTCTAAGGCTTATTAGAATGGCTTATTACAACAAACTCTATAAATATGCAATGTACTCTAAAGCCTACTTATCTCTACACAAACCAGCCACAGGTAAAGGTTTTTTAAATATTTAATAATAAATAATTAAAACACAAGACAATACTACTACACCACAGAGATATCTAAGAGTTCAGAGATCACACAGAAACGTAAAACAATACAGTAGGACAGGTATGATGTCATAGAAAAACATTTAATCTAACTTTCTAATCTTTACCTATTCTTAAGAGAAAACACAGTGTTACAATCCTACTTACATACATATATAGAGCATAAGCAGTGCTGGGGTTGATGGTCCATGACAAGATGCTTTCAGTCTCAAACTGAACAATAGTTTTTAAAAACACTAACAAACAGCTCTGCTAAGGCCCTCACAAATTACATCATTTTGACACTTAGGTTTTCCCAGTATTCGCATTACATCAGTTTGACGCTTAGTCTGGAGTTCCCAAGCAAACAAACTGCATTATTTAGCAATCTAACACCTGCTCAGGAAACTACAACAATAAAAGACATTTCACATGTATACTCCAACAGTCATTCCTTAAGTTAAGACAATAGAAAAAAATGTGTTCAGCCAGCCGTTTCAGCACCACCATTTAGATAATTGTAACTTCAAAAAACATTTGAAATGCTTGGCTTGGTTTTCTTTACTGCAGATGGCAATGTTGCAACAATCTTGAAGTTCACATTTTACAGTGTTTTCTTTCATTTAAGAACACAAGCCTGTATTTTACATTTATATATAAATGATAGAATTATGTATCAAATTATATTTGACTAGGCTGGCAGCCTTCACCCATCTTTCCCCAGTCTTCACATCTCTTCCCCCCTGGAGAACGCAAGCTAGTTTTTCAAGTGACCCTTGAGAAATGCCGCTTGAGAGGTTTAGGTCTATCTGAGGTTACCTCACCCCACTCCATGTGTTGAAAGTCCATCTGCATTGGCATTGCTACTCCCACTGAGATGCTGCACTGACATATATGCTTGCAACCCCAGGCTCCATCTTAGCAACTTGGCATTTTACTGACTGGCTCTGTTTAACCATGTTAGAGGGTTGTGATCTGTCATTACAGTGATTTTTTTTCCATACAGATAAGGCTGAAGTTTTTGCAATGCCCACACTATGGCTAGACATTCCTTTTCTACAGCTGCATAGCATTCCTCCCTGGGTTGAAGCCTACGACTGAGATAAACCACTGAGTGCTCTTCTCCCTTTAAAAAAACCTGGCTAGGTACAGCCCCCACCCCATGGTTCAAAGCATCCACTTGCACAACAAATTCTTTGTTGTAATCTGGACTGACAAACACAGGGGATCCTCACAAAGCTTCTTTAAGCTTCTGAAATGCCTGCTCACATGCTGGGGTCCACACTACCTCATCTGGCCTGTTCTTTCTTGTCAGGTCTGTGAGGGGAGCAGCTATGGTACTATAACTAGGGATGAAATTTCTGTAGTACCCTGATGTCCCTAAGAATACCCTCACCTGCTTTTTGGTAACAGGTCCACGCCATGCCTGAATGGCTTCCACTTTGGCAGGTTCTGGCCTTATCTTACCACTCCCCACTCTATGTCCTAGGTAGGAGACCTCTGCCATACCCACCTGACATTTGCTTGGCTTAATGGTCAACCCTGCCCTCTATAGTCTGCCCAACACCTCCCTAACATGCTGAAGGTGCTCTGGCCAGGAATGGCTGTAGATGGCAATATCATCTAGGTAAGCAAGGGAAACCCTCTGGCTCCTGCTAGGTTATTATCCACCAGCCTCCGGAAAGTCGCTGGGGCATTCTTCATCCCAAAGGGCATCTTTGTGAACTCATACAAGCCAAAAGGCTTCACAAAGGCTGACTTCTCTCTAGCACTGGGAGTCAAGGGCACCTGCCAGTAACCCTTGGTAAGATCAATGGTTGTAAGATACTTAGCCCCACCCAGCTGCTCTAGGGCCTCATCTGTCCTAGGCATGGGGTAAGCATCCGACTCTGTGTGACTATTTAATTTCCTGTAATCCACACAGAACCTGGTGCTGCCATCCTTCTTTGGCACCCGCACTACTGGTGTCTGGTGTGGCCCAGGGACTGTTGGACTCTTGAATCACCCCTAGTTCCAACATCTACTGTACCTCTTCCCTCAGAGTATGTTTGACTCCCTCAGGTACCCTATAAGGGGCCTGCCTAATAGGCCTTTGGGGTCCTGTACCTTTGGGGTCCTGTATTCACCTGGTGCTGCACCAGGTGGGTGCTACCTGGTTTCCCAGTGAACATGTCCCCAAATTCCTGCAACACTGCTTGGATTTCTCGAATATAGGTAGGAGATAGCTGCTGGGACACTGCTACCCCTTCCATCGAGGTGTCAGCCCGAGCCTTACTGAGGAGATTAGTCCCCAGATCTCCCTCAGACTCCTCCTGCAATCCACTGCAAATACTCCCTATCATGGTAATGTTTTATCATGTTAACGTGGCACAATTTGTGCCCCTACCATCTGCCTAGCACTTCCACCATGTAATTAACATCACTTACCTTTCTTACCACCTTGTAGGGTCCCTCCCAAGCTGCTTGTAGCTTGTTGTGCCTGACAGGAATGAGAACCATTACCTGCTGCCCCACAGCATATTCTCTAGCTCGAGCATTCCTGTCATACCACACCTTTTTCTGTTGTTGGGCTTCTGCCAGGTTCTCCTAGGACAAGCCCATGAGTTTCCTGAGCCTTGTCCTGAGGTTTAGGATGTATGCCACAACAGACTCCTTGTGAGACTCACACTCACCTTCCCACTCATCTTGAATTAAATATAGAGGTCCCCTCACCCTATGCCCATACAGCAACGCAAAGGGTGAAAAACCTGTGGATTCCTGGGGAACCTCTCTGTAAGCAAACAAAAGTTGGGGAAAATATGTTTCCCACTCCCTCTTAAACTGATCTGCAAATGCCCGTAGCATGGACTTGATTGTAGAGTTTAACCTCTCAACAAGACCATTAGTTTGGGGATGGTAGGGGGTGGTCTTCATGTGCTTCACCCCATAGGACTTCCACAGACAAGGCAGCAGGTCTGACATGAAATTGGCACCTTGGTCAGTCAGTATTTCTTTTGGGAAACCTACCCTGCTGAAAATCTCTAACAAAGCATTTGCCACCTTCTCTGCCTCAATGGAGGACAAAGCCACTGCCTCAGGGTATCGTGTAGCATAATCCACTACCACTAGGATATACTTTTTCCCTGTGGAATTTGGGATACTCAGAGGACCCACAATATCCATAGCTACCCTCTGAAATGGCTCCTCAATCACAGGCAAAGGCATCAAAGGAGCTTTCACCTTGTCTCCTGTCTTGCCTACCTTTTGGCACTGCTCACAGGTCCTGCAGTACCCTGTTACATCTCTGGAAATTCCAGGCCAATAGAAATTTTGCATAATATGCCTCTTTGTATGTTTTATGCCCATATGACCTGCAAAGGTAATATCGTGGGCTATGGCTAGAAGCGCCAGATGATAAGCTCTAGGCACTACCAACTGCTCTACTCTTTCACCTTCTAGCCCTCCCTCAGGGGTCCACTCTCTGTACAGTAACCTTTTGTCCCAGTATACAGATTCCCCCTCCCCTTGAGAATCAGGTGCCTCCCTAGCTACCTGCCTCAGGCCTTGCAATGTAGGGTCTGAGAGCTGAGCCTGTCTCAACTCTCTCCTTGTAACCCTTCCCAGCTCCCCTTCCACAGGAAGTCTGGCATCCTCTGACAGTGGTGCCTCACTATCAGCTTGGGTACTACGAATCACCTCTTCCTTTGCAGTTACCCTGTCCAAGGGAACATCAGTACCTACAAGCAGCTGTGGCTCACATTCAGTTTCACTGCTACAGAGTAGCTCCCTCCCTGAAGTAACCACCTCAGAAGCCCTGGCTGCAAGTATGCAGTTTGTCTGGGTCTCCCTCAGTCTACCAGACCCACATGCTTGTCTTCTTGCCTCACTGCGTATAACTGCAAAAGTACATGGTATTGCCTCATCCAAATCCTTCCCTCTCAGGACATCTGCAGGATGGTAGATCCATACCCCTGTTGTCTCAAGACAACCCACTATTGGCATTTTGTCTTTCCCACTTACTGGCTCCCTCACCTTTGGTTCCCCACCTTGCCTCCATGGACATCTGTATGCTACATGGCCTCACTGGTTGCATTCAAAACATTTCACCCTAGGTCCTGGACATGTACCTGGACTAGTGGCTTCCCCTGCTAATGGCGGATTCTGTTGGGGCAGTCTGTGCTGCCCACCATGAGTTCCTTTAGATCCATGAGCAGTACTGGGGATCCTCTTCCTATGCAGGGCTGCCCTGCTGCTCAGGTATAGGTCTCCCTTCTTCCCCAACTCATCTGAAGTAGCACACTATCTATCAGCTAACCAGATCCTCATGTCCTCAGGCAAAGTGCTAAGGGCTTGTTCCCTCACCAAAAGGTCTGCCAGCCCTTCAGAAGTGGTGACCTAACATCCACTCACCCACCTATGGAAATAAGTGCTCAGTTCAGCAACATATTCACACACACTTTCATCTGTCTTGCGTCTATGCTCACAAAACTTTTTCCTATACATTTCAGGTGTTAACTTAAAACATTTTAACAGACATTTTTTGCAGCAGTATAATCAAAACAGACAGAGTCAGGCATTTGTGATATACAAGTTACAGTTTTCCCATGGAGTAAGGAGGTTAGGAACCATACCCAGAGCCTTTGATCAACACTATACTGTTTGCATACCCTTGCAAATATGAATGAAACTATCAAAGTTATCCTCCTCTTTAAATTGCGGAAGAAATTTACTGACCTGTTGTGCTTCTGGGGTCCAGTTACTCCCTTCCCCATTACTTCTGGGGTCCAGTTACTCCCTTCCCCATTACTTCTGGGGACCAGTTACTCCCTTCCCCATTACCTCCATGACTCTGGTGAAGAGTCAGCATTTCCCTCTCATGCCTCCTCTGATGCTGCTTTTCTTTGGCTTCAACAAATGCGTGGCCTCCAACTCAAGTCTCTTTAGCTCCAGCTGGATTGTTAATTCCACTGCAGAAAGGTTGAGCTGTCCATTCTCCAAGGATATTGTATCTCCACTGCCAGTCTGATTGTCCTCCTGGATGCTGTTTTCTGATGCAGCTGTAACCAAAGCTGCAATCAGGTCTGCCTCAGTCAGGTTTCCATGCACCAGTCCCCTAGCCTGGCACATCTCCACCAGCTGGCTCCTTGTCAGCTTTCCATACTCCTGTGCTGACATGCTGCCTGCTCACCCTGACTAACTAAGCTAACAAAAGAAATAAAACCATTGTGATCTGAACTCTGAGTATACACTGCATGGCTGATTTAGAATACAAAACACCTCCAGAGATCACTGTGCATAAGCTACAGGATTCACTCTACCCACACCACTACAAGCCAATTAGTATTTGCCAACTAATTAATATGTGATGTGGATATCCCTCTGCTGTCAAACAGATATGTGAGGATATCTTATCCCAACCACTGCCACCAGATATGTGATGACCGTGCCCTGACCCAGCAATCAAGAAGCCTCAATTCTCACCACTAACACCAGGGAGGTTGTCTCATGGAAGAGGAAAGGATAATAAATACATACAGCAAAGTACAATTTCCCTTAAGTGCACACAGAGATCACAGTCAGTCTGGGGCTGGTTGCTCCCTTGCTCTCCAGGTCCTCAGTATGACTCCCCACTGGTACAGCTATAGGATCCAAATCTCAGCCTAGCTGGCAAGCTAACCTCCAGTACCCTCTCTGTCCCACCAGTGCTCGTCTCCCTGTCCAGGTAGCTGACACACCACACAAATTTTGAGATAAGTATTTATACAACTTCACAGACACTCCTGGGAAAGGCTGACACAGATTATCCAGCTGTGCTCCTTTACCCAGACTATATGGTAGTAATTACTGCCACTACCAGCTTAATAATTATCAGCTACCCAAAGGCCCTTAAAAGGGTGTCCAATTATTACTGTGCAATATTATATTGGTAATGTGAATATTCAGATTAAGGCTTATTAGAATGTCTTATTACAATAAACTCTATAAATATGCAATGTACTCTAGAGCCTACTTATCTCTACACAAACCAGCCACAGGTAAAGGTTTTTAAAATATTTAATAATAAATAATTAAAACACAATACAATACTACTACACCACAGAGATATCTAAGAGTTCAGAGATCACTCAAAAACTTAAAATAATACAGTAGGACAGGTCTGATGTCAAAGAAAAACACTTAATCTAACCTTCTAATCTTTAGCTATTCTTAAGAGAAAACACAGTGCTATAATTCTACTTACATACATATATATATCGAGCATAAGCAGTGCTGGGGTTGATGGTCCAAGACAAAATGCTTACAATCTCTCCCTCTCAACAATAGTTTTTAAAACACTAACAAACAGCTCTGCTAAGGCCCTCCCAAATTACATAATTTTGACACTTAGGTTTTCCCAGTATTCACGTTACATCATTTTGACACTTAGTCTTGAGTTCCCAGGCAAACAAACTGCATTATTTAACAAGCTAACACCTGCTCAGGAAACTACAACAATAAAAGACATTTCACATGTACACTCTAACAGTCATTCCTTAAGTTAAGACAACAGAAAGAATGTGTTCAGCCAGATGCTTCAGCACCACTTTTTAGATAATTGTAACTTCAAAGAACATTTGAAATGCTTGGCTAGGTTTTTCTTACAGCAGATGGCAATGTTGCAAAAATCTTGAAGTTCACATTTTACAGTGTTTTCTTTCATTTAATAACACAAGCCTGTATTTTACATTTATATATACAAATGATAGAATTATGTATCAAATTATATTTGACTAGGCTGGCAGCCTTTGCCCATCTTTCCCCAATCTTCATAAAACTCGTCAGGCTTATGGGTCTTTAATTACTCAAGTCTATTGATGCCCCACATTTGTGCAAACGAGTAACTGTTGATTCGATTCATTCACCTGGCATGCAGCCTGTTTGGAGGCTGACATTCAAAAACCTCTGCAGGTGGCCTGATAAGTCATGTTTCAGACCAACAAGCAGGAAGTCCAATATGTCATCCAGCCCCACAGAAGTAGTGTTCTTGGGCTTGAACAGCAGAGTGAGGACTAGTTCTTCAGAGATTTATAGGAGGAGAGGATGGTGAAATGTGAACTATATGTGTCACTTAAAAGATTCTCTAAGTCCTCTGAGTTTCAGTATATAACATCCTTTACTATTATCTCTACACAATGCTGGACATTGTTTCTGAGATTTTCTAATGGTTCCCCGTTGATATATTGGCACTCAAAATGCCAAGTGCTGACAAATCGAAAAAAACACACCAAATACAGGAGAAGAATGAAACTCAAACGTCACTCTTCTCCTTTAAACTTCTTTTTCAGGGGGGCAAGTCTGTACATCTCACCCATGTGGGGGATAGGCTGACCCCCCCCCACTCCCTGAACACACATATATATATATATATATATATATATATATATATATATATATATATATATAGATATAGATATAGATATAGATATATACCAACTCCAAGATCACCACACCATGGAGAAAAAGGAATATTGTGAGAACTGGCATCTCAGACTAAGTATATGTAAGTCTGTTCTTTCAGCCATGCTGCCTCCATATTTCAGCACTCCTTCTAGAGAGTCCCAACATTTTATATGGTCAGCTTTTCTAACATAGTTATAGAGGGCTTTGTGGTTATCCTTTGAATGGGTGTCTATTTTTACCTCACAGGTTCATAGATGTGTACTAGACTAATAACCCCTGGGTCCTTCTTATGCCCAGCCATGCTTCCCAAATCCCTGAAAATTCCAGGACCCTTGGAAGTATAAGCATGAGCTTGGAGATGAAATGTTTACAAGCTGCATGTGCCCATTAGAGACATTGGTACCAAACCAGGGGTAAATTTCCAGTTCTCCATCCAGTTGTCCACTTTACACTTGAATTGGATCACGGAAGAATTCTGTTTCACATAGATGTGGAGCCTATTCCAGAGATGATGTAGTCTCAGAGAGAGATATGCCTCTCCAGTAGTTCCTACTTATATTACAGGCAAGGTTTAAGTCTTTAGAATGGGTAATTCTGGTGTTGTTTGTTTTGCAGATATGCAGGTAGGTCATCTATCAGATTGTCGTCCAATGATGCCTTGTATGCAGTGTATAGATCTCACCTCAACATCCTGTAGAAGACAGAATACAGGGATAGAGCTTTGAGGTAGTCTGCATAAGACTTATTTATGCCCTGTATTCTTTTAGTGATGAGGCCATGTACATGTTCCAATTCTTGGATGTGCCTGGTTAGGTACATACCAAATGGGGCATTGTACTGAATGAGTGGTCTGTTAGGTGCCGAATACAGTGGAACAATGACCTCCTTGGACCTCGATGCCTTACTTTTCTTTGTAAGTTGCACAACATAGAATGATTTCCTCACTACTGTAGACATGTAATGACCAAAGACTAGATTGCTGTCTGTGTGTGTCCCCAAGTCACTAACTACTGGGTCGACTCTTAGGGGTGTGCTGTCAATATAATAGCTAACAGGGTGGGTGAATTCCCAAAGGATACTATTATGCATTTAGTTTTTGACACCATTTTTTTATTTATGTCAGCCCTTCCTGGAGAACTTTAGTGTCAGTGGGGAATTCTATGGCTGCTCCTAATTTGCAACTGACTGCAAATTTGGTCAGCCAGAAGTCCTTAACATTGGCCTTGACTTCACAGGATGAGATGCCAAAAAGAAGCACCCCCACAACCAGGCCCTATGGAACTCTGTTGGTGACTGCCCTTTTTGTAGAGGTTGACATCCCAGTTCTAACTTCCTGGGTCCTGTCTATGAGCCAAATGGCTGACGAACTTGAGTCACAAGGGTATAAACTTAGCCTTTTGAGTCTGTCAGCTATGCCCAAATGGGGTATTGTGTCAAGTGCCCTGGTGACAGTCAAGGTAGGCAGTATGAACTGTTTTATCCTCATCTATTGCTTTGGTGACCTTCTCAAAGAAGTCCATCAGGGTCTGTAGGCATGACTTGTCTTGACAAAACCCACATGGCTTAAATCCAGTGTCTGGAGGCTTCTTATGTCATTATTGATCATTTCCATAATAATTCTTTTCAGGCTTTGCATACAAAACTAGTGATACTTATGGGCTGTACTTTCCAGGGTTCATAGATGGCCTGCCTTTGTGCAGAAGGTCAACAGTTGCCATTCTCCTATCATGAGGCATGAAGCCTGTTTGGAGGTTACAGATAAACATGATTTCAGAGGGCCTGATAGATCATGTTTCATTCTATTTAGAAGGCAGCCTGGGATATTGTCAGGGACCATTGACATAGTGTTCTTGGCCTTAAAGACCGCATTGAGGACCTGTTCCTTAGTGATAGCTGGGGAAGTTATATCTGTTGGTATTTCCTGAGGAGAGGCTTGGGGGGAGACAGGTAAAGCTACAGCTGAATTTGCCTGCAAGTATTTTGCTATATATTCTGGCTCAGTGTAGGTGGCTCCATTAACAATTTTCTCTGCACACAATTGTATATTGCTTTGAGGTTGCAAATCTAGATAAAGAATGCTTTGTGGTTGCCCTTGGCCTGGGAGGCCAGATTTACCTCAGACTTGCTTTGATAGACTTTATTTGTCCTTCGAGTTGTTCGTTTAGTTTGATGAGAGCGTTTTTATCTTGCTAGGTGCTCCACCTCCTAATTTCTGCAGTGATTTTTTTTCTACTGTTATACAATCTCTTGATGTTGTGATTCCACCAGGGTGGCATGCTTTTGACTTAGTTATGTACTTATTCCTGGTGGGTACAGCTAAATTTATACAGCTATTAACTTGCTTGTATAGGGTAGATGCGTGTATGACTTCGGTAGATTTCATCAGGGTACAAAGTTCCTTGTTAAGTTTAGCAAAAGTGTTATTGGCATCTTGAGAGTTAAATTTAGTTTTTGCATGTGATTAGGTTTTTTTCTTTTATTATAGAGTCCATTTATTTAAATCTGGCATTGTATTTAATTCTGAGGGGAAGAGATGCATCTATGCAGTTATTTACATGTGGATAGAATTTGATGGTAAAGGATTCTACATAAGCAGTGGGGTTAGCAAGATGAAGTGGGCTTTTCATTTTAGGCAGGTCATCCCTCAATTTTAGCAGATAGGCTTTGGTATAATCTCTGAATACTGAGATATTGAAAGATGATTCTGACTTCAGTCTTAAGGTAAATGTGACTGATCTGTGGTCCGATTTGACCAGGCAGTGATACAATTGGCGGGGAGTAAAGCTGCCCCACATTGGTAAGGACCAAGGGCTGGATTTTATCACTCCTAGCTGGGATGCAGATTAACTGGTCCAGGGTGTTTGTGTGGATGAAGTCCAGAAATTTCTGGGCACACATGCATGAAGATATACAAGTCACCTAGTTAATGGAGGGTTAGTTGAAATCTCCTAGGAGAATTATGATTGACTTAATGCACAGGGACTCCATACTGGTTAGGTAGGAGGTGTGGGCTGAGGGGGATATACAGGTGATCCTTTAGTTGGTTATGATATGATATGATATGATATGATATGATATGATATGATATGATATGATATGATATGATATGATATGATATGATATGAATATGTGGTTTTGTTAATAGTAACATGGACTTGGAGGAATTCCAGGTTGTTATCTTGTCTAATGAGTTTGGAGGTGAAATGGCTTTTTTAACAATATGAAGACACTGCTGCCTTTAGGGCTTTCATATAAAGGGGTGAGCTTGAACGCCTAGAAGGCATTGAAACCCTGTACTGAGCCAATGCTCTCATTGGTGATGAACCAGGTTTCTGTGAAATTGTATATATCATGCTTTTTTTTCAGGATAATAAATGCTTATTTATTTTATTTTTTATTTATTTCTTGACATTTGTTAACCAGGTTAGTCCAGCTGGGTCAGAAACCCATTTTTAGTGGAGACCGAGGAGAATAGCTCCTGTTATATTTAATATACATGTTATCACAGAATACAAGATAAATTTAGTTACACTCAGTGTATGTTTTACAGAGAAAAACAAGTTTCAATTAGTTACATTCGTTTAACATTTTGCAGAAAAAAGATTCCCATTTAGTCTACAGTATGAGAAAGTCGTGTTGTAATGGTAAAACAAGGTCTGGGTACATCTAGAAATATGCTAGCCATATCTAAAGATAAGCAAAAAGAGGGGGAAGATAAATATATTATAGGAAGCCGAGAAGGGAATAAGAGTAGGATAGTATACAAGCATAAGGTCTTGTATATGTAATAATCTTTAGTGATGAAGAATACCATGTGATTAGAAAGTTTTATACTTTGAGAGATTGGATAGGCTGTTTTTTGCAGTCTAGGTAGAATGGGTGGGAGTTATGTACTCTGAAAGTGGGGGTAGGTGAGGTTATGACAGGGACATGTTTTGGAGTTGAGCAGATGATGTTTAAGTTCCTTTTTAAAGTGAGATGGGTATATAATGGCACGTAGGTCTAAAGGAAGTTTGCTCCAGCCTAGCCGGCCTTAGGCATAGGCCAACTAGGCGGCCGCCTAGGGCGCCGCTCTAGCAGGGGTGCTTTTCCAGTATTTGTTTAATATAGTTAGACCAGGATGGGGGCACCGGGTGATGTGGTGGGGGGCGCCATGAAGCCCTTTTGCCTAGGGCACCAGTTGACCTAAGGCCGCTCCTCCAGGACTGGGCAACTGAGCATTTGTATAGTAATTTGCCCACATTTTTCTTTGGTGGATAGACTGCTAGTAGTTGCTGGTTTGAAGTGAGCAGGGACCGAGATGGAGAGTAGGTGGATACAAGGGTAGAGAGAGTTGGACAGGAAAATGGTCTATATAATATAGAGTGTGCAATTTGGAATTGTGATATTAACAGTAGCTGTGGGAATTCAAGCCATTGCAGGGAGTCTAGGGCAAGGCAGTGATGTGAGGTGTAGTGAGAGTTGGTAAGGAATCTAGCAATTTTAGGTTTACCTTCATGTGTGCGCTTTGCACAAGGGTGAACAGCAGTTGTCCGAAAGGACATTTGCAAAGTTTGTAAACGCCAAACACAAAAAGGTCCGAATTTGTGAAAACATTAAATAGTAGGGGACCCAAGATGGAGCCCTGAGGGACTCCAGTAGGGACTTGTAGGTGCTTGTAGGGAGAGGAGTTTTTTGTTAAGGTTCCTAACATCAAAATGTTTCAGCCAATTCCCATCCTTCATAATAATAGAATGAATGGGTCAGCAGTGGGGCAAATCAGGAAAAAAAAACAATGCTAGTATAGTGGAGAGATGAAAAAATATTCCAGGGAGAATGTTTAATTTTTCTGTATCTATGTTCTTGTCAGAGCTTTTCTCCCCAGGCCTCCACTGAAAATGGGCTCTTTTAGGCCCAGTGGACTTTCCCAGTAAACAAATGCAATAAATAAAATAAATATGCTTTACACTTCATTACATTTTCTTTTCGACATTTATGTTAAAAAATCAGCGAATCTGCTTTTCGATTTGCTGATTTTCGAACATTGAAAACTGTCGCTGTTTTGATTTCCGTGGTTCTGATTCGCTCATGTGAGCAATCGCACCAGTGTGTTTCGCTGTTGTAAAGGTAAACCCAATTTTATGATATGTTTGTTGGAGTTTAGTCAAGGTAGTGTCCTGAATATAGGTTAATACTGTAGCAGCATAAAGAAGTGAGGATAGGAGGAATGCCTGAGCTAGGGAGTGTCTAGCATTTGGAGTTAGAAATATTTTATTACGATACAGCAATCCTAGCTTCTGGTTTGTTTTTTTTATACATTGGAATAGGTGTAGGTTAAATTTGAGATCATCATCTATTATGACACCTAAGAGTTTAGTTTGAGGTTCAGGCCGAATGATTGTGTTGTTGCAGGAAATTATAGTAAAAGTGGATTTATGATGGGAAAGAGAGCGGGGGAGAAAGAGCAAGAGCTTAGTCTTTTTGGGGTTGAGGATGAGTTGATTATCTGACAACCATTTTTCAGTGGTACGAAAGGAGTGTTGAGTGAGGCAATGTAGTTCTGAGATATTGTTTGAGATGGAGATGAGTGCTGAGTCATCTGCATATTGGAAGAGGGAAGATTTTTTGTAAGATGTGTAGAGCTCATTTGTGAAAACATTAAATAGAAGGGGACCCAAGATGGAGCCTTGAGGGACTCCAGTAGTGACTTGTAGGTGCTTGTAGGAAGAGGAGCTTTTTGTTAAGGTTCCTAACATCCAAACGTTTCAGCCAATTCCCATCCTTCATAATAATAGAATGAATGGGTCAGCAGTGGGGCAAATCAGGAAAAAAAAACAATGCTAGTATAGTGGAGAGATGAAAAAATATTCCAGGGAGAATGTTTAATTTTTCTGTATCTATGTTCTTGTCAGCGCTTTTCTCCCCAGGCCTCCACTGAAAATGGGCTCTTTTAGGCCCAGTGGACTTTCCCAGTAAACAAATGCAATAAATAAAATAAATATTACCGGGAAACAACAGACCTTTAGGGATTACGTTTTTCTCCCTCACCTTGCTGAGCATTATTGAACTTATAAAATGCTCTATCTGGTTGTTCTGTATTTGTTTTGTTATTATATTATTTATGTAAAATAGTTCCTCTGCTTGACTGAAAGTGTAGGATGTATAATTATTGTTGCAAGAAGTATTTTACATCCAAAATATAAAGGATTATGAACAAGTCTCCAATCAAAGCCAACTTCTTATGTGTTCAAGATATGGATGTCAGGAAAGTCAGCCTGAGAGCAAGTTTGAAAGGTGAATCTTGGCATCCATGTTGAGAGCATTAACAAAGGTTATGATCAGTGAGACCTGATCATAATTTTTTTTAGCGGCTTCTGTCCTTCCCATAGTACTAGCACTACCCTTCTAAACTACATAGATACTGTCAATAACGACAGAGATAATGGCAAAGTAGTTTCTTCCTTATTTCTGGACTCTAATGCCTTCAGCAGTTTGTCACAGCAAACATCTACTTCAAATGTCCTGACTAGGCCTCTCTCAGTCCACCCTTCTGTGATTTAAAAGCTACCTGTCCAACAGGTATCAGTCAGTAAAATATTACTCTACGCTCTAGCTGTATTTCCCGGTCACTACCGGTGTACCACAAGGCTCTATCCTTGGTCCCTTCCTCTTTAACATTTTCACTAACACCCTCTATACATCCACACAACAGGCCACCCTAATACAATATGCATATGATTCCACTCTTATCTGCACATCTGACAACATGGTACACCTACAAAAAATTACTCAGGAAGCTTTAACAACCACTGAAACATGGCTTCATAACTCACACCTCCTGCTCACCCCAAAAAGATCAAACTACTACTTTTTTCTCCAAATCCCTCTCTTGTGAAAAAACAAAATCTTCTATCTTGATAATACAACCAGTTAGGAGTGATGCTGAATAATAATCTTACATTCAACCCGCATATACAAAATTGTATAAACTAGGAATGATTTTCAGAGACAAAAACTTTCATCGATGCATCTAAAACTACACTTGCCACTACCTATCTCCACCCCACACTACTTGATGGTGCTCCCATCCTTACTGACCTGCAGGCTTCACAAAAATTAAAACTTGAACAATGCTATAACAAAGTTGCTAAATTTACAGCACATACCCCTTTCAGAACCCATCACTGTAGTACTAAAAAGCCCAAATTGGTTAGAACTGCCCCATCAACTAACATATTCACAGGCCACACACCTATAAAAGTATCCAGCGTCCATCTGTCTGTCCAGCACTAAAACAATTCTACACAGCTAGGTTCCCTGTCAGTCATTGCGATTCAGTGACCACAAACTCCTGTCTCTCTTCAAACCTATTACATTTTCAGGGCATTGTCTGAACTTGTACAAGGTTGCTAAGGCCTGCAACTCCTCAGGTCAATACCCTCCCTTCCATCTTTCAAAACCACTTTGAAAGACTTTCTATCTAAAATCTGGCTCTATTCTTGCTCAAAACTATGTAAAATATATCCCTAAATGTGAACCAGTACCTTTTCATTCCTTACTCTCCTTTCTTCACTTATTTCCTTACTTCTATCAAATTAGTTTCCGTAGCTTTCTCTCTAAATATACCATAAGCCTGTTTTTAACCCACTTCATAGTGAAGTTTATGTTTTGTATCAGACTAGCTTACCTTTACTTTCTCTACAAACTGTCTAAAATGTCTCTAAATATTAAATGATTGTCATATAACCTGTAGAAATTCTTAACTAATATTTTTATATTATGTCTAATTTGTTATAATTATTTAAACTGCAGATGTTTTTGTTTTATTTTTGAAGATTGTAAAATAACTGTTCTTAAAATGGTTTGTAATAATTTGAAGTTTTCTCCCTGGCCCTCTGCTGAAAATGGGCTTCTACCCAGTTGGACTTTCCCAGTAATCAAATGTTAATGAATAAATAAACAAACAAACAAACAAATAATGGTGCATTGGGCTTTATTTATTCTATGTACTACTAGTAAGAGAAAAAAAGTTTAGGAGCAAGAACTGTTTTATTAACTTTCAAAGTCTTAGAAAGCCAGTAAAACACTTTAGCATTTTCAAGCATACAGCAGACAGAATGAATTTGTTTTATAAGTATGGCAGAATGAAGTATATAACAGCTATTAAAGCTATTTATCCTTCTGGCTTTATTCAGTGATATCTGGCACAGTACACTGTTAAACCCTAACACAAGACCCAATCTTAGCAGTGCTTAGTAGTATTTAACAAAAGCTTGTTAAACACCTTTCTGACATCAGAAAAGTGTTTAACAAGCTTGGCTACATAAAGGTTATATACATTCTTAACAGATAATTTATATTATACAATGACCCCCCCATTAATATTCCAAAACGTGCACGCTGATAATCAGCATGCACTTTGTAAATCAGAGTTATAGTAATGGAAAAAGGTCCTGTCGCCCGGACTTTTTCCATTAGAATAACTCTTTTTTTTTTTTTTACAGCAAAGGAGAAAGCAAGATCTCCGTTGCTTTTTACAACCTGTTTCGCTATGTTAAATGAGTTTAACATAGCGAGACAGCTTTAAAAAAAGCAACAGAGATTCTCTGTTGCTTTTTTTAAATCTGTCTCGCTATGTTAAACTCCTTTAACATAGCGAGACACTTTGTAAAAAGCAAAGGAGATCTTGCTTTCTCCGTTGCTTTTTTCAAAACTGTCTCGCTATGTTAAATGGGTTTAAACAACTGAAAAACGAGCAATTAGACGGCCACAACTGTCTGTGTAATGTAAAATAATGCAGCAGGTAAACAGAACTCGAGCCAGGGATCCACGTATTTAATGAAGCAAAGCAAAAGCTATGGCATACAAAAAAAAAGCTGTAACATAGATTTTGAAGATAACTTCTGTTTTTTTTTGTTTTTTTTTCAGGGATCCACGTATTTAATGAAGCAACAAAAAAGCTATAACATAGATTTTGAAGATAACTTCTGGTTAAGCGTTTTCATCTGTTCATACAGACTTCTTCAGAACAATTCATACATAAAACGGGCATGTTTTTAAAAACTTTTTGGCGCCAAAGCTGCCATCAACAATTTAAAGTGCTAGTGTACAAAAATATTCAAAACTATATGTCATTACCTGAAAGACTCTTAAAATATACCCTGAACCATTATATTTTAAACACTCTGTCACAATATATTCATCTAATACAAAAATAAAGTATAAAAAATAAAAATAAAATAATTAATTGGTTATATATGTATACACACTCTAATTCTAGAACTAACAAAACATTTAAAGCTATGATGAAATGTTAAAAAATATTATAAAATGATGATGAACTAATATAATATAATATCCATATATATTATATGAATTGTATATATCTATATCTGTTGCAAAAAAGGTTTAATAGTAATAAAATCATTAATTCCAGGCTCTCTAGTAGCATCAGTCAGTATATGCCATACACTCTCTCTTCTCCCTAGGAGTGCTTTATAATTCCCCCCATGGGGCAATATATTAATTTGATCAATTATGGCAAATTTGAATACATGCTTATCTCCACATTTATCAGTATGTCGATACAATGCATTATTCATATCTTTAACCCTAATTTTATATGAATGATCATAAATATGCTTCCTAAATTGCCTTTCGGTCTTTCCTATATAAAATGCTGTGCATAACATGCACTTTGTCATATATATGATATTCTTACTATTACAATTACCTGCTCTAAATTTAACATATGTCTTATTGACATCATTCAACTTACATCCTCTTATTTCATATATAGCATAACATTGTTTGCAAAACTCACATTTTTTAGTACTAGTACTTTTACTTGTATTATATCGATCTGTCTTATTCCCCTTAATTTCTAATTGTCTCTTTATATTCATACCCACTTTATTGATAAAACACAGACTTTCTCCTATTACTTTTTTAATCTCTTCATCAACTGCTAACATGTTGTAGTGTTGTCTAATAATATCTCTTATGTATTTCACATAAGGTGAATAAGTTAACACACACACTCTGTTAAAATTCATATCCTCAGACAATTCTGTACTTAATTTTATATTTGTCAGATCTTTCCCTAATAAGGGTGGGTATTTTTTACCCCATTCACCAATTACATAGGTAGAAACATCATTCAAAATGGACAACGGATATCCCCTATTGACAAACATAGATTTAATATACCTAATTTCTTTTTCCATTATCTCAAACTTGGATGACATGCAGGCAGCCCTTATACACTGACCTTTAAATATATTTTTTTAACATTTGCTTAGGGTGATTACTACTATATTCCAGATACTCATTGAAAAAAGTGTCTTTCCTGTATATTTCTGTCTGAAATCCTTTATTAGTGTGACTAATATATGTGTCCAAATAGGCTATGCCATTTTTACTAACATTGTATGTAAATTTTAAAAAATCACTGGTGTTATTTAAATATTCAATACACTGGGTAATCATATCAACTGGTCCATTCCACAACACAAATATATTGTCAAAAAATCTAGAATAATACGATATATGTTGATAATACTCACTATTGAATAGGTGGTTTGTTTCCCATTCCAACATGACCAAATTTGCAAATATAGGGGCACAAGATGCCCCCATAGCCACACCTCTTTTTTGTCTAAAGTATTCCCCCTCAAAAAATATGTAATTGTGATCCAAAACCAAACTCATCATATCTGTAATCAAGTTTATACGATCCCAACTCATCTTAGAATGTTTTCTTAAACTAGTACTAAAATCTTCAAGTCCTTGTTGTGTGGGAATACATGAAAATAAGTCAATCACATCTATAGTGATATAAATCAGATCTCTTTTCCATATATTGGGGGTAAGATGGGCCAAAAACACCCATGAGTTTTTTATCATATGCGGTATATTAAGATATATGGGTTTAACCCATCTATCTATAACTACCCCTATCGGATATGTCTTAGATTTACTTCCTGATATTATTGGTCAGAAAGGGGGGTTTAATATATTTTTATGCACCTTAGGAATTCCTACTATTGTTGCCAATACAGGATACTCTACCTTTAAAAAAATATATATTTCAATAGTAATCCTATTATCAAGTAGATATTCTTCCAATGCTAAATCTATCTTCCTTTAACCAATATTAATTTCATTTAAATATAACATTTCATAGTTTCCAGATTCTAACAATATTTTGTATACCTCATTTATATAATCAATAGTGTTGTATAAAACTATACCACCTTATTTATCCGGTTTCATCACACAGATATCTTTATTCTTAATAAACTCTTCTAAACATTTTCTTTCATTTACATTCAAATTATCCCTTGTTTTCTGTTTTTTTATTTTGTCTTTTAAACCTATATACATTTTGACATACTACTTTCTCAAAACTCGTCACCTTATTGTGAGCCGGGGGTATAAATGTACTTCTGTTTCTAAGAGTGTAATTTCTCTTGCTATAGTACTGTTATTGTGTTTAAATAATATTGCCAAATTCAGTCTTCGACAATATAACTTTATTTCCATAATAATGTCTCCTAAATTAAATTTTTCTGTGGGTATGTATTTCATTCCTTTAGTAAATAAAGAAAAATGTTCATCCTTGATGTCTATATTAGTATAGTTATAAATCTTTAAATCATTGCAACAATTAATACTTTTCTCTAGTTCATCTCCTTCATTATTAATTAAAACATATGAATTCTGATTGCTTTTTTCCAATGATGATGTCTTACTGTCTTCTAATAAGTAATTTTCTACTACTTTAACTTCAACATCTAATATCTCTCTTGTCTGTACCACTGGTTGTAATTCCTTTTCGGATTGGGATAGTGTCTACCCCCTTGAAAGTTCACCCCCTTATCCCTATGTGTTTCTTCAACCCATTTTGTCATATTTCTGTTGTCTTCTTTATACTCTCGCTTCCAGTTATATGCCTTATTGTCTTTATATTGTTCAATGTCACACTTAATTGTTTTACTTTGTCTGTCAAATATCCCTTTAGCCTTCATCTCAGCCATTCTATACTGTTTATCATATAATTCATGCCACTGTGGAAATAATAAATCACTAACAATATCCTTGTCCAATTTTTCAACTTCGGTAACCAATCTACTTAGTCTCTCATCGTTCTTTTTGATGAGCAATTTCATATAACTAACACCAAAACTGTTAAATAATGTATTAAATTCAGCTATAGTGTTGTTATCTAAACTTAGCCCCATTGGTGTTTTCAAAAATCTTAACCCCATGGGTACTATACCTAAAATAATGCATGTCAACAAATAAGCATTATCTATTTTAATATTTTTTACTGTAAGCAAACATTTTCCCAAAGTATAGATCATATCCTTCAGGGTTCCCTTATCACCATTAAAATATTTTTCTTTCATGACATATTGATCATTATTTTCACTAACAGTAAAATCAAAGTTACTAGTGAGAAAATTGTCCAAATTGTTCATTTCTCGATCTTTCTTATTAGTTATACATATTTTCTTGCCTCTAGGGCTAGAAGAATTTATTACAGTACCTTTAGATGGATTAAGATTTGATCTAATAGTCAAAGCATATGTTTTAGTGGGTAGCAGACGCTTGGGACGTGCTCCTATGCATTCAACATCTTCATCCACATGAAAAAGTGAAAAATCAAAAGTAAACTCATTCTCCGATGTATTGCTACTATTGCTATGCTGTTTAAGCAACATCGGAAGTTCATTGGAATGTGTTTCCACTCGATTTTGCAGTTCACCTTGTCCATTCGGTATCTCTACTTGTGTAGATACATGGCTCACCAAAATAGATGTGTCTCTCCTTTGTGGACCATGCAATGGACTCACAGCTGCATTATGAATCTGTCCTATGGCGTCAGCAAGCCAAGAGACTTGCTCTCTCAGCATATTGATTTCAGTCCTTAGTTGGTTAGCCTCATCCCTGCTCAATGAAGTCTCGGTCACCTCGCTGACATTATCCATTACTGTCCACTTGTAAAATATCCACAAACAAACGCACTAACAACACCTGAAAAACAAGCAACTAGACGGCCGCAACCGTCTGTGTAATGTAAAATAATTCAGCAGGTAAACAGAACTCGAAGCAGGGATCCACGTATTTAATGAAGCAACAAATAGCTATGGCATACAAAAAAAAGCTATAACATAGATTTTGAAGATAACTTCTGGTTAAGCACTTTCATCTGTTCATACAGACATCTTCAGAACAATTCATACATAAAACGGACATGTTTTTAAAATCTTTTTGGTGCCAAAGCTGCCATCAACAATTTAAAGTGCTAGTGTATAAAAATATTCAAAACTATATATCATTACCTGAAAGACTCTTAAAATATACCCTGAACCATTATATTCTAAACACTCTGTCACAATATATTCATCTAATACAAAAATAAAGTATAAAAAATAAAAATAAAATAATTAATTGGTTATATATGTATACACACTCTAATTCTAGAACTAACAAAACATTTAAAACTATGATGAAATGTTAAAAAATATTATAAAATGATGATGAACTAATATAATATAATATCCATATATATTATATGAATTGTATATATCTATATCTGTTGCAAAAAAGGTTTAATATTAATAAAATCACAATAAGGTGACAAGTTTTGAAAAAGTAGTATGTCAAGATGTATATAGGTTTAAAAGACAAAATCAAAAACAGAAAACAAGGGATAATTTGAATGTAAACGAAAGAAAATGTTTAGAAGAGTTTATTAAGAATAAAGATATCCATGTGATGAAACCGGATAAAGGAGGGGGTATAGTTTTATTCAACACTATTGATTATATCAATGAGGTATACAAAATATTGTTAGGATCTGGAAACTATGAAATGCTATCTTTAAATGAAATCAATATTGGTTATGGGAAGATGGATTTAGCATTGGAAGAATATCTACTTGATAATAGGATTACTATTGAATTATATAATTTTTTAAAGGTAGAGTATCCTGTATTGGCGACAATAGTGGGAATTCCTAAGGTGCATACAAATATATTAAACCCCCCTTTCCAACCAATAATATCAGGAAGTAAATCTAAGACATATCCAATAGGGGTAGTTATAGATAGATGGGTTAAACCCATATATCTTAATATACCGCATATGATAAAAGACTCATGGATGTTTTTGGCCCATCTTACCCCCAATATATGGAAAAGAGATCTGATTTATATCACTATAGATGTGATTGACTTATTTTCATGTATTCCCAAACAACAAGGACTTGAAGATTTTAGTACTAGTTTAAGAAAACATTCTAAGATGAGTTGGGATTGTATAAACTTGATTACAAATATTATGAGTTTGGTTTTGGATCACAATTACATATTTTTTGAGGGGGAATACTTTAGACAAAAAAGAGGTGTGGCTATGAGGGCATCTTGTGCCCCTATATTTGCAAATTTGGTCATGTTGGAATGGAAAACAAACCACCTATTCAATAGTGAGTATTATCAACATATATTGTTTTTTTCTAGATTTCTTAGGTTCATAGGTTGATACTAGGCTATCTGCCCTAGGGCATTTATAAGCCTAGCCAGAGTGTGTTTGGCTTTCGCCACCCTTTTAGATTAGTTGACTGTGCCTTTGTATAGTAGGTCACAGAAGGTAGCCCTTTTAAGGTTAGTTTACTGTACCTCTGTCAAGCAGGGACACAGAAGAGATCCCAGGGGTAAACTTACGATCTCCCATCCACTCGTCAAGATTACTCTTGAAGAGGGTTAGTGAGGGGCTCTGCCTAACATGGATTGGGATTTTGTTCCAGAGTGAGGGGAGCCTCTGGGATATGAATCTGTCCCACCAGCATGTCCTATTTATTTCTGTGCTGAGGTTCAGGTCCCTGGAGCGTGTAGCTCTAAGGGATTTGGATATCCTGAGGTGAAGCATGTCCATTAATTCTGGGTTGGACATGGCTTTATACTTCAGACACAGATCACCTCTGAGTAGGCGGTACGCAACTGAGTAGAGCTGGAGATTCTTTAGCCGAACTGCATAGGGCATCTGTTTGAGTCCCTTGATCCTCTTGGTGAGGTACTTTTGGGGTCTTTCCAGTTGCTGCAGGTGTCGGGTAAGGTACATCCCAGATGGGGCATTGTATTCAATTATGGGCCTGATAAGTGATGAGTAGAGGGGCACAATGACCTCTATTGATCTAGATGTGAACCCTTTCATGATAAGGTGGGCTATATAGAAGGTCTTTCTAACCACTTTGGCAACGTGATTGTCAAAGGAGAGATGGCTATCTACTTGGGTTCCCAAGTCCCTAATTACTTCTTCATACTTAATGGATTACCACCTATGTGGTAATTTGTGGGCACTTTGTTTTTCCCAAAGGGGATGACTATGCACTTTTTGGCATTTAGCTTTAGGTCATGGCTCTGGCACCAGTTATCCATCTCTGTGAGACCCTTTTGGAAGATGCTTGTGTTAGCCGGAGAGTCGATTATGGCACCCAGTTTGCAGTCATGTGCGAACTTGGTCAACCATAGTCCACCCGTGTTAGCTGGTACCTCGGAGAAATATATACCGAACAAGAGAGGTCCCAGGACTGAGCCTTGTGGGATGCCACTTGCAACTGGTTTAGAGTCTGACATGGCACCTGCTATTCTGACCATGTGGGTTCTATCCCTGAGCCAGTTTGCAACCCATCTTGTGACATAGGGGTTGATATTTAAGCTGGTGAGCTTATTTATGATGCCAGAGTGGGGTATTGTGTCGAAGGCTTTTGTGAGGTCAAGGTAGGCTGTGTGGACTACCTTCCCTTCATCTATGGCTTTGGTAACTGTTTCAAAGAAGTCAACCAGGTTCAAGAGGCAAGATCTGCCCTTAACAAAGCCGAATTGGGTAGGATCCGGTGTCTGGAGGTTCCCAATGTCTTTGTTTATGATTTCCATGATGATACGCTCCATAGCTTTGCAGACCAGGCTAGTCAGGCTTATAGGGTGATAGTTTCCAGGGTCTGTTGTGGCACCACCTTTGTGGAGCGGGACCACTGTTGCTGTACACCATTCCTTGGGTACATATCCTGTAGTAAGGCTGAGATTGAACAGTGACTTTATATGAGGGTTTAGTTCTTCTTGGAGCTCATGTAAGACGCAGCCCAGGACACCGTCTGGTCCCATTGATGCTGTGTTTTTTGCTTTGGAGAGGGCAGCTCTCACCTGTGCATCTGTGATCTCAGGAAGGCTACACTCTGTTGGGATAGACATTTGCTCTTTTGGGGGGGGGGGGGTTGCACTGATCCTTTCTGCCAGGATGTTGGCAATGTCTGTGGGTTCAGTGTATTTTTTGTCATTTTGCACTAACTCAGAGCATTTCTGGGAGTTGCCTCCCAGGCTCCTGACATAACTAAAGAAGGCCTTGTGATTATCTTTAGTGCCTTGTAAAATTTTTCTTTCGAAGCTGGCCTTAGATGATTTTATGAGGGATCGTAGTTTCTTGCTAGTACTGATCAGAGACACCTTCCCTTTTTGGGATTTTGCACTATCATGTAGTAGCTTTCTCCTTCTGTTGTATAGCTTATTTATGGCCGGGGTCAACCAGACAGGTCTCCTGCCTTTGGAGTAGTGAGTCTTGGTTTTATTTGGGATAGCATGCTCCATGCATTCCTTTAGGTGTCCATAGAATGCTTTTGTAAAAGGATTCTGCATTTTGGGTCGTATTTTTCACTGGCCCGGGGGCTTTGAAGGATTCCACCTCGGTTTTGAGAAGTGTGAAGTTTGCTTTTGAGAAGTTCTTCACCGTAATTTCCTTGGCTGGGGTGGGGACGGAATATGGATGTCCAGTGAGATTAGTTTATGGTCTGATCTTACCAATGAGGGGTATACCTCTGGTGTGGAACATAGAGACCCCATGTTGGTGATGACCAGATCCAATATGTTTTCCCCTCTTGTGGGAGTGGTGACCAGTTGTTCCATAGCATTTGAATTTATAAATTCTAGGAACCATTGGGTGAGGGTGTTTGGGCTTGAGTAGTTTTCCCAATCAATGTTTGGGTAGTTGAAGTCACCTAATATAATGGTGTTTGGAGAGACCTTCATATTCTCCAGTGTTCTCAGGAAAGCCGAGTGGGGTTCCTGTGTTTGGGAGGGTGGTCTGTAGCAGGCTACAAACTGAAAGGCAGTTTTGCCCACTGTTAGTTGCACATGGATGGTCTCTGATGCTTTGTGCAGTGCCACTAACCTGGAGGTGTGGGTATCTTTGATAAATATGGATAGTCCCCCTCCTTTTGTGGTTCGGTCCGAGTTTTGGGGCCGAAACGCATGGTATGAAGTATAACCTGTTAGTGCTGGGGTGGTCTCGGGAGCCTTGAGCCAGGTTTCTGTTACTGCACAGATATCGATATTCTCCATACTGAGGAGAGTCTCAAGTGCGTGCATCTTGAGGTTTAGACTTCTGGCGTTGAGCAGCATTACCCTTAGTTTTTTTTTCTTTGTGTTGTCTATGGAGGTGGGTTTGTCTTTTGAGCCTTGCCTAAAAAAGGCACTATGGGGGAGGCAAGAGCCTTTGCCAGTATTCGAAAACCCAGGGGTGACAGGTGCAAGCCGTTCCTAGCGAAGCAACGTGGCTTGTCGAGCATGTCATCCCAGGCTGACAGACACTGGATCCCCTTTGAATGACACCAATACTTTAGCCAATTGCTAAAATTGATCATTTTGTCTTTATACTGTGGCATCATTCTTGGTGAGGGCAAGATGCTACTGAAGGTCAGGGTCATACCGACCTGGGCTACATGATCAGAGAGCTCCTCTATGTCTCTTTTCATGTAGTCCAGGGAGGTACATCTCAGGTCATTCACACCAGCATGGACATTGACGATATATTTGTGTTGTGGAATGGACCAGTTGATAGGATTACCCAGTTTATTGAATATTTAAATAACACCAGTGATTTTTTAAAATTTACATACATTGTTAGTAAAAATGGCATAGCCTATTTGGACACATATACTAGTCACACTAATGAAGGATTTCAGTCAGAAATATACAGGAAAGACACTTTTCCAGTGGGTATCTGGAATATAGTAGTAATCACCATAAGCAAATGTTAAAACATATATTTAAAGGTCAGTGTATAAGGGCTGCCCGCATGTCATCCAAGTTTGAGATAATGGAAAAAGAAATTAGGTATATTAAATCTATGTTTGTCAATAGGGGATATCCGTTGTCCATTTTGAATGATGTTTCTACCTATTTTATTGGTGAATGGGGTAAAAAATACCCACCCTTATTAGGGAAAGATCAGACAAATATAAAATTAAGTACAGAATTGTCTGAGGATATGAATTTTAACAGAGTGTGTGTGCTAACTTACTCACCTTATGTGAAATACATAAGAGATATTATTAGACAACACTGGAACATGTTAGCAGTTGATGAAGAGATTAAAAAAGTAATAGGAGAAAGTCTGTGTTTTATCAATAAAATGGGTAGGAATATAAAGAGACAATTAGAAATTAAGGGGAATAAGACAGCTATAATACAAGTAAAAGTACTAGTACTACAAATGTGAGTTTTGCAAACAATGTTATGCTATATATGAAATAGAAGGATGTAAGTTGAATAATGTCAATAAGACATATGTTAAATTTAGAGCAGGTAATTGTAATAGTAAGAATATCATATATATGACAAAGTGCATGTTATGCACAGCATTTTATATAGGAAAGACCGAAAGGCAATTTAGGAAGCATATATATGATCATTCATATAAAATTAGGGTTAAAGGTATGAATAATGCATTGTATCGACATATTGATAAATGTGAAGATAAGCATGTATTCAAATTTGCCATAATTGATCAAATTAATATATCACCCCGTGGGGGGAATTATAAAGCACTCCTAGGGAGAAGAGAGAGTGTATGGCAAATACTGACTGACGCTACTGGAGAGCCTGGAATTAACGATTTTATTACTATTAAACCTTTTTTGCAACAGATATAGATATATACAATTCATATAATATATATATGCATATTATATTATATTAATTCATCATTTTATAATATTTTTTAACATTTCATCATAGTTTTAAATGTTTTGTTAGTTCTAGAATTAGAGTGTGTATACATATATAACCAATTAATTATTTTATTTTTATTTTTTATACTTTATTTTTGTATTAGATTAATATATTGTGACAGAGTGTGTAGAATATAATGGTACAGGGTATATTTTAAGAGTCTTTCAGGTAATGATATATAGTTTTGAATATTTTTGTACACTAGCACTTTAAATTGTTGATGGCAGCTTTGGCGCCAAAAAGGATTTTAAAAACATGTCCGTTTTATGTATGAATTGTTCTGAAGAAGTCTGTATGAACAGATGAAAGCGCTTAACCAGAAGTTATCTTCAAAATCTATGTTATAGCTTTTTTTTGTATGCCATAGCTTTTTGTTGCTTCATTATATACGTGGATCCCTGGTTCGAGTTCTGTTTACCTGCTACATTATTTTACATTACACAGACGGTTGTGGCCATCTAGTTGCTCATTTTTCAGATGTTAAAAGGGTTTAACATAGCGAGACAGTTGCTTTTTTTAAAGCTGTCTCGCTATGTTAAACTCCTTTAACATAGCGAGACAGTTTGTAAAACGCAATGGAGATCTTGCTTTCTCCGTTGCTTTTGCCCACAGCTCTGATGTACTGCGTAAGCATACACATGGGCAGTACATCAGAACTGCCGCAGAATACCAGACAGCTGCGGAAGGGCAGCAAGGAGGCATTATACAATGCCATTATTTAAGAAAAGTAATTTTTTTTTTCTTAAATAATGTCATTAATATAACAATAACACGCCTGGGTGTGGATAATGCTGGATTTACCCACGGTTGTCTTTGTTTGGCCTCTCGGGCTTTGCCCTCGTGACCAAACCACACCAACCGTGTGTAAATCCAGCATTACCCACACCCAGGTGTGGGTTATTGCTGTAGCATCTACTCAACACACAGATAGATAGATAGATAGATAGATAGATAGATAGATAGATAGATAGATAGATAGATAGAGGCACAAACACAGAGACTCAAAGACACTTGCACAGAAACTCATGCACATACACACCCACACACACACACACACACACACACACACACACACACACACACACACACACACACACACACACACACACACACACACACACACACACACACACACACACACACACACACACACACACACACACACACACACACACACACACAGATAATGCTTTGCTTCTCTTTGATAGTTCGAATCTGACCTGGTTGCCATGAGGCAGACAAGCAGGGATAAAATGCATGCGGCCCATCTATCGCAGAGCAGCCATTACAACTCGGGTCTGTGCTGCTGCACTATGTCTGCTAGGATTTCCCTCTTTCCACCTGTTAACCGTGGCTTCAGAAAATAAAGCAATAAATAAATAAGCAGAACCAGTTTGGAAAAGTTCAAGCAGAAGACAGCTAAAAAGGGTAACTGCAGCTGTGATTTTGCTTAGCCTGCAGTTAGCAAGCCAAAAGCGAAAGATGGCTGGAAGAAGCATTTTTAGTCACAGTACATGGATTTTGAGCTATGAATAGCCACATTTATTTTTTTCTCTGGGCTCTCCACATGCATGAACTGCTTAGTTCAGAATGCTGAATGACCAATATGCGTCTTTTTTCCTCACCTGATTTACTAAACAAAGGTAGTAGGATAAGTGTGACAGCTTTCAGTAACAACGATGTAACTACAATCTGATACAGCAGAAGTAACCAAAATGCAAAACAACAGGAAAAGACCATTTAATATACAGCATGTATGCAGATTCAAGGCACCTAAATGGCTAATGAACTGCAGACATGTGCATGTTACAGGGCAATGACATCCCTGTTTTAGATTAATTGCAACAATGTAACATTAATATCAGAAAGGAGATATTATATAACAGACTCCATGATTACATGCTGCTTTGTATAACACATTACTGACAGCTGGTCAGAACACCAAGACTTGTCTCATGATTTCCACTACCTCAGGAGTGATATCTTTCCAGAGTAACTTGTGATCTTGTGTGTATTATTGCACAACCAAAATACAGTATCCTCTTAGTCAACTCCTGATGCTCAGGAGACTCCTGTTACACATCTCAAATGTGCACATTACAGTACATTCTTACGATGTTTACAACATATCATCACACAGCTGTAGTGAAATGGTGTGACTCAAGTCTCAGTACAATATTTGTTTATATTTCATAACAAGGTTGACAGATTCAGAATGAACACTTTTCAACCATGAGGTGTGTACAAGGAAAAGCACAACATGGATTTTACACAGTACTTAGAACTCCAGAGATGTACACCAAGTCAAAATTTCACTGTTTACAGTTATAGATAGCAAAGCCTAAGATTTATATTCTTTATGGCAAGCAAGGAACATGTGATGAGAAAACCAGAGGTGGGAGAGGTAGAAGAGAATATTATGGTTACTGGGGGGCTAGCACTGGGACACAGAAAGGAATATGTGTGAGAAGAAGCCAGGATGAGATATGAAGAGAATAAACAAGGCATAATGAAAAGGTAAACTGAAGTTTCAAATCTGAGTTCAGTCTGTATTTCCAACATACACCTGCATGTAACAGCTTCAAGCTGTGCATTAACCCTCTCCCCAAATGCTTTCAGAAAGCAAGAATAATTCCTTTCTTGTTTTTATTTTTTTTTCCTTGTTGTTTATCATTTTCATGTTCATTGCTGTAACACATGCCTTTTGTAAGAGTGCCTGGAAGCAGGCATTCCACACTGGCTCAAAGCAGCATTTGGTTTCAGCAGCTTTAATCTAGTTTACACCCAAGAGTTCTTGTTCTCTTACTCATCAAGGATTGTACCTAACCAGAAGCAAATTGGCACATGTTTGCTGTGTTCGGTAAGAGGTTCCCTGTTCCTGTAAGTGCGGATAATGACACGCAAACACCCATTGGGGAAGTTCCATTCTTTATTGGATTTCATCCCTTCTACAGACCATTTCCTAAACTGCTAAACACAGGTAATAATGCCACAGAAACTGACAAAATAATGTGATATGAAAAAAAAACTTGCATTTCCATGCTGTTCTCCTAAAGTAGAACACACACTTTTTTATAAAGGATGCTGTCTAGACATACGGTTCGTGATGTAAATACATCATTCTGAAAGTTTTTCAAAAATAAATAAAAATACACTAAATAAATAAAAACTTAATTCACAGACTAAGTCAAAAAATATTTATTGTTACCAACACAGATAAGGTTTTGAGTACATCACAGAATGGAAATGAAAGCTGTTCTATTACATGAATATTTTGTGGATATGTACATAGTGTCGTTGCCCTTTTAATACAAATATGTAGTATTTCCCCTTAAAGAAGAAGAATCCTGTACTGTAATGTGTTGTGAGTACTGAGATATGGACAGTTGGATGTGATATGATGAAGTGTTAACGTTGTTTATGGTATACTGGCTTGTTGATTGTAATAAAACGTTACCTATTCATGAAATGCCATACTGAAGCTTGATTTCTTTGTGATTGTTAGGACTACAGTCTGCATTTTGCACCACTTCCCAGCAGATTCTGCCTGGTCTTCCTGAGGTCAAGATAAATTAAACAGTTTATTTGTTCTAGATCAGAATAAGAGGAGGAGTGTATGAAAGCTTGTCTACCTCAATAAGAATTTATTTTTTTACTCAGTCTATGAGTTGTATTTAGTACTACCCCCAACCTCTTTTGAAATGGGAATCCTACTCCAACTCAGACTGTTCATTTGGAGGAGATGGTGCACTTGGTGATTGATCTGTACTTGTAAAACTTTCCTCTTAAACAGGGTTTCTTGGTTAAATGGATGGCACTTCTTCTAGCACACTGGTGATCATTATCCTATCTCTCAAATACTTGTATTATAATCATCTTCCATCATAGTCCCCTAGAGAGTACAAAATATAATACTAAACAGCACGATGCATACTGTTCAACCACACCTCTTACAATATTTTCCACTACAGAAAATGGTATGTCTGCAGGCAATGGGATGTTACAGAGAAATGGATATCTGCAGACAATGGGATATCTGCAGACAACGGGATATCTACAGACAATGGGATATCTGCAGACAACAGGATATCTACAGACAATGGGATATCTGCAGACAACGGGATATCTACAGACAATGGGATATCTACAGACAATGGGATATCTACAGACAATGGGATATCTGCAGACAACGGGATATCTACAGACAATGGGATATCTACAGACAATGGGATATCTGCAGACAACGGGATATCTACAGACAATGGGATATCTGCAGGCAATGGGATGTTACAGAGAAATGGATATCTGCAGACAATGGGATATCTGCAGACAACGGGATATCTACAGACAATGGGATATCTGCAGACAACGGGATATCTACAGACAATGGGATATCTGCAGACAACGGGATATCTACAGACAATGGGATATCTGCAGACAACGGGATATCTACAGACAATGGGATATCTACAGACAATGGGATATGGCAGCATGTTAGTCCATTAAAACTATGGATTATGTTATATTTTTTCAATAGCAGATAAAGCTTAATGGTGACAAGCTATAAAAGAAAAATAGATACACAGAACAACTGTGTGCTTCCATGTCTTTGAAACCATGATATATTTACAAAAAGCATGAGAACGTAAGTCTCTAGTTAACGGTGGGCTGGTGCTTCGACCCTTTTCGGTCACAACATGGTTGTAGATAGTACACAAAGTTAGTTATACTGCTTTTGCAAAGCCTAAAATATTCTATTGTCCAAAAATGTAAAACCATTTAAAGCACCCAGGATGCATCCACATTACAGAAAGGTTTCCAGAGGAGGGAAACTGGAATCAACAGATGTAAGAGAAGTACTGGCTGAGAAATGAAGTGAGAGAGAGGGTGAGTGAGTAGAAAGTTATGAAAGGAGAAAGAAGAGTCAGTGATTAATGAAGTGGGTTCAGTCATTAACTGAATGTATTAAGTGATTAGTTTAACTAGATTAATTAATTATATTGAATGATTGATTAGTTTGCATCAGAGTAGCTGAGTTTTTGGATTATTTTATGTAGAACAGGACTAAACTCTAACGGATGAAGGGAGCAGAGGAAATGAGTAGGGTATAGCTAGAAATTTCTACTCTGTACTCGGACCATATGTGTCATCTCTTCCACGTAGGACTTGTAGCTCAGAAATTCTCATGGCAGAAGTAATAGCCACTAGAAATAAAGACTTCCATGATAAAAAGTTTAGGTAAGCTTTGGCAGTACATTCAAACAGTGGCCCGGTCAAAGCCTGCAGCACAAAGGTAAGACTAGTTCTCTGAGTGGAGGGCATAGTAAAAATGTACCTCGGAGGAAAGCCTTGGATAATCTGAGAGATGCAATGCATGCATGGTTTTTACCCATATGAAAGAGATATATAGCAGCTAACTGCACCTTGATTGTGAAATCGCTGGCTCCACATTGGAAGAGATGTGCAAAAAAGCCCAAGCTTGCTGAAAGAGGTACTCAGAAAGGATCGATATTCTTTTCAATGGCCCAAATCGAAAACCTTTCACATTTGCTCTTATAAATATTCTTAGTTGAAGGCTTTTGGGAGGAAGACAAAATGTGGAGAAATGAAGATGAAAACATGAACTGTTGAACCATCACTGGAATTAGAGAGACCATGCGGTCAGTTTGAGAGACTGAATGTTCAAGTGACACGGCCCAGACAGGCGAGTCAGAAGATCGGGGTCCAAGCCAAGCACCCAGCAAGGGTGAACTAGATGAGACCAGAGGAAGGGAAACCACACTTGTTGAGGCCAATAAGGGGCAATGAGGAACACTGTGACCCTCATTGTAGATACTTTCAGTAGACACTTGGTATTTAAGGGCATCAAAGGAAAAGCATAGTAAAGACATGAGTCAAGAGTGGGTTACAGCATCCCTGGTTGATTCCTCCTCTCAGGGAATTAGAGCAAAGAATTTGCTGCATTTTGTGTTGTTGGAAGAAGCAAATAGGTCACAATAAGGTAGGCCTCATCAGCCAAACATCCACTCTACTACTAAGGGATTGAGAGTCCGCTCGTGAGAGAACAGGTTGGATCTGCTTGGTATATCCACAAGAATATTGGATCTCCCAGGATATACATTGCTATTACAAAACAGCAAGATTATATTTATTTTATTGTATTTATTTTATTTTACATTTCTTGACTGGGCTAGTCTAACTGGATATATGTAAATTTTCAGTAGACGCCCGGGGAGATAAGCTCCACATAAACAAAAATATTAGCAACTTCAGGGACACATAAACAAAAAATATTAGCAACTTCAGGTACAGTACTAATTTAAGGTGAAGAATACAATTGTTATATAGCAGCATAGCAATTTTTAAAGTAGCATATAATAAGAAAGAGAAATGAAAACACACTAACAAATAATAGCAACTTCAGGTACAGTAGTATTTTACAGTGTAGAATACAATTGATTTTATAGCAGCATAGCCACTTTAAAGTAGCATATAATAAGAAGAAAGAAAAAGAAGGTCTTTATAGGTATATAGGTGAAAACATGTTCATACAGTAAAATGCTTACTATACCAGTTCATACTCTGTAGTGGTTCCTATATAAGAGTAAGTTGTAAAGACTTAAGTTAGCTTAACTTAATCTACACTCTGAGGCTAATGAAAGAGTTGGATTAAATTGCAAATGGTTAGATAGGTAGAGTTTAGACATAGTGGAGGGTATTATTAGTCTGGGTTACTACATGGGCATAACCAGTGGTTTTTAAGGTACTCTCTAAGTTGCTTTTTGAACAGTTGCACTGAGGCGAGAGATGAGAGTTCCCTAGGAAGCAGGTTCCAGGATTTACCCACGGTGTTGGAGAACAGTGACTCCCCAGCCTTATGTTTGGATATAACTGTAGATACCAGAACTTTATTGGCTGAGCGAAGGGTTGTCAGATTATTATAAGGGGTTAGAAGGCTAGTAAGTATTGAAGTATTATTGGGAAGCTAAAGGATCTTTTATGCAATAATAAGTTTGTGAAACTGAAGTTGATCATGTAGTTCCAGCCAACCTAGTTGCTTTAGATTTTGACAGTGGTGAGTTTTAAATGAGGATCCAGTAGCAAATCTGGCAATGTTTTTGTAGGAGGTAGCCAGTGATCTCCTATTGACACACTCTCATGGCCTCACAACACACTGGGTAAGACCTGGTTCCTCCCTGTTTGTTGATGTACCAGACCACTGCCATATTGTCTGCATGAATAGATATCATTCCTGAAGGGAGAGTCTTGAAAGGCCTTAATGATAGGAGGACTGCTCTCATCTCCAATAAATTGATGTGAAGACTGACCTTTTTGGAACTATGTGCCTTGGACTGTTTTCCCAGATAATGCCTCTCCACACTAGTTGAGAAGCATTTGTGGTCACTGTGGCTTGGGGGGAGGGGAGAATAAAAGATATCTCTCTAGAACACATGGAGATTGTTGCCATAACTGTATGTGGGTTCTGCAAATGTTCATTAGACTCATTAGGAAAGACATGGGTCGTCTTTTGATTGACCACTGAAACACCACAGTCTATTGAAGAAACCACATGAAAAATTTGGCTAGTGGCCCTAATGGGATTCGTCAAGGGCAGATCTTGCCTGTTGAACCTGGTTGACTTTTTTGAGACTGTCACCAAGGCCCTTGATGAAGGAAGGGCAGTACATACAGCTTACCTTGACTTGGCCAAAGCCTTTCACACAATCCCACACTCGGCCATCATCGAAAAGCTGACGCAAATTGGTGTAAATCCCTATCTCTTCAGATAGATGGCCAACTGGCTCACCAACAGAACCCACAAGGTCAAAATAGGTGCCTCCACCTCTAACAGCAGACATTTCACTAGTGGTGTTCCCCACGGATCTGTCCTGGGAACCCTACTATTTAACATCTACTTCTCAGAGGTCCAGACAAAGACAAAAGGCCTGTGGTTGACCATGTTTGCAGATGATTGTAAGTTGGGTGCTGTCATTGACTCCCCAAATGATGTTAACATACTACAAGAGGGTCTCACAACAAATGACCGGTGCCAAAGTCATGGCCTTAAGTTAAATGGAAAAAAATGTATTATCATGCCATTTGGCAAAAACACAGCCGCTACTAATTACCATATCAACTGCAATGACCTAAGCACACAACCTGTGGTGAGAAACCTGGGTACACAAGTTGACAACAATCTTACATTCGACCATCATGTAGTGGCAGTGGTCAGAAAAGCCTTTTACTTTGTTCATCTCATAAGTAAAGGGATTGCATCCAGGAAAAAAGGAGATTATTACCTCTCAGTACTCCCCTCACATTAGACCAATAATAGAATACAATGTCCCGTTTGGTATGTACCTCTCTAAACACCTGCACCAACTGGAAAGGCCACAGAAATACCTCACAAAGAGAATCCATGGCCTCCAACACCTGTCCTATGTGGACAAGCTCAAATCACTATCACTGTACTTGGTATCATACAGATTGCTCAGAGGTGATCTGTGTCTCGCCTACAAGGCTATCTCAGACCCTGCCCTACTAGAGATACTCCATATCCGTAAGTCTAATTCCTCGCACATTACCTGATCAAACGTATTAAATCTAATATCCGACATTAACAAAACCTGCTGGAGAGACAGGTTTGTCTCCCAGAGGCTGCCCCATCTCTGGAATAGACTCCCTATACACATCAAAAAAGTACACATCGCTGACCCACTTCAAGCATAACCTTGATGAGTGGATATGAAACCACAAATATGTCCCAGGGGTTCCAGCTGTGTCCCTTACTGACAGGGGTGACAGGTGCTGAATGAGGTTTCTTTTTTGGGGATAAACTTTTGGCTAGGCTTGTAAGGGGCCCCATGGCCATTATCCTAGTAACATTCTATGATCCTATGTTGGAGGCTGCCATGGCACCTAGAAGATGAAGAATTAGTCACATTGCTAGCTTCTGGTGAGATAGAAAGTACAGTTGTGTAAAATCTTACTATAACAGTAGATGCCCTTCTCTTCACTGTTGCAGTATTCTTTACCCAAGAGATCTTCTGCCAAGGAAATCCCAATGTCTGTCCAGTACACCAAAGCTGTTAGTATTTATAGGCATCATACATCTCACGTATGCTCCCCATGCAAGGCATAGGGCATACAGGTGATGTACAGACACCTATTCAGAACTGAAAAGGTCCCAGGAGGAACAGAATGCCCTCGGGAACAAGGAGAACATGTGCGGCCAGAAGGAGAAAAAGGAAGAAGACGAAGATGAAGGACCCCTCAACCAGGAGGGTAAGAAACCTACAGGGCAGGAGTTAAAGTAGATGGAATAGGAGGGAGGGAGGGAGAGAATGCTGCAACAGTATAGAAAACAACAACTACTGTTATGGTAAGATTTTACACAACTGTACTATGGCCTTCCATATCACTGTTGCAGTATTGTTTACCTAAGGGAGAGTATAAGAGCTCAAGAGGAAGCCTGGGAGGAGGAAGGCACAGAAGAACCCTCTCCAAACCCATGCAGAATAGCCCTGGCAAAGACTGCCCTGGTCCTGGAAATAACATCCAGTTTGTAATGCTCAGTGAAACTATGAGCAGAGGACCAAGTAGCAGCACCAAGGATGGAATTGATATCCAACCCCTTGAAAAAAGCACCAGAGGAGGCAACTACCCCAATAGGATAGGCCTTTACCTATGATGAAAGACATTTACATGAAAATAATAACAAATATAAATGGCCTTAGAAATCCAGAAGGAGTTGGTTTGTTTAGAAACATCCAATCCCAAAGTCCTGCTCAGATTTGTGAATAACTTTAGTGTTATCCAAATAATATATGAGCAGTCTATACAGATCCAAGGTGTGAAGAACCTTCTCACTAGCAGACTATGAAGAAGGAAGATGAATACATTGATTAAGGGACAGCTCATTGATCACCTTGAGCATAAAATAAGGAAAACTAAGAAAGGAGGAACAGCCAAGACAGCCTGAAGTTCAGACACCCTGTTTGCTGATGTGAGAGCCAAAAGAAGAACAGTCTTCCAAAGTACAATGTTGTTATGATGCTGAAGCAGTAGAGTCAAAAGGAGACTGAGCCAATTTTTCAAGAACAAAACTGAGGTCCCAGGAAGGTGGAAGAGGCTTTCTGGTTGGCCTGATATGACACACACACATTAAGAAATTGCTTAACCTCAAATCTAGAGACCAGAGGAGGAGTCAAGGACAAATGAGCAGAAATTGCTTACAGGTAAGATTTAACTGAAGAATACGCCAACCCAACATGGAGAAGATCACACAAATAAGAGATAACAAGAAGAACCTCCACAGATAGGGGGTCCTGATGGTGAGAATGGTATCAGACAGACAATCTCTTCCATTTGGAGAAATATGATTTTCTAGTAGTGGGTTTTCTGTCTGCCTTCAGAACCTGAAGCACATCCTCAGAAAAGAGGTGCTTAAAAGGGATCAAAACTCTATCACCCTCAGTGTTAGCTGAAGTGTAGACAAGTGAGGATGGATAGGAGATCTCTTGTCTTGTGTGAGAAGATCCACCCGGTGAGGTAACTTGTGATTGCTTCTGGACAAGTCAGAAAGAAGGGGGAAACCAATGCTGCCTGGACCAAAAGGGAATCACCAGCAAGATTTTGGAAGACTCCTGCCTGATCTTGTACAAGACTTGTGGTAACAGAGAAAGGGGGGGGCATACAAAAACAACCCCTTCCAAGAAAAAGACAGGGTATCCAATTTCCAAGCCAGAGGACTTGGGACTCTGGAACAGAATATAGAAAGTTTACTGTTCAGACGGGAGGCAAAATGATCTACCTGCGGAACACCCCACTGATGGACAATGTCCAGTAGCACATCTCTGTGAAGCATCCATTCATGAGCTTGCGTGGTGGACCTGCTCAAAGAATCTGCCACTAGATTCTGCTCCAAGGCCTGAAAAGTCAGTTGATACTGCACAGCTAGATCCCAGACCTGAAGAGCTAGTCTGCAAAGAAGATGGACCTTGTGCCCCCTTGCTCACTGAGGTTTTGTCTGTGAAAATTTTGAGGGGTTCAGGAGGAAAAAGGGGATGAAAAGCCTGAAGAGTCAGAAGCAAAGTCCTTATTTCCTTTTCATTGATGAGATCTGACCTCTAATGAGGAGACCAGAGACCCTGAACTTTGTCAAGGCCATAGGAGGCACCCCACTTCCTGTCTGAGTGAGCTGTAAAGAACTCCTGAGTTGGGACTTGAAAAGGAAGCTCCAGACTAAGAGAAAGTTGATGACTTCACTACTGAAGCTTGAGCTTGAGACAGAGAAGGAAGGGGACTGGGAAGTCCAGAGGGTGACAGTATTGAAGCCACACTAATTTGAAGTACCACTGAAGCTTCCACATATGGAACCTGACAAGAGAAAGCATGGGCATGGTGGAAGCCATGACCCTGAGCACCCTGAGAAATTCCCTTGTTGTCACAGGCAACAGAGGACGAAGGGATTGGGAAAGGGCAATTAGACATAGAACCTTGGGGGCAAGCAGAGATGCCAACATGGGAAATGTCTGAAGCTTTCGGCCAAGAAAAATATGATTCTGGGAAGGTATCAGAACCAATTTCTGGATGTTTATGGTGAACCCCAGGCTCTATAATACAGAAGTAGTAAACTTGAGATCCTGAAGCAGAGAACCAGGGGAAGGAGCTTGAATAAGCAGATCATCTAGATAGGAAAGATCTGAATACGTTGAACTCTGCAAAAAGCAATGACAGGAGTGAGGGGCAGTAGATAGGCCAAAGGGCAAAGCAGAAAACTAAAAATGTATGGAAGAGACAAAAAAAAAACATAAAAATTGCCTGAAGAGGGGATGAATGGGGATGTGAAGGTAGGCATCCTTCAGATACAGAGAGACCAGAAAGGATGAAGAAGACGAAATAAAGTCTACATAGATAACATCCAAAAGGAAGGAATCTTGAGGAAGGTGTTCAGCCTGGGAAGATCCCAAAATGGTCTCCATGTGCCCCTCTTTCATGGGACCAAAAGCATCCTGGAATAAAACCCCTTCCTCACTTGGGCAAGAGGCATGGCTTGAAACAGTGCCCTGAGCCAAAAGAGAGTGTAGAACTTCTGGGAAATTAGAGCACTCTTCCAGAGGAGGCTGATGAATTCATGAAAAGGGAGGAAGGGACTTCCAAACCATGAAATATCACTGATGGATAATGGACAGAACCCAAAAGTCTGAAGTCATTCATAGCCAATTTGGGAGAGACAGAGACAGATGGAGGGACAAGGGAACCTGGCTGAGTGAAGGAGTAAGCAAACTGTCAAACAGAACCAGGCTTGTCCTGGAAAGCAGGTCTCTGGGTGGCAGGTGACTGAACAGACTTAGCAGGAGGCATGTGCCTAGAGCTCTTCTTGCCCTTAGGAGGGCAACATTGACTACAAACAAATGCAGACTTAAAGAGATAATCCTTCTGAAATTTGGGAATAGTAGAAACAAAAATATGCTTCAGCTCCTGCAAGACGTTGGCCTTGTCCTGGACAGACTCATAAAGTTCAGCAGCAGCAGATACTAAAAGATTCTTATTATCCAAAGGAGCATCCAAATGTTTGGCCTTAATATCACCAGGCAAAGCCTGAAAGACAAAGCCAAGAATAACACCTCCTATCTGAACCAAAGGCAGCAGCCCTGGAAAAGGCATCAGCTGCATCATAGCTGCATTTAACTGAGTGATGTGCAACTTGAGAAGTGCAGCCCAGCAGGGAAAGGGCCAAAGCCTTCCTCTTAAAGTTAGGAAGGTCAGAAAGCACCATAGAAACCTGATAAAGAAGAGCAAAGACATACATTGTCAAGTTAGTCTGGTAGTTGTTGACCCTTAAAGGATAAAGTGGTAACAATGCAAACTTTCTTGCCCAGCCTTTCCACAGCCCTACTATCCTTATCAAAAGGCAACAACTTAGTATACGGCAATAACCTGGGTGGCTTGGCAGAGAAGACTGACTACAGAAGGATCAGCAGAAGAGCATTTCTATAAAAATTTGCACTCCTCAGACATTTTATATAATCTATTTGGCTTCTCAGGTGCAGGGTGCTGAGAGCTAGGAGCTACAGATGCTTATTAGTGAGAAAGTATCCAGAAGGGCAGCCAAAGCAGGAGGAACAGCAGATGGCTTGGGAAGCTCCATCTATTCCATCTATATCCTTTCTGAATTTCAGGGGAAACTCCATCTAGTCCATCTATATCCTTTCTGAATTTCAGAGACTTGAAAACAATCCCACTTAAAATAATCCATCACATACAGAATGGAATTCCCAAAGGAGAGCTCCTCCAGGGGGAAATGTGGACTTATGGAGTCCTCCTCCTCTGAACCATAGTCCAAGGTGGAAGGGGTTTGAGAAGAGTAAGCCAAAGATTCTTCCCTTGAGTCCAGGTCCTCATCTGAAGAATCCAATTCCCTATCCCTCTTGAATGGAATAGAAGACCAGGAAAGAGCAGGAACAGAGACCCTTTGAGAATGCTTTACGGCCATCAAAGTATTAAAAACAACTTGAGTGAAATCCTGCCAGTCACATTAGGATCCTTAAAAAACAGGGGACATATGCTTTGGTTTTTGTTTCTTTTTCTGCAGGACATCAGCTTAAAACACCATCAGAGGGTCAGACCCCTAGCATGACTCAATAATGGTTGTAGGAATCTCCTCTCTAACTAAGATCTGAGGAATCAACTGAGGTTCCCCTTCAACATCAGAGATATTTGAAAAGCCTCAGAGGACATGTGAGAAGCCAGCCCCATACCGGCCTACAATGGGGTCATGGCAGAGAAATCTGAAGAAATCACCAGATGGCCTTCTGGACTTTCACCAGCATTGAGAGAGATGTCCAGGGGAGGCTGGACAGCAACCAGATCAGACCTACCTTTTTTGGCCTTCTTCTTGGCAGACGGCTGGCCCTCAGGATGGGAGGATTCTGCCATAGCAGCTTCTAGGTATATGAACCAGGAGGAGAGACAACTATGAAGAGTCTTAGCACAAATTCCTGGCAGACAGAGTACTATGTATGATTGTGGGAAGCACACAAACAGAAGAGACACTGGCCATGATAGTCTTTATAGGGAATCTGCCTCCAACACTGACATTTTCCCTTTTTGGATGGCATGAACATGATAACCACAAAAAACAGAAGAAAGAAAAGAAACCCTGATGGGGTAATTTTATGAAAATACAGCTTGGTAACCAGCACAGAAGAAGGGTGTTCAGATGGACATTCAACCATGGCATTCTGACTGCCAGCAGTTCTGAGTGTGTGCATCTGTATGTCACCTTTTTGCCCTATGCCTTGTGTGGGGAGCATATGTGTGATATACAACACCTATAATTACTAACAACTTTAGTATAGTGGTGGGACATTGGGCAATCCTTGCCAGGAGATCCATTAAGTAAAGAGTACTACAACTGGGATATGGAAGAACACCTTCTCTAGCTTGTTGATGAAGAGATGTGATTCTTGTTTGTAAGAGTTTGCTATTTGAAGTGTTATGTCCAATAGTGCTCCAAAGAATTACATGCACAGGACTGGTTGTAGTAGCTTGGACTTTTCTAGATTTATTGTAATCCCCAGGTCTAATCATAGTTGGAGAAAGGAGTCCCCTGCCAGAACTAGTAGCTTCCTAGGAGGGGCTGTGATGAGTCAGTCATCCAAATACAGGGATACCCAGAAACCCTGCAGTTGTAGATGAGTTACCACTACTGCCATAGACTCAGTAAACAGGGGGTTGGGTGAGACTAAATGGCAGAGCCCTGAACTGGTAATGACTGTCTCCCAGCCAGATACAAAGGTACTTCCTGGAGCATCTGTCCATTTTTACGTGGTCGTACCCATCCTCAAGATCAATTGAGCATATCCAGTCACTCTTTCTCAGTGGAAGAATGGACCGAACTGTGACCCCTTGGAATTTTGATCACTTCACAAGCTTGTTTAAGTGATGTAGGTCCAAAATTGGCCAGAGGACCCCATTTTTCTTTTGTACTAAATAGAATTTTGAGTAAATTCTTGATTCTCTCTGGTCTAGAGGGATCTCTTGGATGGCTTGATTTTTTAGAAGCCTCCTTATTTCCGAAGTGGCTTCTTCCCTTTGTGAGGGTTGTACATTGAGAATTCTTTTGAGGTGTGGAGGAAGGGTACGAAAAGGAATTAAATGACCTCTGGTTCTGATCCTCTGTACCCATTTGTTTTCAGTGATAGATGTACATGTTGCTGGGTGCAGGGATAAGCACCCCCAGCTGTCTCCAGAGTGTGACAGTCAGGCAACAGTTCAGGAGCACTGGAAAGGCTTCTCTGGGAAGGGACTCCTGAAGTCTTGATTTTGTAGACCACCTCTGCCCCTAGGGCAATGGCCATTATAAGACCGTCTCCCCCTCTGACAGTCTCCCCCTCTGCCTCATGGAGCTCTTTCTCCAGAAGTCTCAGATGCACATTCCTGGAATTTACGAAACCACATTCTCTTTCCTCCCTTCTGATTTCTGGAGAAGGTTCTTTTGGGGTAGAGAATTTGATCCATACAGCAGGCAGTGATTTCTCAGTCTTCTCATTCCTTTGGACAGGCCTTTCACTTTTGGACCAAACAAAGTTGATCCATCATATGGGGCATTGACTTAGAACATATTCAAATACTATGCAAAATCACAGAGATGCATCCAGGCATGTCATCTTATGAAAATGAATGCGGAAAGGCCTAATGGTGGTTGCCGTAACCAACAGCTGATTGAATTTCAAAATATACTTTTATATGATATTAAAAAAAACAATGAACTGATGTCTAAGTGCTTTCATCCCTAGAGACAAATGGGACTTAATTAAAACCAATCAAATGAAATCTTATTTCACGTTTAAATAACTTACTAGCAAAGTTACATGATCCAGGTCCAGCCTCTAGGACCATTAAAAATTACCTCAATTAAACAACTGCATAAAGTCACATGTATAAATTTCACAAGACAATTCAAAAAACTTTTTCAAAGTTATAGTAAAATAAACATTGAGCGCTAAATTGTAAAACACATGCATAGTGCCTCTGTTTACATTCTTAAGGCTTTAAGTTTTAAAACACTCATAAGGGAGGAATACTCATTCAACCCATAACATTTTCAGCAGTGGTGTTTAATTGCCATTTAAGTTCACATAAGTCCAATTGTTCAACCCATGGGTCACCCCTAGGGCTGACCACAACCTTCTCTAACACCTGAAAACAAAATCTGTAATCTGGGAACTTTTCAAAGTGTTTGTATAAAGCACTCTAAATGTGTGGAGTCTGCATGTCCTCCCCGCGGTTGGGTAGCGTTTGAAAGACATGCGTGCGTAAATGGGCATACCTTCATTGAAGGTTGGGCATCGAGCTGGCACCTCAGTATTTCATAAAAATCCACTGCCAATCATTAGCGGACCGGAGTTCCGCTGTGGCGACCCCTTACTGGGAAAAGCCGAAAGACAAACAACAACTCTAAATACTTTTGATCTTAACACCATGTATATGTTCATAAATCCTATACTTTAATGGATGTTCTGTTTTACCATTATAAAAAGCTGTGCAACTCTCACAAGTATTGGGATGAACCACCCCTTAGGTATCACAATTACAACAGCTTTGGTTGCTGATCACTGATCAAAACATTTTCACCATCTCTTATATAAACTGCATTTTTATACCTACCGCACTTGTAAGTGCCTCTCTTTTTATGACTACCTCTCAAATACTGGTTATGCTGGTTTCCATTAAATTCTTAATGTTAAGTATAGGATAGGGATTTGCCATCATTCTAACTCCTTGAGATAATTTCTTTCACTTCAACAAGGTCAATCCATCATATGAGGCATTGACTTAGGATGTCTTGAAATGCTCCAGAAAATCACATAGCTGTATCCAGGTGTGTCTTCTTATGAAAATGTCCGTGTCAGCTGCTCTAGGCACACCCTCTGTGGCATTCGAGGTAAGGCACACAGAGGCATTAGGTAGTGACTGCAGGGTAGCCAACTGTGAATCAATGGATTTTCTCTGATCCACAGTTAAGGTCCCTGGGAGAGAATTGGAGATTTCCTGAGTCCAATCTCTCCGGAAGTCAGAAGTGAGTGAAGTGTGCCTAATAATTAAGCACACTCACTGAAAAGGTAAATGTGGTATAGGCACACTTCCCGAACAGCTTCAGTGCACACAACTCTCTGTTTGGAGGACTATTTGCAGAATAAAAGCATGCGTCCATGTCACATTTTTAAAAAATATAACATATGGGCAAATGTTAAGAATTTCAAGATAACAGTGGAAGCAATTAATTCTTGGAGACAGAGCCATAACTAGGTCATCTGGTGCCCTGGGCAATTCCCCAGACTGGCACAACTGTTGCAGGCTGCTTGCTACAACTGTGACAAGCACCTTGCTACAGTTACTAGCACTCACTGAGCTTAACTTACAACAGAAAATGCAGTATGGCCATTCATTTATGAAATGCAAGATCATAGCACCTTCATAAATGAATGTCTTTACTGCACCACGTGTGCCCTGTTAGAACCAGCTAGTCATTGCCTCCAGCAGTTTGTATCCAGGGCAGCTGCTCCCCCATCCCCACCTTAGTTACAACCCTGCCTAAAGGAACTAGATTTTGTACCTCAGGAATTGCTGAAGAAGGGCTGCAATAATAATATGTTACACAATGTTAGAAAGAAAGTGATAGAAAGTGATAGAAAAAAGTTGCACAAGGCCATGCCCCACATTTCCGAAGAACAATGGAAATACAGGAGATATTAGGACAACAGACATGGCTGGTAATAAACATTTCACTAATACATTGTGGTATAAAACTAGTTATAATAGAATCACAAAGGGTTTAGAACATATTATACAGAGGCATTAGAGCATTTTGAGATCAGTTAATCTCCTTAGAAATATTATATATGAATGACCTAGGTTTGTTTATAAAATAATGAGAAATCTTAAAGAGGAATTGTGTTACAAGGAAATGCATTATTTATTTATTTGTTTATTTTACATTTGTTGACTGGGAGTGTCCAACTGAGCTAATGCTCTTTTTCAGCGGAAGTCTGGGGAGAAAAGCTCCAGATTTTACAAAAACATTAAAACTAACAGCTGAGATATTAAAGTAGATTACAGGATTTATGCAGAGGTTCTCCCGTTCGCTTCTTGGCTGGAGCACCTTCTGTGTGGAGTCTGCTTGTCCTCCCTGCGGTCGAGTGGCTTTCGAAAGACACGCATGAATGGGCGTGCCTTCGTTGAAGGTTGGGCATCGGGCTGGCACCTCGGCACCATAAAAAAGTTGACTGCCAATCATTAGCGGACCGGAGTTCCCCTGTGGCGACCCCTAACTGGGAAAAGCCGAAAGAAAAAAACAACAACAGGATTTATGCAGCAATTAATAATTATACAGGACTAAAAGCAAACGGAAGATAACAGGAAAAGCAGAGGAGGTAAACTATTGTTGATTATAAAAAAAGTTTGCTAGTCAGAGCAAAAAACAGTATATTACAAAAGCTTAGGAAGGTTACATGGAAAGCATAGGGTGTAAGTTGTTTAAAGAATGAATTACATGTCTCATAGACAGTACTTTGTAGGTGGTTTATAGTCGGGGGGGGTTCAAGCAGTGGCAGGTCTAGTGTTTTTTAAAGTAGTCTTTAGTGGCTGACTCAGCTTGTTTGGGGTGAGTAAGGGTCCATATGTCTAGTGGAAGTTTGTTCCATGCTATTGAGGGGTGGTAGCTATATACGTTGCAGCCAGTTTTAGATTGGGTTTGTATACATTTAATAGGTCTTGGGTAGAGCTTCGGAGATGTCTTGTAGGTGAATAGTGGGAGATGAGGGATGATAGAGCTGGGCAGAAAGCTGGCTGATATAGAATGGAGTGTATGATATGGAGCTGAGATTGGAAAAACAGGTGAGGTAGTTCAAGCCAATTAATGTATTTTAGGGGGAGACAGTGGTGTGATTTATATGTTTGTTGAGCTGCAAATCTAGCTATCTTGTGATAGGTCAAGTCTAGTTTGGTAAGTAGGGTGGAGTTCAGGTTTGTGAGTATTTGAGAACAGTAGGTTAAGCAAGGTAAAAGGTAGGCAGGTGTAAGAGTAATCATAGCTTCAGTAGTCAGGAATTTATTATTTCTGTACAGTACTCCTAGTTGCTGATGAGTTTTTCTGATACTATTGTTGATGTGTAGATAAATTGTGCTAGATTCGACTACAATGAGAGTTTTGCTTAGAGCCATTATGGTAAAGGAAGATTTAATGTGGTTCACAGATTTATGAAGAAAGAGTAACAATGTTGCTTTTTTAGGGCTGAGGATGAGCTGGTTATTTGTGAGCCATGTCTATGACTGCGTAGTTGATAGGAGTTCTGAGGGGGAGTTGCCATAGTGATGACTGTAGATTCATTTGCATATTGGACAATGGCAGACTGAAGGCACAAGGAGTAAAGTGAGTTGGTAAAGATATTAAAAAGTAGTGGATCCTTGGGGGATACTCATTCGTACTGGAAGGGGTAGATAATGCAGAGTCCCATCTCACTGATTGCTGCCTGTCAGTGAGATAGCTAGAGAACCATGCTACTGTATCAGGAGAGAAGTTAAGTTCTGTTAGGTTTGTTAAGTAGCAGGGGGTGAGAGACAGTGTCAAAAGCTTTTGAGAGGTCGAGGAATAGGCAAGATATGAGTTTTTGATCATCTTTGGGTAGAGAAATAGTTTTGAGAAAGAATAGTAGAGCAGTTGTGGTGCTATGCTTGGGGTGGAAACAATGCTGTGTAGGAGTGAGCAGTTTTTCCCATGAAAGATAATGCGTAACGTGTTTGTGTATACATTTTTTGAGGACTTTAGAGAGAAGGGAGAGGATAGCAATAGGTCTGAAATTAGAGATTTCAGATGAGTTACCTCCTTTGTGAATGGGGAGAGTATAGAACTGTTTCCAGATTGGCGGAACTTTAGATTCAGAGATGGAGGAATTTATTAGGATAGATATGAGCAGCGCAAGGGAGTGAGCAGCAGTCTGGAGAAAATATGAAGGGATATCATCAGCAGATACAGAGCATGGTTTGAGCTTAGAGAGTAGAGTTTTGATATAGTTAGTGGAAACAGGTTTAAGAAAGAAGGAGTTTACTGAGTTAATAGTTGAAGAGGGTTCAGCAAAATTAGAAATGTTGCTGTTTGAGGGATTGGGTTGAAATAGTTTGAAAACTGATTCAATAAAATAGGTGTTGAAGTTACTGGCAGTCCCATCAGGTGACCTGCCTGGACATGGATTAGGTGAAGTCGGGTTGCCAGGATGTAGTATCTAGTGTATAGCATTCCAGAATTCTTTTTGGATCAAACTTTAATGTTGTTGAGGGATTATAATAGAAATCTTTTTGTCTTTGTTGATGAGTTTTTTTTTTTGTTTTATTTCTAAGTTCTTTGTACCTTTACAAGTAAGTTGGCCGTTTTGACTGTACCCATGTTTTCCAAGCCCTATCTCTGGTTTTCATAAGGGTGTGGGTGGTTTTAGATAACCAGGGTGAAATCTTTGCTTTTATCTGAACTTTTCTGAGTGGGGCTAGTGAGTTTAGAATGCTAAGAAAAGTTGAGTTGAAGGCTATAACTGCATTATCTAGTGGGAGCTGTGATAAGAAGTTCCAGTTAACTGTAGAGAGAAGATTTCTTAATGTATCGGGATTAAAGTTGGAGAGTTTGCGGCATATGCTATGTTGGTGTAGTTTGGAGAAATGAAGGGTATATCTGAGCACTTTTATTGGTGAGTGATCACTCAGGGAATCAGATAGTGTTTCTGGATTGTGGTATTTGCTGGGATTGGAAGCAAGTATCCAGTCAATTAGGGGGGTTGGAGAATGAGAGTTATTAGTATGGGTAGGTTGTGAGATAAGTTGTGTAAATCCATAGAGGTTTATATGATGTGGAGAGATAGGATTGCTGAGGGTCAGCCAATAAATATTTATGTCCCCAAGAAAGATGGTTTCATTCGGGATGTTTTGGAAGAGATATGAGAGTATATTTTCCAGTAGGGGAATATTGTCCCCTGGTGGAATGTATATGGCTACAACTGTAATGGTAGCAAAGCTGTTGAGTTTAAGGTTCGCTGCCAGCAGTTTGGCAGGAGCAAAGGATGGAATTTGTTGCTTAGGATGGGAGAGAGTGATGTTAGAGTAGACTATAGCAACTCTGCCACCTTTTTTCTTTAGGTGGTCCTGGCAAAGTATTTTGTAACCGTGGGAGAATGTCTTTATCTCGGTTTTGGGGTTTTAGACAAGTTTCAGTTACAGAGATAATGTCTGGGGTATGATGAGATATCCATGCGTGAAATAGGTTTAGTTTGTTAAGGATACTTTGAGTATTGATAGAATAGAAAGAAATCTGTTTATTTATTTTAGGTGATTGGCTAGAATTGGGAGGGGTATTTTGTGGGGTGGTGGAGTTAGTAATAGGACCAGGATTCGGATATATGTCGCCTGATAAGAGCAGAGTGCTTGGGAAGTAGTTTGGTTTTATTTTGAGTGGATAGGTGTTAAGGTATTTTGTCTTGTTTTTGAATGTAAGAAGGTAGGAGGGAAGGATCTTAATTTTAGGGAATAAGGTGTTCATTGGAAAGATAGATGCTGAGATAGCTATGGGTTGCTGAGGGTGAGAAAAGATATGTGAGTGAGGGTTTGAGGGGGCTTTATGGAGGGTCTATATAAGAACACCAAACATTCAAAATGTCGAGTGTTCTAATATCGAACCCTACCAATCAAAAATACCAAACATCGAACGTTCAGAACAGCGAATATTTTCCTAGGGAAAAAATTTGCTGTCCCAAAACACATACACATAACACAAGCACACCAAACAAACAGCAATCCACACACATACACCTAAAATCTTACACCCAACCCTACACTAAACTATACACACACCACTAACTATCATCTTACATTAACCCAAACCCTAACCTTAAGGTCCGTCACTATTGCACACTCACCTCGCCCATGCCCTAACCCTAACTCACGTAGCCCGCCATAACCCTCATGTCCACACAATCGCACACATACCTAATCCACGCCATAACCCTAACTCACCTAACCCGCACTAACCCTCATGTCCACACAATTGCACACATACCTAACCCGAACTCAATCGCACACTTACCTGAACCTGACCCGTAACTTTCCAACAGAGCGCTGAAAATACCGAAGCAACAGAAACGGACAACCAAATTCTTTCCCTAGGAAAGAATTCAGTTTTCTGCTTCTTCGATATTTTCAATGTTCGCTGAAAATGAGTTGATATTAAAACACTCGACATTTTAAACGTTCAGTGTTCTAATATAGACCCTTAATGGATAAGTGTTAAGAGTGTGGGAGATGTCGTGATAGTGTGTAGGAGCTGTATGACAGAAATGACTGACAGGCATCTTTGAAGAGGGAAAGAGGTATTGTGATTGGGAGATGGTAGCCTGATGTGACGAGTATGATTGGGTTTTGGGTTTGGGAAAGGTTAGTAGTTAATATTAGGATAAGAAGTATTGATATAGGACTAAAGTAAGAAAGAAGCTGTACTGGATTAAGGTATGGTAGGAGTAGGTTCTGGTAGTTAGTTTGGACCCGGGAAGGGGAGAAGTTTGAGGGTAGCAGGATACAGATGGTTAGATATAAAGGAAATGATATGGTGGGTGGGGAGTGAAGTGAAGCTGAGCGTAGTGAGGGCGAACGGAGTGGGGCAAGCCTCCGGTGTGCTTGTATTTGCCCTATGAAAAATAATCAGCCAATTGATTATACATATTATATATATATATATATATATATATATATATATATATATATATATATACATAAAAAAGTTGTGTGCTTTTCCTTTAGGCACCTTTCCCTGTTTAGACTAGATTCATTGTAAATATACCTTCTTTGAGCAGACAAATTATCCAAACTGTTACAAGATAGGCATTTAGTTTATAAACTGCATGTGAGACTGAGAATGTTATTTACTTAGAGCATTGTAAAAAATGTAATACATCTCATGTAGCAAATATAACAGGAAACCTAAAGATAGACTATGTGAACAGTATTCAAAAAATAAAAGGAAGATTTTAACCAGTGTCCCATTAAAGAGACAGAAATGATGAATTCTTCTCAGTGTTTAGAACAAGATTAATGTGAGCAAGTAATGGTATGCATAATCTGATTGAAATAAGTGAATATAACTGGATTACAATGTTGAGAGCTTTCTGACAGGGTGTAGATGTGCAAACATTTTTTTTCCTGAGAATCACATAAATGTTTTCAAGTGTGTAAACATTAAGATGTATACAAAGAATGCTTGTGTGAAAGGAATACACTTCTAAAAATAGCTTTTTATGGATATAATTAATTACAGTTGAAAATAACTTGTACCCTTGTTAAATGTTGGGGGGGGTAGCATTTTGAAATTTGAGTACATTTTTAAAATTATAGGCATGTGGTGAGTCAACAGCATTATGTTTGAGTTCAAAATGTAAATATCTGGCTACACCCTTGAATTTCCTGAGTTGAGCAAACATCTTGGATTGATATGGGTACTAAACCCATGTTACAGAAATGCGGCTTTAAGAAGTGAAATGAAATGTTAGTCTTGTGATGACTTGAACTTGTTATTTGAAAACCTGTATTTTATTCAAGTTTTACAATAACATGAATAAGCACACATTTTATTAAAGTGTGTGTTTTTGCTAGCCCCCCCCCCCCCCCCCCCCCAGAATTTGACCACTGGAGCTGCCTTTGTCTACACAGTATTTCTTTAGTAGAGAAATTTCATGGTGTTTTCCACAGTTTCTTCTCATCAGAGTTAACCAAGAATCTCCTGGCCTTGAAACCATTTCTTCTTGGAGCAAACATTTCTGATATTGTGAGCTTCCAGCCCTTCTTTTAACATCATTTACTGAGTTAATTCACATTTAACTGTGTTATGATGTTAGTACACTTTTTGCTACCATTCTGTACTGATTATACAGTCAATCATCAAGTTCTTACCATATTATCCAGACTATATACAGCTATGCATTCAGTCATAAAGTTCTTACCATATTATACAGACTATATACAGCATATATAGCTATGCATTCAATCAAGTTCTTAGCATATTATCCAGACTGTATATAACATATACAACAACTTTATGTGTAAAACATCCACAACATATACACTATGTCTCAATATATGGATTATATGGAGAGGCTAAAAGAGCGACTGCTAACCTGATAAAAGTGTTTTTTTCCTGCTACTACCTGGGCGACTGTCCAATCTAGCTAAACTGCAAGTATTTCTGCTTCTTGAACTGTTTTAAACTGTTTAAAGTTGTTTTTGCACCTGCACTTTTAAAGTTTGTCCTGTTTGTTGCATTTACCTGTTGAGGCTACACACGCAAGTGTGCTAGCCTGTGTTACATATTTATTGCATTTTCCTGCTGTTTGTTGCAAAAAAAAGAAAAAAAGCAAAAAAAATATCCTTGTTTCCCATCTTTCCTGACCTAGAGTAGTCGAAATACAGGCTTTGCTGTATTCTGGACTTTTGGAAAGTTCCTGTGTTGCCCATTTCCTTTCTTGGATAGATGGAGGCTTCTTTGTTCACCAGTGGCAGTGGGGAGCTTAGAGCAGCCTATCTATCCCTGGAGGAGTGTTCCCAGCACAAGAATCTGGTAGTCTATTGGCCGTTTTGGGCCAATTTCTTGCTCTTTCAAGTCCCCCTGTATAAAACCCGCTTTAGCTCGGCTTTGCGCGATTTTGCGCATAGCGCAGCATCGGGCAGCGCCACTTAATTGGGCTTAAACCATTCTCAGCTCCATCAAGTCTGCTCTTCACTTTTTCCCTTAGAACTGATCTAGTTCTCATAATAAACACCCTATTCCTACTCTAAAGCCTGGCACTTGCTCACTAAAGCAATTATATAAGTCAGCACTAAAAAATTAAAAGCACTACACCCTCACAAACTCCCCTTGAGTACCTTGTTCCCCATTGGCCCTTTTTTCAATTATAAAGGAATTCCCAATACTATTCTAGCATGTCCAAAGGTCAGTTGTCAATCTCCTCTCCGGTCCAGCTGGTGAATCTGGGAATCTTGAGGCAATGTTACAACTGCCTCATGTACACAGACAACCCTCTCCTCCTCCCAACAAATTCCAACACATGTGAAAGATGCAACCATATAGCCAAACTGGAGGCTAAGCTCTCTCAACTCAGTACTGGCGTAACCAGTCAGGAGGAGAAGGAAACCCCACTCACTACAATTCCAGTCTCACATAGACCTACCACGACAGCAGACCAAACACATAAACACACAAAAACATACTCGGAGGCTCTAAATAAAAATCTGCCTAAGCAGCAGAGACCTCCAAAGCAGACACCCAAGCAACCGCAACCCCAAAACAAAACACGTGCAACACATAGCTCACAAAGCCAGTGTGCAGAACAGTCACAGCTCTTAAGGCTAAACAACACATCTGATACACTTGTAAAAGGTGACTCTATTGTCAGGCACACTGATGTCCCGCTCACCAGGCTGAACAAGGAGAAGGTCACTGTGAGCTGCCTGTCGGGTGCTAGGATCCACCACATAACACAAGCACTCAGGTCACTCCAAGGCAAGTACAAATATGACTCAGTCATTGTCCATGCTGGTGTGAATGACCTGAGACGTACCTCCCTGGACTACATGAAAAGAGACATAGATGAGCTCTTTGAGCATGTAGCCCAGGCCGGTATAACCCTGACCTTGAGTAGCATCTTACCCTCACCAAGAATGATGCCACAATATGAAGACAAGATGATCAATTTCAACAATTGGCTTAAGTATTCGTGTCATTCAAAGGGGATCCAATGCCTGTCAGCCTGGGATGACATGCTCGACAAGCCACAATGCTTCATTAGGGACGGCTTGCACCTGTCACCCCTGGACTTTTGGATATTGGCAAAGGCTCTTGCCACCCCCATTGTGCCTTTTTTAGGCAAGGCTCAAAAGACAAACCCACTTCCAAAGGTATCACAAGGGATAAGAAACTAAGAGTAATGATACTCAACGCCAGAAGTCTAAACCTCAAGATTCACGCACTCGAAAATCTCCTTAGCATGGAGAACATCGATATCTGTGCAGTAACAGAAACCTGGTTCAAGGCTCCCGAGAGCACCCCAGCGCTACCAGGTTATACCTCATACCATGCTTTTCGGCCCCAAAACTTGGATCAATATTCGTCAAAGATACCCACACCTCCAAGTTGGTGGCACAGCACGAAGCATCAGAGACTATCCATGTGCAACTAACAGTGGGTAAAGCTGCCTTCCAGTTTATAGCCTGCTACAGACCACCCTCCCAAACCCAGGAACCCCACTCGGCCTTCCTGAGAACACTGGAAAATATGAAGGGTTCTCCAAACACCATTACATTGGGTGACTTCAACTACCCAAACATAGACTGGGAGCATTACTCTAGCTCCAACACCCTAGCCCAAAAGTTCCTAGAATTTATAAACGCAAATGCTATGGAACAACTTGTTACCACTCCCACAAGAGGGGAATACATACTGGACCTGATCATCACCAACATGGGGACTCTATGCTCCAGACCAGAAGTGTATCCCTCACTGGTAAGATCAGACCATCAACTAATCTCACTGGATATTCACATCCCGACCCAACCCCCTGCCCAGAAAACCACAGTGAAAAACTTCTCTAAAGCAAATTTCACACTCCTCAAAACCAAGGTGGAATCCTCCAAAGCCCCCGGGCCTGTGGAAAATACATCCCAGACCGCAGAATCCTTTATAAACGCATTCTATGAACATCTTCAGGAATGCATGGATCATGCAATCCCAGATAAAACCAAGACCCAATCCTCCAAAGGCAGACGTCCTGTCTGGTGGACCCCAGCCATAAACAAACTATACAATAGAAGGAGGAAGCTACTACATGATAGAGCAAAATCTCAAAAAGGGAAGGCATCTCTGATCAGTATTAGCAAAAAACTACGGGCACTCATAAAATCGTCTAAGGCCAGCTTAGAGAGAAATATTGCACAGGACACTAAGGATAATCACAAGGCTTTCTTTAGTTATGTCAGGTACCTGGGTGGGAATTCCCAGATATGCTCAGAATTAGTCCAAAATGACAAAAAATACACCGAACCCCACAGACATTGCCAACATCCTAGCTGACAGGTTCAGCGCAAACTTCTCCCCCCCTCCCCACCAAAAGGGCAAATATCTATCCCAGCAGTGTGCTGCCCCCCTGACATCTCAGATGCTTAGGTAAGAGCCACCCTCTCCAAAGCAAAAAGCACAGCATCAGTGGGACTAGACTGTGTCCCGGGCTGCATCCTACATGAACTCCAAGAAGAGCTAAACCCAAACATAAAACTACTGTTCAATCACAGCCTTACTACAGGATATGTACCCAAAGAGTGGCGTACAGCAGCAGTGGTCCCTCTCCACAAAGGTGGTGCCTCAACAGATCCTGGAAACTATCACCCTATAAGCCTGACTAGCTTGGTCTGCAAAGCTATGTAAAGGATCATCATGGACCTCATAAATAAAGCTATTGGGGACCTACAGACACTGGATCCTACCCAGTTTGGCTTTGTTAAGGGCAGATCCTGCCTCTTAAACCTGGTTGATTTCTTTGAAACAGTCACCAAGGCCATTGACAAGGGGAAGGTGGTCCACACAGCCTACCTGGACCTCGCAAAAGCCTTCAATATAATACCCCACTCGGGCATTATAGATAAGCTCACCAGCTTAAATATAAACCCCTATGTCACTAGATGGGTTGCAAACTGGCTCAAGGACAGAACCCACATGGTTAGAATTGCTGGAGCCATGTCAGACTCCAAACCAGTTACAAGTGGTGTCCCACAAGGCTCAGTCCTGGGACCTCTCTTGTTCGGTATATATTTCTTGGAGTTATAGGCCAACATGGAAGGACTGTGGCTGACCAAGTTCGCAGATGACTGCAAACCAGGCGCCATAATCAACTCTCCAGCCGACACAAGCATCCTCCAAAAGGGCCTCATAGAAACAGACAACTGGTGCCAGAGCCATGGCCTCAAGCTAAACGCCAAAAAGTGTATAGTCATCCCCTTTGGCAAAAACAAAGTGCCCACAAATTACCACATAGGTGGTAATCCATTAAGTATGGAAGAAGTAATTAGGGACCTGGGGACCCAAGTTGATAGCAATCTCTCATTTGACAACCACGTGGCCAAAGTGGTTAGAAAAACATTTTATATAGCCCACCTAATCATGAAGGGATTCACATCTAGATCAGGGGAGGTCATCGTGCCTCTTTACTCATCCCTCATCAGGCCCATAATTGAGTACAATGCCCCTTTTGCGATGTACCTTACCAGACACCTGCAGCAACTGGAAAGACCCCAAAAGTACCTCACCAAGAGGATCAAAGGGCTCAAACAGATGCCATATACTGCCCGGTTAAAGAAACTCCAGCTCTACTCAGTGACATACTGCCTGCTCAGAGGCGATCTGTGCCTGACGTATAAAGCCATGTCCAACCCGGAATTAATGGACATGCTGCACCTCAGAAAATCAAAATCCCATCGAGCTACGTGCTGGAGAGACTTGAACCTCAGAACTGAAATAAATAGGACATGCTGGAGGGACAGATTCATAACCCAGAGGCTCCCTTCACTCTGGAATAAAATCCCAGTCCAGGTTAGGCAGAGTCCCTCATTGACTCTCTTCAAGAGGAATCTTGATGAGTGGATGGGAGATCGTAGGTTTACCCTGGGTATCACTTCTGTGTCACTGTTAGACAGAGGCACAGTATACTAACCTCAAAAAAGGGCATAGCAAAATTAATTTAAAATGGGTGGCGAAAGCCAAACACACTCTGGCTAGGCTTATAAATGCCCTAGGGCAGATAGCCTAGTATGAACCTATGAACCTATATATAAGTTGTCAAAAAACAACTTATCAAATGAAAAAAGAAGCTGGCACAGCTAATCGAAAATCACCTGATCAAATGTACCAGCTTTTTCACTGTTCAAGATCTGCTACAGTGAAGATTGGGGAATTTGCCTTTTCCCCACTGTACTGTAATTTTGGAGATGGTATATATATAATTTGCAGGGAGTGTGGAGCTGTAGGTTTTTTTTTTGTTTTTTGTTTTTTTAATTTTTGCTATGCTACTCATTAACAAATTAGGATTCGGTGAAAGATGCAGTCAAGCATCTGTACGGATCCCACAGATATATATATATATATATATATATATATATATATATATATATATATATATACACACACACATATAAAAACATACACTGCCCAAAATAGGATTTATATTGCATATGTACTGTATGAATGTGTGGCAATAAAGAGAGAAGTACAAATTTCAAAAGAGGTAAATAAAAAGGCAAATAGCTTACACAGCTGCAGTTACCATCTCTGCTCATCTGCTTCACTCTGACAACTTTTTTGTCTTAACAAATACCCCACATCACAATGCTAATATTGCATTTGCAGTCAAATCTGAGCTCTGTAGCACTCCATGTGTGCCCAATCTGTAGCAACTGTTTGCTACATTGTAGCAAGCAGTTTGCTACAGTTAAAAAGTAAAAGAGAAATTTCAGTTTTTTTTTTTTAACTAAACCTGGGTGCTGTAGAGTTTCATGTAGGCAGAGTATAAAGTATATCAACTGACTGTTACATTTCTAGCAAACAGTTTTCTACAGTTTAAAAGATTTTTTTTTATAAAAATAAGTTGCAGGAGGGTTGGGGCAAGGCACAAAAATGGGACCTGAAGAGACGGGGTGAGGGTGGGGGGTTGTCCTGCATCTGGACACCAGGTTGGTATGCAGACAACAGCGTCCTTTGTTCCTTTTTTCTTTTTCTCTATGAAAGAGCTTGGAAAGAGTGGGGTACTAGTTGAACCAGCTACGCTTCTGGCCTCTTGCTCTACATCTGCCCCAAATTCTTGAGCAAAGACATTGTGGTATGCACTCACGCACACACAAACACATACATACACACAGAAACACACTGTCTCTCTCTGTCTCTCTCTAACTCGCATGTAATGCATAACAGGATTACCTTTACTGTTGTTCTTTCTTTCCAACCTCACCAAATGCAGTTTTTTTTATATTGTGCTTAGCCCGGGGAAAGGAAAATAGAAATACTTGTAACTCCTCTTGCAGTTGCTTTGGCTTTTTGACTTTTTTATTATTATTATTTACTTTTTTTACACTCTTTTCACAGTAAAGCTTGATATGTAGCCATGAAGCAGCAGGCCTTTTTTTTTAATCTGGCAATATATGTGCATTAATACCCTGTTAGAGAATGTTTGCTGTCCAATATGGTAACAGGGTACCTTTTGCCCGTTAACTAGCATTAAGTATTAATAGCTCAGGCTCTGAATAATGGAGCAATTGTACTTTGCATAACACCATTAACCCAACTTACACTCCTTTTGTCAAACCATTTTATAAATGTGTACTTTGAATGCCGTAAAAAATTATCGCTACAAGAATTAGAATCTTAAAATTCCACCCACAAGGTTCTTAACACACAGCATTGAGAACACCCCTTATGCAGTTTAGTAACAAATGCACATAGAATTTTGTTTATGATAACTGATTTGTATATTTATCTGCTTCATTAAAAAGAAGATGCTTGCCTGTACATAATGAAAGTAATGCCATTTTCCATAATCGGAACATTTTATTAACATGTGCAGTAAAAGCCACATTTAGGTAACTGAAAGCATGCTTAGTGCTCACATCCCTAAAAGATAACTTCTTGGTTCACTGAAACTGATTTTCTTTGTTCCAGTGTGCAATCTCACCAAAGATCTGTGCAGTTTGGGTATTGTCTTGTCAATGAGGTGCAGCCATGACAGATTTGATTACATTCTATTAGTGATTGAGGGTGCCGGGAATGGCGAACATACTTTCCAAGCACCGGTGGATTGGCAGTTGCCAGATTGTTCATAGTAGTCTGGTCATTGGCTATCTGTACCAAAATTCTACAACTGGATAGTTCTGACATATTTTTATTACTTTATTATTCATTTGTTTATGAAGATATATTGTACTTTTGATGTATTCTGAATTGTTTTTGGATCTTTTCTCCACAGATCACCAGTAGAGGACTCAGTTCAGTGGAATCAAACCAGCTCAATAAAATCAGTAAATAAGTAACTTAATAAACTGTAGCAACATCACAATGATTATAACAATTCAGCTGAATCAGGAATATGAGTATCTGTTTTCACAGAACAATGTATCTACATACAGACCTCAGATATTGAGTATATATCACCAGTCATGAAGATGTGAAAAACATTTACTTGTTTTGGTTTTACTTATCTTCTGCCATCATACGACTTAACAGAACAAGAACTGTTAAAATAAATCTCAGAAAGATGACGCAAAGAAGTTATGGATGAAACACACTCAAGTAAAGCATCAACAGGAAGTGGCTGCTACAATGTATGATTTGATGTGAAACTAGAACAGGGTTCCCAAGTTATTTTATTAAATGGAGGTAGGCTGTTCTGTAAGATAAAGAAAGGCAAAAATGTAGTGTTTAGCTTATGTCCGGGGCCTGTAGAAAATTGTGGAAGGTTTAATCAAAAAACAGCTGAAATATTTTGCAAAAATTGCAGGAAAACTGCAGCCCTCACTATGCACCCCATTACTTTCTAAGAGTTTGTTATATACTGCAATTGTATTAATCACATAGGTTATTACATCTTTGTGTTGCCATGTAGACATGCTTTCCTTTTCAGTTTTCCCTAAATGTAGGGCACATTTTACATGGTCATCTTTTCAAGGCCTCTAAACATTACAAACAGTCCAGCACATACATAATTATGCATTCATGTGGTTTCTCCATCCTGAATATATTGTATTGAAAATCTACCTACCTTTGCCTATTTTGTTGAAAAAATTAATTTATAAATCAATCAGTGAACTGTTCCCCCCCCCCCCCCCAACACAACACACTACATTAAGTGGTAACATTTAATTGTAAAACCCTTTAGAGCAAAAAGGCGGAGCTGCAAAAACTATTAAGTGCCCAACTTTCATGAACATGGCCAGTAGGAAAGCTGATGACATGTGTTTGTTTACATTTTATAAGCATCCGGTAAGGTCACAAACTTGTACTGAATCACTGAATTCAATTCCCTTGAACATAGTCAAAATTTTAAACAAACACATCACTTAAACTTCGCATATATTTAAATTAACATTTAGTATGAACCATTAACAACAGGGAAACTCAGCTATATAGAACAAACTTAGCAGTTGCTGCCTCATTCATGTAAACGGGGACATTTTCATCTCTTTTCACACCTATTGTTTAATTGTTTTTGTCATTGGAAAGTTGTCTGAAAACCTGTTTTAAGTTAAGATTCATGTAATTAATCTGTAAAACGTGGCCTGAATGATGAAACCAGGCATAGAATAAATCAGTTGAAAATTATCTTTATTTTATTCTGTTTGTTAACCAAGTAAGTCCACTGGAGAGGGGGCAGCCTGCAAACACAGTTTAGTTAAATGAGTTGCTCCGAGTTATTCCACAGGCAAATGGTGCTAGAAGGAATTAAACCATGTACCCTTGACAACAGACACAGCTTACAGCCTTAACCCTTTGGGATGTCAGACTTACTCTGACTTTCCTTATTACATTTGCTATATTTTTATTTAACCATTTAAAGTTTCACCATTTTACGCATTCTTAGTCAAAAATATAGTGTTATAAATTATTGTGCTGATTTTTTTTTTTTTTAGATAGCAAGATGAAAATTGCAAAAAAAAGTTGGGAGTTTTTCAGTGGCTTTGCTTAGCAGATGTACAGTGCACAGATACAAGTATAGGGCTCTCTCCTCAGATTTCTGATTTAGACTTAGACGAGGGCTCAGTTTCTGATTCTCCCTGTGTGGGGGTATCTCTTTCTCTGAGATATTTCCAGAATGTGCTAGTGTTACTAGTGGGAGAACAATGAGGTTTATCAGTCCTTCAGAAAATACTATGAACTGTTACAAAATGAATTTCCAGAACCTTCATGTATTCCTCCAGTTCTGTCAGCTTTGAAGGATGTGTGTGTTACTGCCTGCAATTTTTCTGATATTCAAACAGCTGTCCCTAAAAAGATAGATAGATTGTATAAAGTTACTCAGCATTTTAAATTTGTATATACTTTTCCCAGACTTGACCTGACAGCTATAGCTTTAGTTAATCCTACTGCTACTAAAATGTAGTTAATTCCAATCCTACACTTTCTGACAAGGATAGGAGCATAATTGATGAGTATAGGAAAAAAGTGTGTTCTGCTTATTTGATTTTCAAAATTTTCAATTGTCAGACATATTTTAGAATATGTTAAAACGTATTCTAACTAGAGATCAATATGATAAATATCTATATGCAAAATAAGTATCTATAACGAGAGGAGATAGAGGTTAGAAAAAATACAGAGCAACTAAGTATCTATGTTGAGCCATATTGTAGGTTATGGTCATCTTACCTGCTCCAGGAAAGCAAGTATAATTGGTTTCACTAACAAAAGTGACAAACGGATCTAAAGATGAGGATAAAGCACACCAAACAATGGGACCCTGTTAACATTCCAAGAATCAACCTTTATTCTCTAAATAATTATTTTACATATTTTCCACACTCTGTTGTACACATTTCCATATCAACATATTACATTTATATATTTCTATATCAATATACTACATTTACCTTTGACACATCACTTGTTACACTGTTACATTTATAATATACACTGTTACTAATTTGCACTCACCACAAGCAGTGACAAACTCACTTTGGCCACCAGTGCCATCTTTTAAGACATGCTTCTTTCTCACACCCTACCACCTTGCCTTTTGACTTCCTCATTACGCAGTAAGCATTTTGGGGGCCCCCAGCAAATGTCAAGTTGGGGGCCCCCTGGGCACTTTCAGTCTAAATATCACCCTGTCATTGCCACCACTTCTATCGATCTTTTTAGTTCATGCTGCAGGCTTTTAGGAGTAGTACGCACAGACTGACCTGTAGCTACAATGATCTTATTACAACAGGCATACATACCACACTGTGTTGGCCCATCTCACAAAGGGACATTTTACAGTTACTGGCATTTAGGTGTAACAAGGATAGATTACAACAACTCTATGTACAGGGGAGAACTAATGTGCAATGGAACCCTAGGCACTGCTTACTGTTTCAGCCCCCGCCAAAAAAAAAAAAAAAAAACACACCCTCCAGAGTTTCCCCCATGGTGGGCTTCCCATTTATGCACAATACTTTTTTTTCTTCCATTTCTCACATTTTACCTTTTTGCTTCAGCTTTTTCAAGAAGCCATAACTTTATATATGCTCTAAAGTGCTTTTTAAGTTTTTTTTTTTTACCCAATGATGGCTTGAACAGAAATGATGATTAAGGAAAGAAATTCAATGTTGCTGTTCAGCTTTAGTTTTCCTTCCGTCTTTTCAATATACTTTCTTGACCAAGACAGCACAGTAATAACCATTTAGGAAATAACTCAATTAAGCCAGTGCCCCCAGAAGCTAGAGCATTTCCCAACCTTTTAATCCAAAAGTGGCCTAAACAAACATCGTAAGAAAAAAGAATTTCAGTCTTATTTTTTTCTTTCAATGAAGACAAGTTGTATCCAAGGCTTAAAATTCAAAGCTGACAAAAATAGTAGCTCAAAATAAATTAACAAGTCAGTTGTTGTGAGGATACACAGAACATGTACGGGAATACTACTTGCCTCCCTAATCCTCCCAAAAAGACAGTCACTGCCTATGCAACCCTCTGGTATTAGACTGGGATGAAAGCAGAGATTCAAATGGCCACAGTCATATATTAGAAGTGACTTCTGAAATACATATACATAGCATGCCTACTTACTCTTCGATCCTAACCCCCAAAGGCAACCAGCTGTATATGTGCCTGATGTTTGATTGTGAGGAAAGTGAAAATAAATAATGACTGCAATAATGTATTCTACTTTGCTGCTACCAGGCAGTGCACTGCCCCTACAGGAGCTAAAGTAACTTCCTTTGTATACCTCTGAGGTCTGTTAGAAAAGTTAAGGAAATGATAACTACATAATCCCCAGCACCCTCATAACCTACGGTAAATGTCTGTACACAATCCCCAGCACCCTCATAACCTACGGTAAATGTCTGTACACAATCCCCAGCACCCTCATAACCTACGGTAAATGTCTGTACACAACCCCCAGCACCCTCATAACCTACAGTAAATCTCTGTACACAATCCCCAGCACCCTCATAACCTACGGTAAATGTCTGTTCACAATCCCCAGCACCCTCATAACCTACGGTAAATGTCTGTACACAATCCCCAGCACCCTCATAACCTACGGTAAATGTCTGTACACAATCCCCAGCACCCTCATAACCTACGGTAAATGTCTGTACACAATCCCCAGCACCCTCATAACCTACGGTAAATGTCTGTACACAATCCCCAGCACCCTCATAACCTATGGTAAATGTCTGTACACAACCCCCAGCACCCTCATAACCTACAGTAAATCTCTGTACACAATCCCCAGCACCCTCATAACCTATGGTAAATCTCTGTACACAATCCCCAGCACCCTCATAACCTACGTTAAATGTCTGTACACAATCCCCAGCACCCTCGTAACCTACGGTAAATGTCTGTACACAATCCCCAGCACCCTCATAACCTACGGTAAATGTCTGTACACAATCCCCAGCACCCTCATAACCTACGGTAAATGTCTGTACACAATCCCCAGCACCCTCATAACCTACGGTAAATGTCTGTACACAATCCCCAGCACCCTCATAACCTCACGGTAAATGTCTGTACACAATCCCCAGCACCCTCATAACCTACGGTAAATGTCTGTACACAATCCCCAGCACCCTCATAACCTACGGTAAATGTCTGTACACAATCCCCAGCACCCTCATAACCTACGGTAAATGTCTGTACACAATCCCCAGCACCCTCATAACCTACGGTAAATGTCTGTACACAATCCCCAGCACCCTCATAACCTACGGTAAATGTCTGTACACAATCCCCAGCACCCTCATAACCTACGGTAAATCTCTGTACACAATCCCCAGCACCCTCATAACCTACGGTAAATGTCTGTACACAACCCCCAGCACCCTCATAACCTACGGTAAATGTCTGTACACAACCCCCAGCACCCTCATAACCTATGGTAAATGTCTGTACACAACCCCCAGCACCCTCATAACCTACGGTAAATGTCTGTACACAATCCCCAGCACCCTCATAACCTACGGTAAATGTCTGTACACAATCCCCAGCACCCTCATAACCTACGGTAAATCTCTGTACACAATCCCCAGCACCCTCATAACCTACGGTAAATGTCTGTACACAATCCCCAGCACCCTCATAACCTACGTTAAATGTCTGTACACAATCCCCAGCACCCTCATAACCTACGGTAAATGTCTGCACACAACCCCCAGCACCCTCATAACCTACGGTAAATCTCTGTACACAATCCCCAGCACCCTCATAACCTATGGTAAATCTCTGTACACAATCCCCAGCACCCTCATAACCTACGGTAAATGTCTGTACACAATCCCCAGCACCCTCATAACCTACGGTAAATGTCTGTACACAATCCCCAGCACCCTCATAACCTACGGTAAATCTCTGTACACAATCCCCAGCACCCTCATAACCTACGGTAAATGTCTGTACACAATCCCCAGCACCCACATAACCTACGGGAAATGTCTGTACACAATCCCCAGCACCCTCATAACCTACAGTAAATCTCTGTACACAATCCCCAGCACCCTCATAACCTACGGGAAATGTCTGTACACAATCCCCAGCACCCTCATAACCTACGGTAAATGTCTGTACACAATCCCCAGCACCCTCATAACCTACGGTAAATGTCTGTACACAATCCCCAGCACCCTCATAACCTACAGTAAATGTCTGTACACAATCCCCAGCACTCTCATAACCTACGGTAAATGTCTGTACACAATCCCCAGCACCCTCATAACCTACGGTAAATGTCTGTACACAATCCCCAGCACCCTCATAACCTACGGTAAATGTCTGTACACAATCCCCAGCACCCTCATAACCTACGGTAAATGTCTATACACAATCCCCAGCACCCTCATAACCTACGGTAAATGTCTGTACACAATCCCCAGCACCCTCATAACCTACGGTAAATGTCTGTGCACAACCCCCAGCACCCTCATAACCTATGGTAAATGTCTGTACACAACCCCCAGCACCCTCATAACCTACAGTAAATGTCTGTACACAACCCCCAGCACCCTCATAACCTATGGTAAATGTCTGTACACAATCCCCAGCACCCTCATAACCTACGGTAAATGTCTGTACACAATCCCCAGCACCCTCATAACCTATGGTAAATGTCTGTACACAATCCCCAGCACCCTCATAACCTATGGTAAATGTCTGTACACGATCCCCAGCACCCTCATAACCTACGGCAAATGTCTGTACACAATCCCCAGCACCCTCATAACTTACGGTAAATGTCTGTACACAATCTCCAGCACCTTCATAACCTACGGTAAATGTCTGTACACAATCCCCAGCACCCTCATAACCTACGGTAAATGTCTGTACACAATCCCCAGCACCCTCATAACCTACGGTAAATGTCTGTACACAATCCCCAGCACCCTCATAACCTATGGTAAATGTCTGTACACAATCCCCAGCACCCTCATAACCTACGGCAAATGTCTGTACACAAGCATCTGAGCAGGGATGTTTTAGAATGTCTGTGGTTGAGGACAAAGGCTATTATCAGTTTTATCCTAACGGTCGTATCATAACTCCATTCAGGCTAAAGAGTGCAATCAGAAAATTAAAGCATTTTTTTCTCGTCATTTTTCCTCAACCAAAAACAGTTTTTTTGGGGTCCCCACAGTCAAGGATGATTAAGGGAGCCTCCTGTATCCATTTATACAGTTTAGGGAGTGGGGGCCACTAGACTCCTGGAAGATCTAAGTGTCTGAATGCTCTGTGATATATTTTATGCTTTACTTTTGAAATATAATCACTTGTTAGTTACATTTTTATTGATACCCTGAAGAATAATGTGTGTGGTCCGGCATTATTGGATATGTGCATTGATAAAAATCTGTGATATTTTTTACACACACACACACACACACACACACACACACACACACACATGCCACAGCAATGCTAATTTAGTACTTATTTCAGCGAGTACATTGTACAACACTAGTACTGCTACACAAGATCAGTGACTGCGTTTAGCAGTCATCAAACAGCAACAGGGATAAGTCAACTTATTTACCTCAGTGAGGAGTAAATTAATACCTATCACTATCCTTGATTTCACAGATATTCCTGATTTTGTCTCATAATTTTGCTCTGTCACAATAAATCCAGTAATCAGATTTTTATACTTATTGTCTAAAAATGCATGTTGATGCAAAATGTTATTATAGTAACTTTTTAAATGAATTAGAGTAATATATAAAATGTGTTATTATAGTAACTTTTTAAGTGAATTAGAGTAATATATAAAATGTGTTATTATAGTAACTTTAAATGAATTAGAGTAATATATAAAATGTGTTCCTCATTTTGAGACTTTATTATGCTATTATTTTTATCACTGAACAGAATTCTTCAGCAAAGATGTTGAGAGTTACAATATCATTTGTTCTGCCAGTATGTATAAAAACCTTGAAAGAGAAACCATTTCTGAAGATTAGAAGCCTCAGCTGTTCTTAAACTCCACAGTTTGCACTGAGATCGGTCACCCTGGGCTGCTGATCTCTCTAGTGCTTACTCTGCTTATGTTCATTACAGCTTTGTCCTAACAGGGTCACATCAGAGTCCTGTTCAGGTTAAAGAGTATAACTGAAACTTAATACATTTTTTCTCCTCATTTTTCCCCAACCAACAGCAGTTTTTGTGGGGCCCCCACACAGTCATTGATGATTAAGGGCCCCACTCCAGCCACAGTTATTGCAGGTACCTAAAACTGGCTATGTTGTTAATTTTAGTGAAGAGGATGTCCACCATCAGGGCTTAACCTAAGCCGGGGCATTATGTCATTGGTAAAATATTTAAAGAAACTGTAAAGCTTGTTACGTGACAAAATACTGTTACTATAACTAAAGGTGTTTGAATTTTGAAGGAGATAAATATGAGTTAGTGTTACTTACCTGCTTTATTAAGTATACAAGATTGCTGTACTAGCTTTTGTTGGTTTGACAGACATGTTACAAAATATCAAGATAAGATAAATTGCTGTGGTTGGGGGCCCCCCCGACCGCAGGGTTCGCTGGTGCCTAAAACCGGCTATGCTCATTAGGAATACCATTCTTCAGTTTCCTTCCTTCTTATCAATGTCACTATTGTGTCCTGCACTACCACATTTATCACCCCTTCCCTTTCTTTAACCCAAATCCCTCTGCCATATTTCTTAATGTAATGATTTTTATGAAACCAAGACACATGTTTCCCGCCCACTTCTCCAATTCCTTCTGTCCTGCTTTTTATATCTCTCCCTCCATCCCTTCAGAATCTTCTTCTTAAACCCTACCACTAACATAAGGATTTCTTCTGTTCCTGGTCATCCATTTAGTCCCCTTACTCACTACCCTAGATAGACAAAAAATTCAGGACTTTCGTCCTTTTTCCAATACACTGTTTCTGATACCCCTGACATCTTATCAGACAGCCCCTGCACCACTGGATACCAACATCACATATGTAAGTGATCTGCACCACCAACATTCCACACCTCCAGCATTTGTTATCTGCCCATCCCCCTTCTTTTCTTACCCTCATCAGTGTCCTGTGATATCTATGGAAAAATCTCCGGTGACCATCCCTAGCTGGACCATACACTGCTATCCTCCTTGCTCACCTCTTTAACCCCTCCCTCCCTCAGCTTTTTCATTGTCTTTTTTGTTCCCCACAAACTCTAAAATTATATAAATAAATGAATTTCTTTTTTTCTGGGACTTAACCCATTTCACCCCCCCCTTCTCTTTCTGTTTCTCTTTTTCTTTCCCCCTGCTGCTGCCTATCTGTCTCCTTATCTCTGCATTTAATGTATGAATCCTCTTCACCAAACTCCATAAAACAATCACCTCCTTCTTACCCTATACTTATAAGTTCATAGGTTCATAGGTAGGTACTAGGCTATCGGCCCAAGGACCTATGTAAGCCTAGCCAACAAGGTTCCCTGGCTTACGCCACCCAAGAAAGTTAATTTCCTGTGCCTTTGTCAAGCAGAGACACAGAAGTGATCCCTGGGGTGTATTTCCTATTTCCCTAAACTCTGTTACCCATTTACACCTTCTGTAACAATATCCTCTAAATATTCTTAATCTATACCACTCCCACACCTTCCTCTTTACTGTACTTCCAAATTTCACCCCCTCCCCCATTGCTTTTCCTGTATACTTCACCTCACTCGTGGTCTCCTTTTCTATCCTTCAGAATGCTGCTACTTGTTTAGCGAATTAACATTCTTTCCATTTCATTAATCTACTGTAAGTTCTTCACCTTCTCTTCCTCTTAATATTTACACAATATTCATAGCCATCACATGTCCTGCTATTACCAGCAAACCCCAACCTCCTCATCTCCTTCTCATATGCATAACTGTCCTATCAATTACACTCCATTTTCCCCTCCAAACAAACCTATTTGACATTTTCTGAATTTTCTCAACATTATTCTCATTGCTTTTATTCTTATATTCTTCCCAGTATAAAGTACATGTTATAAAATAAACATCCTGACTGTATCCCAAACATCTCTTAAAGAAAAAAAAATCCTCTTTGACCAACAGTTCAATGACTTACTTACCTTCTCCCTAGCTCCAGTTATTCTTCCCTACATCTTCAACTGCATATGTGATTCTCAAACTAGTTTAAAGTCCTTGACTATCAAGACAGGCTTGAAGGCCTGTCTCTGTACTCGTTGTGTTGCAGAGTCTTATGTAGACATCATTGTCTTGCATTCTGTGCCATTAACAACCATCTCTTCTACCTGTGCAAGACAAGCAGCTCCACAACCACTAAAACTAAGGATCTGAATCTTCACTAATATATAAATAAAACACTCTGGAAGGGCAGATTTATCACCAAGTGTTTACTCCATTTCTGGAATAAATCTCCCTTACATGTTAACAGTGACACCCTCAGATCATTCATGACAAATCTTAATGAACGCATGGGTATCTACACATTTATGTCTGTCTGATCTTTGCCCTTCTAGACTTAAGTGATACATCATGATGGTGGGTGCTGGCCAAGTGCAAATGGGCTCATGATTAACTTGCCTTGTAATTCCCATCCTCACATGATCCTAAGCTACTGACACTGGGAGTGCAACTCCAAGAATACATAAAAAGTCCAAGACAACAACCTCTCAGAGTATGGTGACAGAAAGATGCGACATTCCAGCTCTTCATCAGACTAAAGGCATCCCACAACCAACATAAATAAATAAAAGTAAAAAACCTGAAGTAATGTCATATCACCATACTTTTCTCTCATTCATAAAACCTAATGGCTATACCAGTGCAAAAAAATGGGTTGGATGGGAGATAGGAGATTCACCCCGGGGCACAGGAAAATCATTTTCTTGGGTGGCAAAAGCCAGGGTCCCATTTGGCTAGGCTTATATAGGCCCTAGGGCCAATAGCCTAGTACCTACCTTCTTCTTCTGTTTCTTCTTATTCTTTGAATCTATAAATAACTTCATATACACAAGCTACAGGATTTGATTCTGCCCTCCATTTATTGGTTAAATTGAAAATGTTTCTCAAGGGCAGTTAGGGTACTATTCTCTTATGGGTGGCACCTATGTCCCTCATGGACAGCGGCAGTCAGTGCTAATCACAGTGATGATACAGAATTGCTCTGCTAACAATGATCGTCTAACTATGGTCAATAAGGGTGCTCGCGTTTTTACACTGCTAGGCTTGTAAAGGCCCTAGGGTTATTAGCCTAGTAACCTCCTATGAATCTATGAACCAGTAGTAAATTCTACTGAAGTGGATGGAAAACAGTATTGTGCATATAAATCTTGTGTTTTTTTGAAATGCTTAGTACTTTTGATCCATAAGTAAATGAATGTGAACATCATATGTCGTATCTCAGGGTGACATTGGGAAAGATGGAAGTAAAAATCAAGCTCATTGGAATGGGAAGTATAGCACAATGCACAGTCAGAATCCCTAGTGACACAATGGGAATAGAAGTGTCTACAGCCAAGCTTGGGTACTGGACTCCACCAATGAATTAGAGCTACAATGTAAATCATCATTCTAATTGTACTATTTGGATATTAGTTTAATCTATCTATTTATTTATTGACATTTGATTACTGAGAAAGTCTGACTGGGTAGAAATCCATTTTCAGAAGAGGTCCAGAGAGAAAAGCTCCAAATTATTACAAAACATTTTAAGAACAATAAATTTACAATCTTCAAAAATAAAACAAAAACATCTGCAGTTTAAATAATTATAACAAATTATTAAATAATACAAAAACAATGGTTAAGAATCAATACAGGTTATATGACAATCATTTAATATTTAGAGAAGTTTTAGACAGCTTGTAGAGAAATTAAAGATAAGTTAGTCTAATACAAACAGGAATTGCAATATGAAGTGAGGGAAAAACAGGATTATGTTATTATTTACAGAAAAGGTCAGGGGCGAGAATTTGATATTAATAAGGAAGTAAATGAAGACAGGGAGATTAAGGAGGTATAAGGAATGAAAAATTACTTGTTCACATTTAGGGTATAGTTTATCCTGGTGTTGATCAAGAACAGAGCCAGCTTTTAGCTAGGAAGTCTTTCAAAGTGGTTTTGAAAGATGGAAAGAAAGGTATTGACTTGATGGATGCAAGGAAGGAGTTCCAGGCCTTAGCAACCTTGTACAACTAAAGCTACTGCCCAGCAGATTTGCTAGATTTGTAGAGAGACAAGAGTTTTTGGCCAGTGGATCGCAATGACTAACTGGGAACATAGTTGTGTAGAAGTTTTTTTAGTGCTGGTCAGGCAGATGGATGCTGGAAAAATTTATAGGTGGTAAGAAGCAATGAACACCAAAACCAGCTTAGCAGTAAAGACAAAGAACCAAAGAAAATCTGCTAACCACAGCAGCCAATAAAACAAATGGAAACCTTGATTTTAATAAATTAATAACTTTTATTGTTAAAACAATAAGTAAATTAAGTGTTTTCATCCTCACAAATTAGGACTTCATCAGAATACAATAGAAGTTATTAAGGAGATAAGTAGTGGCAAGTGTAGTTTTAGTTGCGCTGGTTAGAAAGGTTTTGGCTCTGTAAAGCATCCCTAGTTTTTAATGAGTTTCTCTTATGAAATTTTGTTTATGCAGGTTGAATGTAAGATTACCATCCACTATCACCCCTGATAATTTGCTATGAGAAGTGACTTCAATGGTTGTAATATCAAGCAAGAGTACTTTAAATTTAGTTTTTTCATGAGAGAGGGATTTGGAGAAAAAAAAAGTAGTAGTTTGGTCTTTGTTGGGCATGAGTTGTGAGTAATCAAACCATGTTTCAGTCTCAATGGCTAATAGTTTCCTGGTTATTTTTTGGTGGTGTACCATGTTGCCACTTGTCAGATGTGCAGATGAGAGTGGAATCATCTGTGTATTGCATTGTATTAGGGTGACCTGATGTGTGGCTGTATAGGGGTGTTGGTGAACCAAGCATAGAGCCTTGTGGTACACCGGTGGTGACTGGAAGGTAAGGAGAGATCACGGAGTACCATTTTACTGATAACTATTGTACAGGTAGCTTTTGAACCACAGAAGGGCGGCCTCAGAGAGACCTAGTGAGGACATCTGAAGTAGAAGTTTGCTGTGACAAACTGTGTTGAAAGCTTTAGACAAGTCTAGAAATAAGGAGGAGACTAGTTTGCCATTATCTCTAGCGTTATTGACAGTATCTATATAGGTTAGAAGGGCAATGCTAGTACTATGGGAAGAATGGAAGTCATGTTGTGTAGGGGATAGGAGTGCATCCTGCAGGAGATTATCTAGCAAATGTTTCTGAATAAATGTTTTAAGTATCTTGGCAAGGGGAGATGATATTGCTATATGTCTAAAGTTGAATGCCCTCCTTTGTGCAGAAAGATAATGTGTGACTTTTTCCAGAAAGAGGAAATGTGAGATTCCTGGAATGACCTATTTATAAGGGCTATTTGCAGGTACTTACTTGGAAGGTCATTAGCTTAAGTTTGTTTAAGAGATGCTTTATATAGGAAGTGGACACATATTTAAAGGTGATATGTAGCTGTTGGGCATGGTTAGGATTAGATGTTGAGGAATCCTTAGTTAGAGATGCTATACGATCTATAAAATAAGAGCTGAACTGTATTGCAGTTTCAAGTGATGAGTTATCAGGAGAAGGGTTTGGTTTGAATTTTTGGCCGGAATATAAGATTTCTTTAATAGATGTCCAAAATTTTTTAGTGTTGTATTTATTAGTATTATTCTGAAAGTTATTATAGTATAGTTTTTTGTTTTCATTCATTTGCTTTTTAGTATGATTGAGAAGCATTCTGAAGTTTTAATGTATTTATTTATTTGACATTTGTTTACTGGGATGGTCCGACTGGGTCAAAAAGAACCCATTTTCAGCGGAGGCCCAGGGAGAAATGCTCCAGTTGCAGTCTGTAATGTACAAACGTTATAAGCAGTGTAAGCAGTGAAGTACAGTATATGATATTAAAGGAGCAATAACATTATGATATTTTCAAAATATTTAGGTGATTTATATTTTTGCCCTTCTTTCCATGCTTTTTCTCTATCCTGGATTAGCATTCTACTCTTTTTGGATAGCCATACTGCATTATTTGTTTTCAGTCTCTTCCCTCTAGGAGGTGCAAGGCCATTTAGGATAGTTAGAAAAGTTGTACTGAATTAATTTATAGCATCATCTAAGGGGAGGATTTTTAGGAAGTTCCAGTAAATAGATGATAGTATAGTAATGAATATTTCTGGGGTAAACTTGGAAAGGTTGTGTGTTGTTTTATAAATTTGCTGTTTAACTGGTTGTGTGAGATGTCTGGTCATATAGATTGGGAGATGATCACCGAGAGAGTCTGACATTGTACCTGTGCTGGAGTGTTTACTAGAATCTGATACTATGATCCAGTCTAATAGGGAATTTGATTTCATGCCATAATGTGTGGGGCTATTAAACAGTTATGTGAAACCATATAGGTTCATGGTAGACGTAGGGGAGTTAGAGTTTATGTCCAACCAATTGACATTCACATCACTTAGCAGTATGTTTTCTTGTGGAAATGTTATGGATATCTAATATAGGATATCTTGCAATATAGCCGTATTGTTACCAGGAGGGGTATAAAGGACAGTAATACATATTTGTTTATAAATGTTTATTTTGAGGAAAGTACTAAGAAGCTGTGCTGAACTGAATTATGGTATTGGTTTACTATAAGGGAAAATGTAGTAGGTGTTTGGAAATATTAAAGCAATACCACCACCTTCCCTGTTTATACGGTCATTGTCATATGCTGCCTGACTGAAAAAACTCCAGCTCTATTCAGTCGCATACCGCCTACTCAGAGGTGACCTGTGCCTGACGTACAAGGCCATGTCCAATCCGGAATTAATGGACATGCTCCATCTCAGAAAATCCAAATCCATCAGAGCCACGAGAGCAAGAGACTTAAACCTCAACACAGAAATAAATAGGACGTGCTGGAGGGACAGATTCATAACCCAGAGGCTCCCTACACTCTGGAACAGAATCCCAATCCATGTTAGACAGAGACCCTCACTAACTCTACTCAAGAGAAATCTTGACGAGTGGATGGGAGATCGTAGGTTTACCCCGGGGGTCATCTCTGTGTCACTACTAGACAGAGGCACAGCAAACTAAACCCTAAATGGGAGTAGTATTCTCATCCTAAGGGGTGGTGAAAGCCACACACACTCTGGCTAGGCTTATAAATGCCCTAAGGCAGATAGCCTAGTATGAACCTATGAACCTATGGATGATGTTATAGCCAGGAGGTATAACGTCTGAGTCATTTATGCTGGGTTTAAGACAAGTTTCAGTTACAGTGAGAACATCAGGTTTATGTTGGTTAATCCAGTCATATAGTTCAGCAGTTTTATGTCTTATGCTTCTAACATTTATTGTAGCAAAAATTAGATCACCAGATTTGGGGATTGGCTGTTGTTAGATTATAGAAGTGTGTGGGAGAGAATTAACTTTGTGTTCATTCTGAAAGGTGGGACCAGGATAAGAGTGTATATCTTCTCCTAGAAGGATTTGAGTATATTGGGAAAATATTCATACTTGTTTTTGGAGAAGATTCTTGCACTTAATTTTGTTTTGGTTTGAGCTGAAGAGCAGTTAACCAGCCTATAGTCAGAATAAAGGTGAGGGGCAATATTAATAGGTTTGGTGCGATGAGTGGAGAGTATAAAGAGGAAGCATGGATAGGTGTTTGGGACAGAGTTGGAGAGGTGCTGAGAGATATTACTGAGTCATGGTAGGACGAAAGATGGCACAGCAGGAGAAGAAGTATAGAGGATAAGCTGAAGAATAGCATAATTAAGTAAAGGAATCTGTATTTTATAGATGTCAGGTGGGGGGGTAGCATGGAAAAAGGAAACAAAAAGATGCAGGACAGTAAGAGATTCAGTAAAGCTGGATTCTTAAAGCTGGTAGAATATAAGTAAGGAGAGAAGTATTTTCTATAAAAGAAGAGAGTTAGGCTGTTCTGGTATCTTCTCTGGAATGTAAGGAATAGATGGTTATTTAAGACTAGAGTATAGTAATGTAATTAAAATAAAAATAATTGTGAGTTTATTTGGGGAAAAGTAAAAGATACAATGCAAACTAGATAGGTACTATTAGAGAGGGTTTGTCATTATGACTAGATATAGTGAAAAGCAATATGGAAGGGAAAAAGATCTGGGAATGGGGCTACAAATTAAATGGAGATGAGAAAGTAGGAAACAAGAAACAGAAGTGCATATATAGAAGTAGTAAGGTCATTTGGGAAGGGTTTTGGAATAAGAGTCACAAGTGAAATGTTTATGTAGGAAGTATAATATTAGAGTAAGAGTGGGTGGGTGGGTGAAAATGGGGTAAGGTAGGGGAGCATAGCAGGCTTTCCACCCTCAGGTCAAATTGTAACTCACAGAAATCAGTTTATAGCCAGTACAAAGCAATTAACAAAGAGATGCAAGGTTGTCATTTCCTGAAACTAAATAATTGGCATATGCAGTACAGTCTGCTAGTCAAGCAAAAGGAAACAGTGACCAACTTAGTAAGACGTCTTTAGGAGTGCATGGACTATTTCAGAGAGACTTTCAATAATAGAGCAGGCATATATTTAACAGATTAATGTCAATACACAGCAAATTTCTTCATGATAAACATGCTTAAATTATACAAAGACAAAATTCTCAGTAAACTTGTAGGTGCAGGCCCTTGCAGGAGAGATCATGCAGTATACAGGTCAGATGTAGTGACCACAGGTTTTGAAATGAAATAAAGAGAAAAACTTTACTAAACTGTAAAATGATATTGAAGCGGTAAAGTTAGTACTTATACAAAAAAAGAGATGGAGGAAGGACCACAATAATTCAGAGCAAGAGAATACTGGGGGAAGTATAAGAGTAGAGTGATGGTAAGAAAGTGTATGAATGTAAGGTCAAAGTAGTTTTAGCAGGAAGTGTACTGATACAGAACCACAGTAATACAGTGCAAATATACAGCTGCATCAAGCAAATTATAAGAACATGGCACCACACTGATAACATTATTGGGATTAAACAGTACTTCCAAACAGTATTTTATATGTGTGTGTGTGTGTGTGTGTGTGTATATATATATATATATATATATATATATATATATATATATATATATATATATATATGGGTCTACTTCTAAACACCGACACGCCGATTCCCCGACACAAAACTCACCGACGCCAAATAACCGACAACACACAAACCCGACAACGCAAAACACCGAACACCAAATCACCGACACACGGAACGTAAACAACACGCGACACTACATACCATACACACTAGCCCTGACCCAAACCCTAACCCTAAGGTCCGACACTATCGCACACTTCACCTACCTGCACCCTAACCCTAACTCACTTACACCCTAGCCCAAGCTCCGACACTAACGTTACACATCACCTACCTGCACCCTAACCCTAACTCACTTACACACCCCTAGCCCAAGCTCCGACACTAATGTACACATCACCTACCTGCACCCTAACCCTAACTCACTTACACACCCCTAGCCCAAGCTCCGACACTAACGTACACATCACCTACCTGCACCCTAACCCTAACTCACTTACACACCCCTAGCCCAAGCTCCGACACTAACGTACACATCACCTACCTGCACCCTAACCCACTTACCTGACCACTCCTACCTCCGTCACTGTCGCACACTTACCGGGTCGCGATCGCAGATTACCCTTGTCGGTCTTTCAACTGTCGGCGAATCACCCTGTCGGTATACGTACCTGTCGGTCATCTGGCGTCGGTGATTTCCGCGTCGGGGAATCGGCGTTTCGGTCTTTTGAATGGGACCCATATATATATATATATATAGATATATAGATATATATATATAGATATATATATATATATATATATATATATATATATATATATATATATCAGAACACCAGCAACTCACATTACATACATTTGTGTTAGAGGGAAACATGCTCAGCATACATAAAGCTTATCCAATCTTAATGAAATTGTTACTAATGTAACACACTACCAAACTCTTCTCTTTCCACTGTTCTTCAGTCTTAGAACAAATAGAAATGTAATAACAAATGACACATACCTGTTCTATGAAGGAACATAGTGAGTGAGTGTAAGAGATGGCAACACTGAGGGGACATTTAGCAATACATTTTACTACAGTGATAATCCCATCCTCAGGTCAAATTATAATTGAGAGCAATCCGTTTATAGCCAGAACAGAGCAATTAACAAAGAGATATGAAGTAAAACAGGTTTTTTGTCATTTCCTGAGACTAAATAACTGGCATATGCAGTATAGTCTACTGGTTAAGCCAAAAAGGACAGTCGACAATTTAGTAAGAGGTCCTTAGAGCGAACAGATTATTTCACAAAGACTTTCAATCACAGAACAGGCATGTATTTAACTGATTTTTGATTAAAATATTATAAAGTACAGTAATGTGAAGAATTCTTCATAACAGCAGATGACTGGCTTCATTCCATTTTTATCCTACTGCTTGTTCTCATCAGTGTTCAACTCAGCAGTCAGTGCTTTGCACTGAAAATCACTGTTTGGGTTTCTGTTTCTTCACTGGCCATGATTCCATGTCTGCAGAGTTTACCCTTTTCTCCATGGTTCTGCAGTTATGGGGCTGATATATTTGAGCATGTAATTGACTACCCTGGTAAGAGCCTTAAAGTAGCTGGCTTTGGGTGTTCTGGTGGCAGTAAATCTACCTTATAGTCTGGGTGGAGGTTGCAGAGTGGGTAAGCGGTGCCAGCCTTTCTCAGGTGGGTGTGTTTGTGTGAAAATCAAATCTCAAAGAGAATGTATGTGACAGCTATGTTGAACAGGGACAGTGTGAGCACTGATTTCATAGACAGTGGTGGAGGACTTGGTTTGGACACCTGGCTAAGGACTCAGCTCTATAGTGATAAGTGGGGAGTCTTATTTGGGGCATGAAGAGAAAGCCTAGCCCCAGGACTGGAGTGTGCATTCCCTGTGTGCTCTTAAGGGAAACTATACTTGGTGCAAACAGCTGCATCTGAAAATACTATGTGTCTATTTTTGTCACAGTGAATATTCCCAACCAGTGTCAGTGGTGAGGATTGAGGCTCCTTGATCACTGGCTCAGAGGAGGGACGTCTCATATTGGTGAGCAGCGGTGTGGATTTTAAGTGAAGTTCTGTAGCCTGTAAAAAGTTGTTACTAAAGGTATATGCACTTTTAGCTGCCGCAATGCAAACATACAGACTTTCATTTTTCACAACAGTTTTATTTATTTTCTTTGTTTAGTTTAGTCAGGGAAAGCAGCAAAGATGTCAGAAGTAGATTATGGTAAGCTGACACTGAACCAGTTGGTTAAGGTTTGCAAATCTAAAGGACTTATGCATGCCACCCTGACTAAAGAGGAAATTATATCAGCCTTAGTAGCAGCTGCAGCACAGACTAGCAACCAGGAAGACAAAGAGTCTGGCGATGGGAATGTGCAGCCCTCAGAAACGGGACAGTTCACCTTTTCCTCAGAGGACTTAAAAACCTGTCTGGAGTTAGAGAGACTTGCAGGTAAATCATTTGGAATTAGAATCGGCATAGAAACTGCAGGGTTTTAAGGCTGAAGAAACTGAGAAACAGTGTCAACATTAGAGGGACATACTGACTCTTCGACAGGAGGTAATGAGGAAGGGAATAACCGAACCCCAGAAACAACAAAGGTCGGTAAATGTCTTCCACAGTATACAGAAGGTGATCATTTTGACAGTTTTATTGATATATTTGAAAGAAGAGTATGTAAAAAGTATGGTGTTGACCAAGGGCTCTGGGTATGGTTCCTGACACCCTTACTCCATGGTAAAGCTTTAACTGCTGTTTCTTAATTGTCTGATGTGTATTGTTTAAATCATGACAAGGTTAAACAATGTTTATCGAAGTGTTTTAAGTTGACGTGAATCTTACAGAAAAAAATCATGAGTATGGGCACAAGGCAGATGAAAGTGTATGTGATTGTATTGCTGAGCTAAGCACTTATTTTCATAAGTGAGTGAGTGGGTGTCAGGCCACCACTTTTGAAAGGCTGGCAGACCTTTTGCTGAGGGAACAAGCCCTTAGCACTTTGCCTGAGGACATACAGACTGGGAGTGTAGCTCTGCAGATGAGCTGTGAGAAAAGAGGATCTCTTCTTGGCAAGCAGGGCACCACTACACAAGAAGTGGACACCCTGTGTTGCACATGGATATAAGGGAACCCATGGTGGACAGCCTAAACCACCCAAACAGAGTCCACCAGTAGAAGGGGAAGCCACTAGTTCAGGTTCCCAGCCAGGATCAGGGTTTAGATTTTTTTTAAATGCAACCGGAGGGGCCATATAGCATGCAAATGTCCAATGAAGCAAGGTGGGGAACAAAAAGTGAGGGAGCCAGCAAGTGGGAATAACAGCATGCCAGTGGTAAGTTGTCTGGAGACAACAGGGGTACCAAACTTTCACTGTAGTTTGCATACTATCTTGGTGGATAGAAAACAGGCCACTGCCAAGAGAGACCCAGCCTCTGACAGAACCATTGTGAAGCCTGCAGTGTTTAAAGAGGAGCAATACTTGCTTGGGCAGTCCACTCCAGTCAGAGCTTTAGGAGGGACCCCATTCTAAATATCTTTGGCCTGGGTTCACTTTGACTGGGAGGGTGGAAAAGGAAGCAAAAAAGTAGGTGTACTTAAGGATATCCTTGCAGATGTCTTGACAGGGAATCATTTTGATAATGCAGTACCTTGTGTGCATGCAGTTATATGCAGTTAGGCTTGGAGACAGGTATGTGGGTCTGGTAGCCTAGGGAGAAACCAGACAGACCCCACACCTGAAGCCGGGGCTGGAAATGTGGCAACTTCAGGGAGGGAGCCACCCTGTAGAAGTGAGTCTGAAGGTGAGCCACAGCTGATGATAGGTACTGATGTTCTCTTGGAGAGGGTGACTGCAAAAGCAGAGGTGAGTGGTAGTACCCAGGCTGCCAGTGAGGCACTACTGTCAGAAGATGCCAGACTTCCTGTGGAAAGGGAGCTGGGATGGGTCACAAAGGTAGAGTTGAGTTATGCTCAGCTGTCGCACCCTGCATTATGAGGCTTTAGGGAGGTAGCTAAGGAGGCACCTGATTCTCAAGGAAAAGGGGAATCTGGATACTGGAACAAAGGGTTACTGTATAGACAGTGGATCCCTGAGGGAGGGCTAGAGAAGTGAGAGATTACAGCAGCTGGTAGTGCTCAGAACCTACCATCTGACACTTCCAGCCATAGCTCATGACATTCCTTTTGCAGGTCATGTGGGCATAAAGCATACCAAGAGTTGTATTATGTAAAACTTTTATTGGCCAGGGATTGCAATGGATGTAACAGGGTACTGCAAATCCTGTGAGCCGTGCCAAAAAGTAGGCAAGGCAGGAGACAAGGTCAAAGTTCCTCTGATGCCTTTGCTCATGATTGAGGAACCATTTCAGAAGGTAGCTATGGATATTGTGGGGTCTCTGTGTACCCCAAGTTCCACAGGGCAGACATATATCCTTGTGGTAGTAGATTATGTTACTAGATACCCGGAGGTGATGGCTCTGTCCTCCATTGAGGCAGAGAATGTGGAAATGGTTTTGTTAGATATTTTCAGTAGGGTAGGTTTCTCAATAGAAATGCTGACTGACAGTGCCAATTTCATGTCAGAATGCTGGCTTGTCTGTGGGAGCAATGTCAGGTGAAGTACCTAAATACTACCCCCTACCACCCTCAGACTAATGGTCTTGTGGGGAGGTTAAACTCTACAATGAAGACCATGCTAAGGACATTTGCAGACAAATATTTGCCCCATCTGCCATTTGCATACAAAGAGGTACCCCAGAAATCTACAGTTTTTCACCCTTTGAGTGATTGTATGGGCATAGGGTAAGGGGGGCCCTTGGATTTGATTCATGATGAATGGGAGGGTAAGTGTGAATCCAAAAATGAGTCTGTTGTGGCATGTGTCCTAAACCTCAGGACAAGGCTTAGGGAGCTCATTGGCTTGGCCCAGGAAAACCTGGCAGGAGCTCAACAGCAGGAAAAGGTCTAATATGACAGGAATGCTCGAGCACAAGAGTATGATGTGGGACAGAAGGTTATGGTGCTTATTCCTGTCAGACACAATAAGCTGTAGGCAGCTTTGGAAGGACCATTCAAAATGATAAGGAAGGTCAGTGTTGTTAACTACATGGTAAAACTGCCAGGCAGGCGACAGGGGCACAGACTGTACCATGTTAACATGATGAAACCTAACCATGATAGGGAGGTCCTTGTGCTGAGTATTTGCAGTGTGTGGCAGGAGGAGTCTAAGAGGGACCTAATGACTCATCTCCTTAGTGAGGCTCGAACTGACACCTCAGTGGAAGAGGTAGTAATGTCCCAGCAGCTATCCCCTACGCAGGTTTGAGAAATTTGAGCAGTGTTACAAAAGTTTAGGGACATGTTCACTGGGAAACCTGGGTGCACCCACCTGGTGTAGAACCATGTGAATACAGGACCCCAAAGTCCTATCAAGCAGGCCTCTTACAGGGTGCCTGAGGGAGTTATACAGACTCTGAGGGAGGAGATACAGGAAAGATTGGAACTTGGAGTAATCCAGGAGTCCAGCTGGTCCTGGGCCTTCCCAGTGGTGCTGGTACCAAAGAATAATGATAACACCAAGTTCTGTGTGGATTACAAAAACTAAACAGTCACACAAAGTCAGATGCTTACCCCATGTCTAGGACAGATGAAGCCTTAGAGCAGCTGGGTGAGGCTAAGCATCTGACCACTATTGATCTGACCAAGGGCTATTGACAGGTGCCCTTGACTCCCACCACTAGAGATAGAGGTCAGTCTTTGTGACACTTTTCAGATTATATGAGTTCACAAAGATGCCCTTTGGGATGAAAAATGCCTCAGTGACCTTTCAGAAGATGGTAGATTGTTTCCTAGCAGGAGCAAAAGATTGTGCCCTTGCTTACCTGTATGATATTGCCATCTACAACCATTCCTGGTAAGAGCACCTTCAGCATGTCAGGAAGGTCCTGGGCAGACTGGAAAGAGCAGGGTTGACCATTAAGCCCAGTAAGTGTCAGGTGGGTATGGCAGAGGTCTCCTACCTAGGGCATAGAGTGGGGAATGGAAGCTATTCAGGCATGGCCTGCCCCTGTTACCAAAAAGCAGGTGAGGGTAGACTCCAACCCAGGGAAGAATGTTATGCAGCTGTAGAAAAAGAATGTCTAGTCATAGTATGGGCAGTGCAAAAACTTCAGTCTGATCTGTATGGAAGGAAATTCAATCTGGTTACAGACCACAATCCCTTAACATGGCTACATTGAGCCAGCCAGCAAAATGCCAAGTTATTAAAGTGGAGCCCAGGGTTGCAGGCATACAACATGGCAGTGCAGCACCATAGTGGGGTCAGCAATGCCAAGGCAGATGGAGTCTCAAGACATGGTGTGGGTTAATGTGTTCCCAGACAGGCTCATTTCTCTCAAGCAATGTTCCTTCAGGGTCACTTGAAAAACTAGCTTGAGACTTCAAAGTGGAGAGAGATGTGATGATATGAGGTAGTGCCAGCTGTGCCAGGGGGAGTATGGCAGTACATGTGTAACATATGCCAGCATAGCTATCAGGAGTTGTGTAAAGAGTAATATGTCATTGGAATATCAAACTGATTTGTACAGATGATTGTGTTAAAATGAATTTGTAAAGTTGCTTTTGTTAAGAATGTATCGACAGTGGGTCCTGCTGGACAGAAAAGAAATACATGTATGTCAGACTGTATTGTTGTAACTGATAAAATGTATATATTTTAATAGAGACTACTGGAAGGAAAGGGGTTAAACTCAGCCCAGCTAGCCTTAAATTAAATGACTTAGTTTAGGCCATAAAGATTGTATCTCACAGGTCTGAATGCAACCAGAGACGCGATGTCTGTGAAAAGCCTGGGCTGTGATCCTGCTCTATTGTCCTTAGTGTTGAACTAATTGTTACACTGGGTGCCAGACAATAGCTTGTTAGTTTCTGAGGGAAGGATGGAAGTGTTGGACTTGTTATACCGTTTCTAGATGCTGTAATAAAACGTAGCTAAAGTTCGTCTATACACACTGATCAAAGTGGATAAGAGGTGTTGACTACAACTGTTAGCTGAGATATATAAGTATCCTGTTTTTTTATTATTTATACAGATTATTGTTTCTAACTATTTATATATAGCACTTTTATTTTATTTGTTTGCAGTTAAAAGCATTCTGTATCTTTACAAATCTTTATCTGTATAAAAACTTTCGTTTTGTGGCTTTCTCTAGTGCTTACTGTCTGTAGGCTATACTTGGTGGCTTTGCAGTGGCCCACCCCTACTGTAAATCTGATCTGGGACACTCCCCCCAGTCTAGTGTCACTAGCTCATTCTACTAATACATAGAGAACATTTGATAAGGCCTTCTGTTTCTCCTTTTTCCCTTTCAAAATTTTTTTTTTTTTGCCTGAATCTCCCCTGTGTTTCTCAAACATTTTAGAAATATAGAGTATATTTCAGAGCATTTATTATAACTGTAATTGCCTTAATATTGCTACAACTCAAGTGCTCTAGGTTGCAATGCATCCAAAGTGTTTGTGTGTTTTAGCTGCTTTTCTGTATTTATAGACTTCTCTGTATATGTAGACTAGCTACTTATTCTGCTGTGTTACTTCCTCTTAAATCGTTTTTCAGTTGTGCACTTGCCTTGCTTCATTCAAAAAAAGTTTTAAATTGCTAATTTTGTAGAGTTTTAATTGCATTTACTGTCTAGGTTTTCTGTGTTTATTTACTGTATTATTGCATTGTTTAGCCTGTTTCAACAACAAAAAAAAAATACTATCTTGTTTGCTCGTTTCCCACCTTTTCTAGTCAGTACATATCCCAAGCTTTGCTTGGCTCAGGACTTTATTTTCTGTGCTCACAGCTATCCAGGCCTTGCTGTGGTAGAGGGAAGTCCTACTGCTTATCAATGGGAGTGGTGAGCATTGTACTGCCTATCTAATGCTAGAGGAGTGGTTTCCAGCTCTGAAATTGTACTTTTATTAGCCTTTTGGGCTGATTTCTATCCCTTTCAACTTTCTGGCTTAAAAACGCGTATATTTGCATATTTTTCACATCGTGCAGCACTGCGAGGCTACAGTTAAACTATTACAGGTGCCAGAAAGTCTACTCTTCAAATTTTCCCTTAAAACTAGCTGGTTTCTCAGTAGTAGCACTAAAATCTGAACCCTGTGACTATCACTTGCTCTAGAACCTGCTGGAAAGCACTAGGAAGCCTGAAACAGATACAAGCACTCAGCTCTCCTTGTCAATAAGGAGAAATTAATCATAGTACCTTGCAAAGTTAAGGGAAAACAGCTCTTAAACTTTACATAAAAGCACCTAAACAGGCATGTTCAAGGGTCAGCTTCCAGTGATTTCTCCTGTCCACCTGGTGAATCTGGGCATACTGGGGCAATGCGGCAACTGCCTCATGTACACAGACAATCCTCTCCTCCTACCACCCAACACTACAACCTGCGAGAGATGCACTTACATAGCCAAACTGGAAGCAAAGCTCTCTCCGGCCAAGATTCTGCTAGACAGTCAAGAAGAGAAGGTTAACACCTGCATCACACCTCAAGCAACTCATAGCCCTTCAAAACCCACACCATCAACACCCACACGTAGCAACAATAAACCCACATATGCAGAGGCCCTTAACATTAACCTGCCCAAGCAACAAGGACATCCGAAGCCGAAATGCAAATAAACACCAGTCACAACCAAAGTGACACATAGCTCACAACACCAGTGTGCCACCCAACAACACCCCCTAAGGCAAGACAATGTACCCAACACTTTAGTCATAGGTGACTCTATAGTCAGGTACACTGATGTCCCACTCACCAGGCTGAACAAGGAGAAAATTACAGTCAGCTGCCTGTCGGGTCCCAGGATCCTCCACATAACACATGCACTCAAGTCACTCCATAACAAGTACAAATATGACTGTCATTGTCCATGCTGGAGTGAATGACTTGAGACGTACCTCCCTGGACTACATGAAAAGAGATATGGAAGAGCTCTTGGATCATGTGACCCAGGCAGGTATGACCCTAGCCCTGAGTAGCATCCTGCCTTTGCCAAGAATGATACCACAGTATAAGGACAAAATGATTGACTTCAACAATTGGCTAAGCTTCTGGTGTCATTCAAAGGGGATCCAGTATTTGTCTGCCTGGGAAGACATGATCGACAAACCATGATGCTTTGCCAGAGATGGTCTGCACCTGTCACCCCTGGGATTCAGGTTACTGGCTAAAGCTCTTTCCACCCCTATAGTGCCTTTTTTAGGCAAGGTTCAAAGGATAAAACCACCACCGTAACAAATAGAAGCAGGCAAAATCTGAAGGTAATGCTACTCAATGCTAGAAGTCTAAACCTCAAAATGCACTCTCTTGAGGCACTCCTAAAAATGGAGAACATTGATATCTGTGCAGTAACTGAGACTTGGCTCAAGGCTCCAGAGAGCACCCCTGTAATACCAGGCTACAATTCTTACCACACTTTTTGGCCACAAAACCAGGACCGAAACACTAAAGGTGGAGGAGTGTCCATATTCACCAAGGATATTCACACCTCCAGGCTAGTTGCCCAACACAATGCATCTGAAATTCTCCAGGTGCCACTAACACTAGGTAAGACTGCAATCCAAATTGTAGCTTGCTACAGATCCCTATCCATGCCCCATAATTCTCACTACACCTTTCTAAACATACTTGAAAATATTAAGATACAACCAAATACCCTAATACTGGGTGATTTCAACTACCCTGCCATTAATTGGGAAAACTACTCAGGTACCAACTCCTTTTCCCAACAGTTCTTGGAATTCATAAATTCCAATGCCCTGGATCAACTAATTCATTGTCCCACCAGGGGTTCCAATATCCTAGACCTGGTCGTTACCAACATGGGAGATAGATGCTCCACACCAGTGGTCACCCCCTCATTGGTCAGGTCTGACCATAAGCAAATCACCCTTGACATCGACATCCCACCCCCATCCCCCAGTAAGGAAACCTCCTTAAAAAACTTCTCCGAAGCCAACTTCAAGCTACTGAAGTCAGAAGTGACAAATTTCACAACACCCACGCAGACGGGATCTGGAAGTTTGACTGCAGAATCCTACACTAAGGCACTTGTGCATGAATCGTGCTATCCCAAATAGAACCAAGATGCTCTTCTCCAAAAAAAGGAAGCCAATCTGGTGGTCCCCTGCTATAAACAAACTATACAACAGAAGGAAGAAACTGTTGCAAAAAAGAGGAAAATCCCAGGATGCAAAAAACTCTCACCAGCCTCAGTAAGAAGCTGAGATCCCTCATAAAATCCTCAAAAGCTAGTTACGAAAATAAAATTGCCAAAGATTCCAAAGACAACCACAAGGCATTCTATAGTTATGTCAAGAATCTAAATAGCAATGCTCAGATTGGCTCTGAGTTACAATAGAATGGCATTAAATATACTGATCCCAAGGATATCGCCAATATCCTGGCAGATCGATTTAGTGCCAACTTCACCCCAATCTCACCCCCTAAAGGGCCCATCTCAATACCAAAAGATTGCCAAATTCCGATAATCATGGCCACACAGGTAGAAACCGCACTCTCCAAAGCTAGGAATACAGCATCCATGGGACCAGATGACATCCCAGGCTGTGTACTACATGAACTACAAAATGAACTGGCAGCTCACCTAAGTGTCATGTTTAATCATAGCCTCACCTCAGCCTTCGTGCCCACTGAGTGGCGCACAGCTACAGTTATCCCGCTCCACAAGGGAGGATCCACCTTGGATCCCGGGAACTACTGTCCCATCAGTCTGACAAGCCTGATTTGCAAGGGCATGGAATGCATTATCATGGAACTTATAAACAAAGACATTGGCAACCTTCAAGCACTAGACCCCACCCAGTTTGGGTTTGTGAAGGGCCGATCTTGTCTCCTGAATCTGATTGACTTCTTCGAATCAGTCTCCAGAGCTGTGGACGAGAGTAAGGCAGTCCACACAGCCTATCTGGACCTCGCCAAGGCCTTCAACACCATCCCCTACTCTGGAATCATAGATAAACTTACTAAGCTGGGCATAAATCCCTACGTCACTAGATGGGTTGCTAACTGGCTTACTGACAGAACCCAGACAGTAAAAGTAGCCAACTCCAAATCCAGCTCCAGACAAGTGACAAGTGGAGTACCTCAGGGTTCAGTCCTGGGACCACTCTTGTTTGGCATCTACTTCTCTGAAGTACAGGCCAACACTAAGGGACTCTGGCTAACAAAGTTTGCAGATGACTGGCCATTATTGAATCCCCAAATGATGTGGATGTTCTACAAAAGGACCTTACAGAAACAAATGCCTGGTGCCAGAGCCATGGGCTCAAGCTTAATGCCAAGAAATGTATAGTTATCCCCTTTGGAAAAAAACATGTACCCATGAATTACCACATAGGTGGCAGGACACTAAACATCAAAAGTGTGATGAGAGACTTAGGGACACAGGTGGACAGTGGTCTCACTTTCGATAACCACATTGCCACAACAGTCAGGAAATCCTTCTATGTGGCACACCTCATCGCTAAGGGCTTTTCATCCAGAAAAAAGGAGATCATTGTCCCACTGTACTCATCCCTCATTAGACCCATTATAGAGTATAATGCCCCATTTGGTATGTACCTCACAAGACATCTGCAACAGCTTGAAAGGCCAAAGAAATACCTCACTAGAAGAATAACAGGCCTAAAGCAGATGCCATATACTGACCGTCTAAAAAAACTCCAGCTATACTCTGTGGCATATCGTCTACTCAGAGGCTATCTCTGCTTAACATACAAGGCCATGTCAAACCCTGAGCTGTTGGACATGCTCCACTTAAAGAAATCCCAATCCCTCAGAGCCACACGCTCCAGGGATCTAAACCTTGTCATCACAATGAATAAAACATGCTGGAGGGATAGGTTCCTGACCCAGAGACTCCCCATACTCTTTAATAGACTGCCCATACATATCAAACAGAGCGCCTCTTTGGCCCTCTTCAAAAGGAACCTTGATGATTGGATGGGAGATAGGAAATTCACCCCGGGGATCATATTAGTCGCCCTGCTAGACAGGGGCCTGGAGAAGTAAATATTGTGGGAAGAAATATCCAGGGAATTGTTATGGCTAGGCTTGCATAGGCCCTAGGGCCGATAGCCTAGTACCAACCTATGAACCTATGAACCTATGTGTGTATGGTAACATAGCGCCAGATCCTGGCTCAGTTTCTAGGGAGAGGGTAGTGTGGGAACCACAGAGTCAGGTGACCAGATGTGATGTCATTCTGTAGCCAGCACTGAAATTGTATTTGAATAGTAGTGAGAGATGTAAAGGGTGCACTCTGTTTTTAAACCTGAAAAGACACTCATCCAATGTCATCTTGCCTTGCTTTAGTAAGTAACTAGGGAACAATCATTTTTCAGTAATTTAGGAAAATATAGTGAGATTTGCCAAATGTTTTTTTTTTCTGTATTTGTCTGAGTCTTTCTATTGATGTTTTTTTTTTTTTATTTCCTGTGATGGAATCTTTGGTGTTTATTGTGAACAGATATTCAATATTTTCATGTTTTTTTTATTATTTATTATTAAATATATGTAAACCTTTCACTGTGGTCGGTCTTTTAGAAAATATTTAGCCTTTAAGAGTATTTGCATTTATTTAGTGGCACTGTGGCTCCACATTTCTGAAAGTTTTGTTGCTTGGTTAAACACTAATTAGGTACCCTGGTAAGAGCCTTAAAGTAGCTGGCTTGGGGTGTTCTGGTGTCAGTAAATCTACCTTATAGTCTGGGTGGTGGTGGCAGAGCAGGTAAGCAGTTCTGGTGTGTGTGTGTGTGTGTGTGTGTGTGTGTGTGTGTGTGTGTGTGTGTGTGTGTGTGTGTGTGTGTGTGTGTGTGTGTGTGTGAAAATCAAATCTTAAAAAGAGTGTGTGTGGCAGCTACTTTGAAAAAGGACACTAAGAACAATGATTTCATAGAGAGGGTGGTAGAGGACTTGCCTTGGAACACCCAGCTAAGGACTCAGCTCTATAGTGGTCAGTGGGGAGTCTTATTTGGGGCACGGAGAGAAAGCTCAGGCCCAGGACTGGAGTTTGCATTCCCTGTGTGCTCTTAAGGGAAATTGTACTTGGTGCAGAGAGTTGCATCTGAAAATACTGTGTGCGTCTATTTTTGTCACAGTGAACATTCCCCACCAGTGTCCGTGCTGAGAACTGAGGCTCCTTAATCACTGGCCTAGAGAAGGGACATCACATAAATTTTCAAAACGGTCATTACCTGGAAGCAGTATCTCTTCATGCTGCCGAGAAGTTACAAGAGTTTCTCTATCCTAGCACAGGAAAGGCTGCAGCAAGTGACATATACCAATACAATCTCAAAAAAAAATATATATACAGTACTTACACTTCATAAACTTTAGGAATGGCAGAAAACCAGGACAGAGGCACCCAACAGACAGAATTTGAACAAATATCCAAGATGAAGTCTTTTGTTGATACCAGTAAATAGAACTAGAGCACATAATGGATTAACATAATTGTTAAGATGTTTATCTCACACACAAGAGAGAGCAGGGTTTAATTCTCACCAAGAGAAATTGGTTAATCTTAAAATGGCCTACAATGGTAGCTAGGTTAGTGCTTAGCTATGAACCTAGCTATGAACACATCAGAAGAAGTAAATTATTTTGGTCAAAGAGCTCCACAAAAACAAAATTGCTTCCTTTTATAGTGAGGATGCTTACAATAATACAAGGCAATAATAACAGGTGTATGGCTACTGATTAATATGGAAGACACATCCTGACCACACATTGCTCCTTTAATAGAATAATGATTATGAGGACAAAGACATTCATTCCATTGTCACCAACACCTTTTTGTCAGAAAGGTGCACACTCCAGCCAGGATGCCTTTGCAAATAAGAAACTCAACCAGAGCTGTAAAGAAACTTATTTACCTTAATCACTACAAGTAACCTAATGGTATTTACCTTAATCACTACATGTGCCCTAATGTTATTTACCTTAATCACTGCATGTGCCATAATGTTATTTACCTCAATCACTGCATGTGCCCTAATGTTATTTACCTTAATCACTGCAGGTGCCCTAATGTTATTTACCTTAATCACTACATGTGCCTTAATGTTATTTACCTTAATCACTGCATGTGCCCTAATGTTATTTACCTTAATCACGAAATCAGCCCTAATGTTATTTGCCTTAATCACTACATGTGCCCTAACGTTATTTACATTAACCACTGCATGTGCCATAATGTTAATTACCTTCATCACTAGATGTGCCCTAATGTTATTTACCTTAATCATTAGATGTGCCCTAATGTTATTTGCCTTAATCACTACATCTACCCTAATGTTATTTACCTTAATCACTACAACTGCCCTAATGTGATTTACCTTAATCACTACAACTGCCCTAATGTTATTTACCTTAATCACGGCATGGGCCCTAATGTTATTTACCTTAATCACTGCATGCGCCCTAATGTTATTTACCTTAATCACTACATGTGCCCTAATGTTATATACCTTAATCACTACATGTGCCCTAATGTTATTTAACTTAATCACTACATGTGCCCTAATGTTATTTACCTTAATCACTACAATGGCCCTAATGTGATTTACCTTAAGCACTACATCTGCCCTAATGTTAATTACCTTAATCACTACATGTGCCCTACAGTTATTTACCTTAATCACTACATGTGCCCTAATGTTATTTACCTTAATCACTGCATGCCCTAATGTTATTTACCTTAATCACTACATGTGCCCTAAAGTTATTTACCTTAATCACTACATGTGCCCTAATGTTATTTACCTTAATCACTACATGTGCCCTAATGTTATTTACCTTAATCACTACATCTGCCCTAATGTTATTTACCTTAATCACTACATGTGCCCTAAGTTATTTACCTTAATCACTACATGTGCCCTAATGTTATTTACCTTAATCACTACATGTGCCCTAATGTTATTTACCTTAATCACTACATGTGCCCTAATGTTATTTACCTTAATCACTACATGTGCCCTAATGTTATTTACCTTAATCACTACATGTGCCCTAATGTTATTTACCTTAATCACTACATGTGCCCTAATGTTATTTACCTTAATCACTACATGTGCCCTAAAGTTATTTACCTTAATCACTACATGTGCCCTAATGTTATTTACCTTAATCATTACATGTGCCCTAATGTCATTTACCTTAATCACTGCATGTGCCCTAATGTTATTTACCTTAATCACTACATGTGCCCTAATGTTATTTACCTTAATCACTGCATGTGCCCTAATGTTATTTACCTTAATCACTACATGTGCCCTAATGTTATTTACCTTAATCACTGCATGTGCCCTAATGTTATTTACCTTAATCACTATATGTGCCCTAATGTTATTTGCCTTAATCACTGCGTACCCTAAAGTTATTTACCTTAATCACTACATGTGCCCTAAAGTTATTTACCTTAATTACTACATGTGCCCTAATGATATTTACCTTAATCACTGCATGTGCCCTAATGTTATTTACCTTAATCACTACATGTGCCCTAATGTTATTTACCTTAATCACTACATGTGCCCTAATGTTATTTACCTTAATCACTACATGTGCCCTAATGTTATTTACCTTAATCACTGCATGTGCCCTAATGTTATTTACCTTAATCACTACATGTGCCCTAATGTTATTTACCTTAATCACTGCATGTGCCCTAATGTTATTTACCTTAATCACTAAATGTGCCCTAATGTTATTTACCATAATCACTACATGTGCCCTAATGTTATTTACCTTAATCACTACATGTGCCCTAATGTTATTTACCTTAATCACTACATGTGCCCTAATGTTATTTACCTTAATCTCTGCATGTGCCCTAATGTTATTTACCTTAATCACTACATGTGCCCTAAAGTTATTTACCTTAATCACTACATGTGCCCTAATGTTATTTACCTTAATCACTACATATGCCCTAATGTTATTTACCTTAATCACTACAAAGGCCCTAATGTGATTTACCTTAATCACTACATCTGCCCTAATGTTATTTACCTTAATCACTACATGCGCCCTAAAGTTATTTACCTTAATCACTACATGTGCCCTAATGTTATTTACCTTAATCACTGCATGTGCCCTAATGTTATTTACCTTAATCACTGCATGCCCTAATGTTATTTAACTTAATCACAGCATGTGCCCTAAAGTTATTTACCTTAATCACTACATGTGCCCTAATGTTATTTACCATAATCACTACATGTGCTCTAATGTTATTTACCTTAATCACTACTACGGCCCTAATGTGATTTACCTTAATCACTACATCTGCAATAATGTTATTTACCTTAATCACTGCATGAGCCCTAAAGTTATTTACCTTAATCACTGCATGTGCCCTAATGTTATTTACCTTAATCACTGCATGTGCCCTAATGTTATTTACCTTAATCACTACATGTGCCCTAATGTTATTTGCCTTAATCACTGCATCTGCCCTAATGTTATTTACCTTAATCACTACATGTGCCCTAATGTTATTTACCTTAATCACTGCATGTGCCCTAATGTTATTTACCTTAATCACTGTATGTGCCCTAATGTTATTTACCTTAATCACTGTATGTGCCCTAATGTTATTTACCTTAATCACTACATGTGCCCTAATGTTATTTGCCTTAATCACTGCATGCCCTAATGTTATTGACTTAATCACTACATGTTTCCTAAAGTTATTTTCCTTAATCACTACATGTGCCCTAATGTTATTTACCTTAATCACTATATGTGCCCTAATGTGATTTACCTTAATAACTACATCTGCCCTAATGTTATTTACCATAATCACTACATGTGCCCTGTTGTTGTTTACCTTAATCACTGCATGTGCCCTAATGTTATTTACCTTAATCACTACATGTGCCCTAATGTTATTTACCTTAATCACTGCATGTGCCCTAATGTTATTTACCTTAATCACTGCATGCTCTAATGTTATTTACCTTAATCACTACATGTGCCCTAAAGTTATTTACCTTAATCACTACATGGGAGGTTGTGGGAGGGTGGCCTAATGGTTAAGGTGTTTGCCTTACAAACACAAGGTGCAGGGTTTGAATCTCACAAGGGATAATTGGCTAGGCTTACAATGGCTCACAAGGGCAGTTAGCCTAGTACTAACCTATGAACCTATGAACCTATCTGCCCTAATGTTATTTACCTTAATCACTACATGTGCCCTAATGTTATTTACCTTAATCACTGCATGTGCCCTAATGTTATTTACCTTAATCACTAAATGTGCCCTAATGTTATTTACCATAATCACTACATGTGCCCTAATGTTATTTACCTTAATCACTACATGTGCCCTAATGTTATTTGCCTTAATCACTGCGTGCCCTAATGTTATTTACCTTAATCACTACATGTTCCCTAAAGTTATTTACCTTAATCACTACATGTGCCCTAATGTTATTTACCTTAATCACTACATGTGCCCTAATGTGATTTACCTTAATAACTACATCTGCCCTAATGTTATTTACCTTAATCACTGCATGTGCCCTAATGTTATTTGCCTTAATCACTACATGTGCCCTGTTGTTATTTACCTTAATCACTGCATGTGCCCTAATGTTATTTACCTTAATCACTACATGTGCCCTAATGTTATTTACCTTAATCATTGCATGTGCCCTAATGTTATTTACCTTAATCAGTACAGGTGCCCTGATGATATTTACCTTAATCACTGCATGTGCCCTAATGTTATTTACCTTAATCACTGCATGTGCCCTAATGTTATTTATCTTAATCACTACATGTGCCTAATTGTATTTATCTTAATCACTGCACGTGCCCTAATGTTATTTACCTTAATCACTACATGTGCCCTAATGTTATTTACCTTAATCACTACATGTGCCCTAATGTTATTTACCTTAATCACTACATGTGCCCTAATGTTATTTACCTTAATCACTGTATGTGCCCTTATGTTATTTACCTTAATCACTATATGTGCCCTAATGTTATTTGCCTTAATCACTGCGTACCCTAAAGTTATTTACCTTAATCACTACATGTGCCCTAAAGTTATTTACCTTAATCACTACATGTGCCCTAATGTTATTTACCTTAATCACTGCATGTGCCCTAATGTTATTTACCTTAATCACTACTTGTGCCCTAATGTTATTTACCTTAATCACTACATGTGTCCTAATGTTATTTACCTTAATCACTGCATGTGCCCTAATGTTATTTATCTTAATCACTACATGTGTCCTAATGTTATTTACCTTAATCACGGCATGTGCCTTAATGTTTTTACCTTAATCACTACAATGGCCCTAATGTGATTTACCTTAATCACTACATCTGCCCTAATGTTATTTACCTTAATCACTACGTGCCCTAAAGTTATTTACCTTAATCACTACATGTGCCCTAATGTTATTTACCTTAATCACTGCATGTGCCCTAATGTTATTTACCTTAATCACTGCATGCCCTAATGTGATTTACCTTAATCACTACAACTGCCCTAATGTTATTTACCTTAATCACGGCATGGGCCCTAATGTTATTTACCTTAATCACTGCATGCACCCTAATGTTATTTACCTTAATCACTACATGTGCCCTAATGTTATATACCTTAATCACTACATGTGCCCTAATGTTATTTAACTTAATCACTACATGTGCCCTAATGTTATTTACCTTAATCACTACAATGGCCCTAATGTGATTTACCTTAAGCACTACATCTGCCCTAATGTTAATTACCTTAATCACTACATGTGCCCTACAGTTATTTACCTTAATCACTACATGTGCCCTAATGTTATTTACCTTAATCACTGCATGCCCTAATGTTATTTACCTTAATCACTACATGTGCCCTAAAGTTATTTACCTTAATCACTACATGTGCCCTAATGTTATTTAACTTAATCACTACATGTGCCCTAATGTTATTTACCTTAATCACTACAATGGCCCTAATGTGATTTACCTTAAGCACTACATCTGCCCTAATGTTAATTACCTTAATCACTACATGTGCCCTACAGTTATTTACCTTAATCACTACATGTGCCCTAATGTTATTTACCTTAATCACTACATGTGCCCTAATGTTATTTACCTTAATCTCTGCATGTGCCCTAATGTTATTTACCTTAATCACTGCATGCCCTAATGTTATTTACCTTAATCACTACATGTGCCCTAAAGTTATTTACCTTAATCACTACATGTGCCCTAATGTTATTTACCTTAATCACTACAACGGCCCTAATGTGATTTACCTTAATCACTACATCTGCCCTAATGTTATATACCTTAATCACTACATGTGCCCTAAAGTTATTTACCTTAATCAATACATGTGCCCTAATGTTATTTACCTTAATCATTACATGTGCCCTAATGTTATTTACCTTAATCACTGCATGTGCCCTAATGTTATTTACCTTAATCACTACATGTGCCCTAATGTTATTTGCCTTAATCACTGCGTACCCAAAAGTTATTTACCTTAATCACTACATGTGCCCTAAAGTTATTTACCTTAATCACTACATGTGCCCTAATGTTATTTACCTTAATCACTGCATGTGCCCTAATGTTATTTACCTTAATCACTACATGTGCCCTAATGTTATTTACCTTAATCACTACATGTGTCCTAATGTAATTTACCTTAATCCCTACATGTGCCCTAATGTTATTTACCTTAATCACTGCATGTGCCCTAATGTTATTTATCTTAATCACTACATGTGTCCTAATGTTATTTACCTTAATCACGGCATGTGCCCTAATGTTTTTACCTTAATCACTACAATGGCCCTAATGTGATTTACCTTAATCACTACATCTGCCCTAATGTTATTTACCTTAATCACTACGTGCCCTAAAGTTATTTACCTTAATCACTACATGTGCCCTAATATTATTTACCTTAATCACTGCATGTGCCCTAATGTTATTTACCTTAATCAATGCATGCCCTAATGTTATTTAACTTAATCACTACATGTGCCCTAAAGTTATTTACCTTAATCACTACATGTGCCCTAATGTTATTTACCTTAATCACTACATATGCCCTAATGTTATTTACCTTAATCACTACAAAGGCCCTAATGTGATTTACCTTAATCACTACATCTGCCCTAATGTTATTTACCTTAATCACTGCATGCGCCCTAAAGTTATTTACCTTAATCACTACATGTGCCCTAATGTTATTTACCTTAATCACTGCATGTGCCCTAATGTTATTTACCTTAATCACTGCATGCCCTAATGTTATTTAACTTAATCACAGCATGTGCCCTAAAGTTATTTACCTTAATCACTACATGTGCCCTAATGTTATTTACCGTAATCACTACATGTGCTCTAATGTTATTTACCTTAATCACTACAACGGCCCTAATGTGATTTACCTTAATCACTACATCTGCAATAATGTTATTTACCTTAATCACTGCATGAGCCCTAAAGTTATTTACCTTAATCACTGCATGTGCCCTAATGTTATTTACCTTAATCACTGCATGTGCCCTAATGTTATTTACCTTAATCACTACATGTGCCCTAATGTTATTTGCCTTAATCACTGCATCTGCCCTAATGTTATTTACCTTAATCACTACATGTGCCCTAATGTTATTTACCTTAATCCCTGCATGTGCCCTAATGTTATTTACCTTAATCACTGTATGTGCCCTAATGTTATTTACCTTAATCACTGCATGTGCCCTAATGTTATTTACCTTAATCACTGTATGTGCCCTAATGTTATTTACCTTAATCACTACATGTGCCCTAATGTTATTTGCCTTAATCACTGCATGCCCTAATGTTATTGACCTTAATCACTACATGTTTCCTAAAGTTATTTTCCTTAATCACTACATGTGCCCTAATGTTATTTACCTTAATCACTATATGTGCCCTAATGTGATTTACCTTAATAACAACATCTGCCCTAATGTTATTTACCTTAATCACTGCATGTGCCCTAATGTTATTTACCATAATCACTACATGTGCCCTGTTGTTGTTTACCTTAATCACTGCATGTGCCCTAATGTTATTTACCTTAATCACTACATGTGCCCTAATGTTATTTACCTTAATCACTGCATGTGCCCTAATGTTATTTACCTTAATCACTGCATGCTCTAATGTTATTTACCTTAATCACTACATGTGCCCTAAAGTTATTTACCTTAATCACTACATGGGAGGGTTGGGAGGGTGGCCTAATGGTTAAGGTGTTTGCCTTACAAACACAAGGTGCAGGGTTTGAATCTCACAAGGGATAATTGGCTAGGCTTACAATGGCTCACAAGGGCAGTTAGCCTAGTACTAACCTATGAACCTATGAACCTATCTGCCCTAATGTTATTTACCTTAATCACTACATGTGCCCTAATGTTATTTACCTTAATCACTGCATGTGCCGTAATGTTATTTACCTTAATCACTAAATGTGCCCAAATGTTATTTACCATAATCACTACATGTGCCCTAATGTTATTTACCTTAATCACTACATGTGCCCCAATCTTATTTGCCTTAATCACTGCATGCCCTAATGTTATTTACCTTAATCACTACACGTTCCCTAAAGTTATTTACCGTAATCAGTACATGTGCCCTAATGTTATTTACCTTAATCACTACATGTGCCCTAATGTGATTTACCTTAATAACTACATCTGCCCTAATGTTATTTACCTTAATCACTGCATGTGCCCTAATGTTATTTGCCTTAATCACTACATGTGCCCTGTTGTTATTTGCCTTAATCACTGCATGTGCCCTAATGTTATTTACCTTAATCACTACATGTGCCCTAATGTTATTTACCTTAATCATTGCATGTGCCCTAATGTTATTTACCTTAATCACTACAGGTGCCCTGATGATATTTACCTTAATCACTGCATGTGCCCTAATGTTATTTACCTTAATCACTGCATGTGCCCTAATGTTATTTACTTTAATCACTACATGTGCCCTGAAGTTATTTACCTTAATCACTGTATGTGCCCTAATGTTATTTATCTTAATCACTGCACGTGCCCTAATGTTATTTACCTTAATCACTACATGTGCCCTAATGTTATTTACCTTAATCACTACATGTGCCCTAATGTTATTTACCTTAATCACTACATGTGCCCTAATGTTATTTACCTTAATCACTGTATGTGCCCTTATGTTATTTACCTTAATCACTATATGTGCCCTAATGTTATTTGCCTTAATCACTGCGTACCCTAAAGTTATTTACCTTAATCACTACATGTGCCCTAAAGTTATTTACCTTAATCACTACATGTGCCCTAATGTTATTTACCTTAATCACTGCATGTGCCCTAATGTTATTTACCTTAATCACTACTTGTGCCCTAATGTTATTTACCTTAATCACTACATGTGTCCTAATGTTATTTACCTTAATCCCTACATGTGCCCTAATGTTATTTACCTTAATCACTGCATGTGCCCTAATGTTATTTATCTTAATCACTACATGTGTCCTAATGTTATTTACCTTAATCACGGCATGTGCCTTAATGTTTTTACCTTAATCACTACAATGGCCCTAATGTGATTTACCTTAATCACTACATCTGCCCTAATGTTATTTACCTTAATCACTACGTGCCCTAAAGTTATTTACCTTAATCACTACATGTGCCCTAATGTTATTTACCTTAATCACTGCATGTGCCCTAATGTTATTTACCTTAATCACTGCATGCCCTAATGTTATTTAACTTAATCACTACATGTGCCCTAAAGTTATTTACCTTAATCACTACATGTGCCCTAATGTTATTTACCTTAATCACTACATATGCCCTAATGTTATTTACCTTAATCACTACAAAGGCCCTAATGTGATTTACCTTAATCACTACATCTGCCCTAATGTTATTTACCTTAATCACTACATGCACCCTAAAGTTATTTACCTTAATCACTACATGTGCCTTAATGTTATTTACCTTAATCACTGCATGTGCCCCAATGTTATTTACCTTAATCACTGCATGCCCTAATGTTATTTAACTTAATCACAACATGTGCCCTAAAGTTATTTACCTTAATCACTACATGTGCCCTAATGTTATTTACCGTAATCACTACATGTGCCCTAATGTTATTTACCTTAATCACTACAACGGCCCTAATGTGATTTACCTTAATCACTACATCTGCAATAATGTTATTTACCTTAATCACTGCATGTGCCCTAAAGTTATTTACCTTAATCACTGCATGTGCCCTAATGTTATTTACCTTAATCACTGCATGTGCCCTAATGTTATTTACCTTAATCACTACATGTGCCCTAATGTTATTTGCCTTAATCACTGCATCTGCCCTAATGTTATTTACCTTAATCACTACATGTGCCCTAATGTTATTTACCTTAATCACTGCATGTGCCCTAATGTTATTTACCTTAATCACTGTATGTGCCCTAATGTTATTTACCTTAATCACTACGTGCCCTAATGTTATTTGCCTTAATCACTGCATGCCCTAATGTTATTTACCTTAATCACTACATGTTTCCTAAAGTTATTTACCTTAATCACTACATGTGCCCTAATGTTATTTACCTTAATCACTATATGTGCCCTAATGTGATTTACCTTAATAAATACATCTGCCCTAATGTTATTTAACTTAATCACTGCATGTGCCCTAATGTTATTTACCTTAATCACTACATGTGCCCTAATGTTATTTACCTTAATCACTGCATGTGCCCTAATGTTATTTGCCTTAATCACTACATGTGCCCTGATGTTATTTACCTTATTCACTACACGTGCCTTAATGTTATTTACCTTAATCACTGCATGTGCCCTAATGTTATTTACCTTAATCACTACATGTGCCCCAATGTTATTTACCTTAATCACTACATGTGTCCTAATGTTATTTACCATAATCACTACATGTGCCCTAATGTTATTTACCTTAATCACTACATGTGCCCCAATCTTATTTGCCTTAATCACTGCATGCCCTAATGTTATTTACCTTAATCACTGTATGTGCCCTTATGTTATTTACCTTAATCACTATATGTGCCCTAATGTTATTTGCCTTAATCACTGCGTACCCTAAAGTTATTTACCTTAATCACTACATGTGCCCTAAAGTTATTTACCTTAATCACTACATGTGCCCTAATGTTATTTACCTTAATCACTGCATGTGCCCTAATGTTATTTACCTTAATCACTACTTGTGCCCTAATGTTATTTACCTTAATCACTACATGTGTCCTAATGTTATTTACCTTAATCCCTACATGTGCCCTAATGTTATTTACCTTAATCACTGCATGTGCCCTAATGTTATTTATCTTAATCACTACATGTGTCCTAATGTTATTTACCTTAATCACGGCATGTGCCTTAATGTTTTTACCTTAATCACTACAATGGCCCTAATGTGATTTACCTTAATCACTACATCTGCCCTAATGTTATTTACCTTAATCACTACGTGCCCTAAAGTTATTTACCTTAATCACTACATGTGCCCTAATGTTATTTACCTTAATCACTGCATGTGCCCTAATGTTATTTACCTTAATCACTGCATGCCCTAATGTTATTTAACTTAATCACTACATGTGCCCTAAAGTTATTTACCTTAATCACTACATGTGCCCTAATGTTATTTACCTTAATCACTACATATGCCCTAATGTTATTTACCTTAATCACTACAAAGGCCCTAATGTGATTTACCTTAATCACTACATCTGCCCTAATGTTATTTACCTTAATCACTACATGCACCCTAAAGTTATTTACCTTAATCACTACATGTGCCCTAATGTTATTTACCTTAATCACTGCATGTGCCCTAATGTTATTTACCTTAATCACTGCATGCCCTAATGTTATTTAACTTAATCACAACATGTGCCCTAAAGTTATTTACCTTAATCACTACATGTGCCCTAATGTTATTTACCGTAATCACTACATGTGCCCGAATGTTATTTACCTTAATCACTACAACGGCCCTAATGTGATTTACCTTAATCACTACATCTGCAATAATGTTATTTACCTTAATCACTGCATGTGCCCTAAAGTTATTTACCTTAATCACTGCATGTGCCCTAATGTTATTTACCTTAATACTGCATGTGCCCTAATGTTATTTACCTTAATCACTACATGTGCCCTAATGTTATTTGCCTTAATCACTGCATCTGCCCTAATGTTATTTACCTTAATCACTACATGTGCCCTAATGTTATTTACCTTAATCACTGCATGTGCCCTAATGTTATTTACCTTAATCACTGTATGTGCCCTAATGTTATTTACCTTAATCACTACGTGCCCTAATGTTATTTGCCTTAATCACTGCATGCCCTAATGTTATTTACCTTAATCACTACATGTTTCCTAAAGTTATTTACCTTAATCACTACATGTGCCCTAATGTTATTTACCTTAATCACTATATGTGCCCTAATGTGATTTACCTTAATAAATACATCTGCCCTAATATTATTTAACTTAATCACTGCATGTGCCCTAATGTTATTTACCTTAATCACTACACGTGCCCTAATGTTATTTACCTTAATCACTGCATGTGCCCTAATGTTATTTGCCTTAATCACTACATGTGCCCTGATGTTATTTACCTTATTCACTACATGTGCCTTAATGTTATTTACCTTAATCACTGCATGTGCCCTAATGTTATTTACCTTAATCACTACATGTGCCCCAATGTTATTTACCTTAATCACTACATGTGTCCTAATGTTATTTACCTTAATCACTACCTGTGCCCTAATGTTATTTACCTTAATCACTGCATGTCCCTAATGTTATTTATCTTAATCACTACATGTGTCCTAATGTTATTTACCTTAATCACGGCATGTGCCCAAATGTTTTTACCTTAATCACTACATGTGCCCTAATGTGATTTACCTTAATCACTACATCTGCCCTAATGTTATTTACCTTAATCACTACAACTGCCCTAATGTTATTTACCTTAATCACTACATGTGCCCTAAAGTTATTTACCTTAATCACTACATGTGCCCTAATGTTATTTACCTTAATCACTGCATGTGCCCTAATGGGATTTACCTTGATCACTACATCTGCCCTAATGTTATTTACCTTAATCACTGCATGTGCCCTAATGTTATTTACCTTAATCACTGCATGTGCCCTAATGTTATTTACCTTAATCACTACATGTGCCCTGATGTTATTTACCTTAATCACTGCATGTACCCTAATGTTATTTACCTTAATCACTACATGTGCCCTAATGTTATTTACCTTAATCACTGCATGTGCCCTAATGTTATTTACCTTAATCACTACATGTGCCCTGATGTAATTTAACTTAATCACTGCATGTGCCCTAATGTTATTTACCTTAATCACTGCATATGCCCTAATGTGATTTACCTTAATCTCCACGAGTCTGTATTAGAACACCGAACTTTCAAAATTTTGAGTTTTCTAATATCAAACACTATTAACCGAAAATTTAAAACATTGAACATGCAGAACAGCAAATTTTTTCTTAGGGAAAAATTTGCTGTTCTAAAACACATACACACAGCACAAGCACACCAAACAAACAGCAATCCACACACATACACCTAAACTCTTACACCTAACCCTACACTAAACTATACATACGCAACTAACTATCCACTTACCTTAACCCAAACCCTAACTCTAATGTCCGTCACTATCGCCCAGTCACCTCACCCAAGACCCTAACCCTAACTCACCTACCCTGCCCTAACCCACTTCCACACAATCGCACTTACCTGATCAGCACCCTAACTCTACTCACCTAACCCACCATAACCCTCACGTCCACACAATCGCACACTTACCTGAACCAGATCTGTAACTTTCCACCACAGCTCTGAAAATACCGAAGCAACAGAAATGGACAACTGAATTCTTTCCCTAGGAAAATATTTGGTTTTCTGTTTCTTTGATATTTTCAAAATGGGTCGATATTAGAACAATCGAAATTGTAAAAGTTCAGTGTTTTAATATAGACCCAATCACTACATGTGCCCCAATGTTATTTACCTAATCACTACATGTGCCCTAATGTGATTTACCTTAATCACTACATGTGCCCCAATGTGATTTACCTTAATCACTACATGTGCCCCAGTGTTATTTACCTTAATCACTACGTGCCCCAATGTTATTTACCTTAATCACTACATGTGCCCCAATGTTATTTACCTTAATCAATACATGTGCCCCAGTGTTATTTACCATAATCACTACATGTGCCCTAATGTTATTTACCGTAATCACTATATGTGCCCGAATGTTATTTACCTTAATCACTACAACGGCCCTAATGTGATTTACCTTAATCACTACATCTGCAATAATGTTATTTACCTTAATCACTGCATGTGCCCTAAAGTTATTTACCTTAATCACTGCATGTGCCCTAATGTTATTTACCTTAATCACTGCATGTGCCCTAATGTTATTTACCTTAATCACTACATGTGCCCTAATGTTATTTGCCTTAATCACTGCATCTGCCCTAATGTTATTTACCTTAATCACTACATGTGCCCTAATGTTATTTACCTTAATCACTGCATGTGCCCTAATGTTATTTACCTTAATCACTGTATGTGCCCTAATGTTATTTACCTTAATCACTACGTGCCCTAATGTTATTTGCCTTAATCACTGCATGCCCTAATGTTATTTACCTTAATCACTACATGTTTCCTAAAGTTATTTACCTTAATCACTACATGTGCCCTAATGTTATTTACCTTAATCACTATATGTGCCCTAATGTGATTTACCTTAATAAATACATCTGCCCTAATGTTATTTAACTTAATCACTGCATGTGCCCTAATGTTATTTACCTTAATCACTACATGTGCCCTAATGTTATTTACCTTAATCACTGCATGTGCCCTAATGTTATTTGCCTTAATCACTACATGTGCCCTGATGTTATTTACCTTATTCACTACATGTGCCTTAATGTTATTTACCTTAATCACTGCATGTGCCCTAATGTTATTTACCTTAATCACTACATGTGCCCCAATGTTATTTACCTTAATCACTACATGTGTCCTAATGTTATTTACCTTAATCACTACCTGTGCCCTAATGTTATTTACCTTAATCACTGCATGTCCCCTAATGTTATTTATCTTAATCACTACATGTGTCCTAATGTTATTTACCTTAATCACGGCATGTGCCCAAATGTTTTTACCTTAATCACTACATGTGCCCTAATGTGATTTACCTTAATCACTACATCTGCCCTAATGTTATTTACCTTAATCACTACAACTGCCCTAATGTTATTTACCTTAATCACTACATGTGCCCTAAAGTTATTTACCTTAATCACTACATGTGCCCTAATGTTATTTACCTTAATCACTGCATGTGCCCTAATGGGATTTACCTTGATCACTACATCTGCCCTAATGTTATTTACCTTAATCACTGCATGTGCCCTAATGTTATTTACCTTAATCACTGCATGTGCCCTAATGTTATTTACCTTAATCACTACATGTGCCCTGATGTTATTTACCTTAATCACTGCATGTACCCTAATGTTATTTACCTTAATCACTACATGTGCCCTAATGTTATTTACCTTAATCACTGCATGTGCCCTAATGTTATTTACCTTAATCACTACATGTGCCCTGATGTAATTTAACTTAATCACTGCCTGTGCCCTGATGTTATTTACCTTAATCACTGCATATGCCCTAATGTGATTTCCCTTAATCTCCACGAGTCTGTATTAGAACACCGAACTTTCAAAATTTTGAGTTTTCTAATATCAAACACTATTAACCGAAAATTTAAAACATTGAACATGCAGAACAGCAAATTTTTTCTTAGGGAAAAATTTGCTGTTCTAAAACACATGCACACAGCACAAGCACACCAAACAAACAGCAATCCACACACATACACCTAAACTCTTACACCTAACCCTACACTAAACTATACATACGCAACTAACTATCCACTTACCTTAACCCAAACCCTAACTCTAATGTCCGTCACTATCGCCCAGTCACCTCACCCGCACCCTAACCCTAACTCACCTACCCTGCCCTAACCGTCACTTCCACACAATCGCACACTTACCTGATCAGCACCCTAACTCTACTCACCTAACCCACCATAACCCTCACGTCCACACAATCGCACACTTACCTGAACCAGATCTGTAACTTTCCACCACAGCTCTGAAAATACCGAAGCAACAGAAATGGACAACTGAATTCTTTCCCTAGGAAAATATTTGGTTTTCTGTTTCTTTGATATTTTCAAAATGGGTCGATATTAGAACAATCGAAATTGTAAAAGTTCAGTGTTTTAATATAGACCCAATCACTACATGTGCCCCAATGTTATTTACCTAATCACTACATGTGCCCTAATGTGATTTACCTTAATCACTACATGTGCCCCAATGTGATTTACCTTAATCACTACATGTGCCCCAGTGTTATTTACCTTAATCACTACGTGCCCCAATGTTATTTACCTTAATCACTACATGTGCCCCAATGTTATTTACCTTAATCACTACATGTGCCCCAGTGTTATTTACCATAATCATTACATGTGCCCTAATGTTATTTACCTTAATCACTACATGTGCCCCAGTGTTATTTACCTTAATCACTACATGTGCCCCAATGTTATTTACCTTAATCACTACATGCGCCCCAATGTTATTTACCTTAATCACTACATGTGCCCCAATGTTATTTACCTTAATCACTACATGTGCCCTAATATTATTTACCTTAATCACTACATGTGCCCTAATGTGATTTACCTTAATAACTACATCTGCCCTAATGTTATTTACCTTAATAACTGCATGTGCCCTAATGATATTTACCTTAATCGCTACATGTGCCCTGTTGTTATTTACCTTAATCACTGCATGTGCCCTAATGTTATTTACCTTAATCACTGCATGTGCCCTAATGTTATTTACTTTAATCACTACATGTGCCCTGACGTTATTTACCTTAATCACTGTATGTGCCCTAATGTTATTTACCTTAATCACTGCATGTGCCCTAATGTTATTTACCTTAATCATTACATGTGCCCTAATGTTATTTACCTTAACCACTACATGTGCCCTAATGTTATTTACCTTAATCACTACATGTCCCTAATGTTATTTATCTTAATCACTGTATGTGCCCTAATGTTATTTACCTTAATCACTATATGTGCCCTATTGTTATTTGCCTTAATCACTGCGTACCCTAAAGTTATTTACCTTAATCACTACATGTGCCCTAAAGTTATTTACCTTAATCACTACATGTGCCCTAATGTTATTTACCTTAATCACTGCATGTGCCCTAATGTTATTTACCTTAATCACTACATGTGCCCTAATGTTATTTACCTTAATCACTACATGTGCCCTATAACTTTAGGGCACATGTAGTGATAACACATTATGAAGTAAATCACATTAGGGCCTTTGTAGTGATTAAGGTAAATAACATTAGGGCATATGTAGTGTTATTTACCTTAATCATGGCATGTGCCCTAATGTTTTTACCTTAATCACTACATGTGCCCTAATGTGATTTACTTAATCACTGTATGTGCCCTAATGTTATTTACCTTAATCACTACAACTGCCCTAATGTTATTTATTTAACTTAATCACTACATGTGCCCTAATGTTATTTACCTTAATCACTGTATGTGCCCTAATGTTATTTACCTTAATCACTACAACTGCCCTAATGTTATTTACCTTAATCACTACATGTGCCCTAATGATATTTACCTTAATCACTGCATGTGCCCTAATGTTATTTATCTTAATCACTACATGTGTCCTAATGTTATTTACCTTAATCACGGCATGTGCCCTAATGTTTTTACCTTAATCACTACAATGGCCCTAATGTGATTTACCTTAATCACTACATCTGCCCTAATGTTATTTACCTTAATCACTACATGTGCCCTAAAGTTATATACCTTAATCACTACATGTGCCCTAATGTTATTTACCTTAATCACTGCATGTGCCCTAATGTTATTTACCTTAATCACTGCATGCCCTAATGTTATTTAACTTAATCACTACATGTGCCCTAAAGTTATTTACCTTAATCACTACATGTGCCCTAATGTTATTTACCTTAATCACTACATATGCCCTAATGTTATTTACCTTAATCACTACAAAGGCTTTAATGTGATTTACCTTAATCACTACATGTGCCCTAATGTTATTTACCTTAATCACTACATGTGCCCTAAAGTTAGTTACCTTAATCACTACATGTGCCCTAATGTTATTTACCTTAATCACTGCATGTGCCCTAATGTTATTTACCTTAATCACTGCATGCTCTAATGTTATTTAACTTAATCACTACATGTGCCCTAAAGTTATTTACCTTAATCACTACATCTGCCCTAATGTTATTTACCTTAATCACTGCATGTGCCCTAATGTTATTTACTATAATCACTACATGTGCCCTGTTGTTGTTTACCTTAATCACTGCATGTGCCCTAATGTTATTTACCTTAATCACTACATGTGCCCTAATGTTATTTACCTTAATCACTGCATGTGCCCTAATGTTATTTACCTTAATCACTGCATGTGCCCTAATGTTATTTACCTTAATCACTACATGTGCCCTGATGTTATTTACCTTAATCACTGCATGTGCCCTAATGTTATTTACCTTAATCACTACATGAACCCTAATGTTATTTACCTTAATCACTACATGTGCCCTAATGTTTTTTACCTTAATCACTACATGTGCCCTAATGTTATTTACCTTAATCACTGTATGTGCCCTAATGTTATTTACCTTAATCACTATATGTGCCCTAATGTTATTTGCCTTAATCACTGCATACCCTAAAGTTATTTACCTTAATCACTACATGTGCCCTAATGTTATTTACCTAAATCACTGCATGTGCCCCAATGTTATTTACCTTAATCACTACATGTGTCCTAATGTTATTTACCTTAATCACTACCTGTGCCCTAATGTTATTTACCTTAATCACTGCATGTGCCCTAATGTTATTTATCTTAATCACTACATGTGTCCTAATGTTATTTACCTTAATCATGGCATGTGCCCTAATGTTTTTACCTTAATCACTACATGTGCCCTAATGTGATTTACCTTAATCACTACATCTGCCCTAATGTTATTTACCTTAATCACTACAACTGCCCTAATGTTATTTACCTTAATCACTACATGTGCCCTAAAGTTATTCACCTTAATCACTACATGTGCCCTAATGTTATTTACCTTAATCACTACATGTGCCCTAATGGGATTTACCTTGATCACTACATCTGCCCTAATGTTATTTACCTTAATCACTGCATGTGCCCTAATGTTATTTACCTTAATCACTGCATGTGCCCTAATGTTATTTACCTTAATCACTACATGTGCCCTGATGTTATTTACCTTAATCACTGCATGTACCCTAATGTTATTTACCTTAATCACTACATGTGCCCTAATGTTATTTACCTTAATCACTGCATGTGCCCTAATCTTATTTACCTTAATCACTACATGTGCCCTGATGTTATTTAACTTAATCACTGCCTGTGCCCTGATGTTATTTACCTTAATCACTGCATGTGCCCTAATGTGATTTACCTTAATCTCCACGAGTCTGTATTAGAACACCGAACTTTCAAAATTTCGAGTTTTCTAATATCAGACCCTATTAATCGAAAATTTAAAACATCGAACATGCAGAACAGCAAATTTTTTCTTAGGGAAAAATTTGCTGTTCTAAAACACATACACACAGCACAAGCACACCAAACAAACAGCAATCCACACACATACACCTAAACTCTTACACCTAACCCTACACTAAACTATACATACGCAACTAACTATCCACTTACCTTAACCCAAACCCTAACTCTAATGTCCGTCACTATCGCCCAGTCGCCTCATCCGCACCCTAACCCTAACTCACCTACCCTGCCCTAACCGTCACTTCCACACAATCGCACACTTACCTGATCAGCACCCTAACTCTACTCACCTAACCCACCATAACCCTCACGTCCACACAATCGCACACTTACCTGAACCAGATCTGTAACTTTCCACCACAGCTCTGAAAATACCGAAGCAACAGAAATGGACAACTGAATTCTTTCCCTAGGAAAATATTTGGTTTTCTGTTTCTTTGATATTTTCAAAATGAGTCGATATTAGAACACTCAAAATTTCGAAAGTTCGGTGTTCTAATATAGACCCAATCACTACATGTGCCCCAATGTTATTTACCTAATCACTACATGTGCCCTAATGTGATTTACCTTAATCACTACATGTGCCCCAATGTGATTTACCTTAATCACTACATGTGCCCCAGTGTTATTTACCTTAATCACTACGTGCCCCAATGTTATTTACCTTAATCACTACATGTGCCCCAATGTTATTTACCTTAATCACTACATGTGCCCCAGTGTTATTTACCTTAATCATTACATGTGCCCTAATGTTATTTACCTTAATCACTACATGTGCCCCAGTGTTATTTACCTTAATCACTACATGTGCCCCAATGTTATTTACCTTAATCACTACATGCGCCCCAATGTTATTTACCTTAATCACTACATGTGCCCCAATGTTATTTACCTTAATCACTACATGTGCCCTAATATTATTTACCTTAATCACTACATGTGCCCTAATGTGATTTACCTTAATAACTACATCTGCCCTAATGTTATTTACCTTAATAACTGCATGTGCCCTAATGTTATTTACCTTAATCACTACATGTGCCCTGTTGTTATTTACCTTAATCACTGCATGTGCTCTAATGTTATTTACCTTAATCACTGCATGTGCCCTAATGTTATTTACTTTAATCACTATATGTGCCTTGACGTTATTTACCTTAATCACTGTATGTGCCCTAATGTTATTTACCTTAATCACTGCATGTGCCCTAATGTTATTTACCTTAATCATTACATGTGCCCTAATGTTATTTACCTTAATCACTACATGTGCCCTAATATTATTTACCTTAATCACTACATGTGCCCTAATGTTATTTATCTTAATCACTGTATGTGCCCTAATGTTATTTACCTTAATCACTATATGTGCCCTATTGTTATTTGCCTTAATCACTGCGTACCCTAAAGTTATTTACCTTAATCACTACATGTGCCCTAAAGTTATTTACCTTAATCACTACATGTGCCCTAATGTTATTTACCTTAATCACTGCATGTGTCCTAATGTTATTTACCTTAATCACTACATGTGCCCTAATGTTATTTACCTTAATCACTACATGTGCCCCATAACTTTAGGGCACATGTAGTGATTAAGGTAAATAACATTAGGGCACATGTAGTGATTAAGGTAAATCACATTAGGGCCTTTGTAGTGATTAAGGTAAATAACATTAGGGCATATGTAGTGTTATTTACCTTAATCATGGAATGTGCCCTAATGTTTTTACCTTAATCACTACATGTGCCCTAATGTGATTTACTTAATCACTGTATGTGCCCTAATGTTATTTACCTTAATCACTACAACTGCCCTAATGTTATTTATTTAACTTAATCACTACATGTGCCCTAATGTTATTTACCTTAATCACTGTATGTGCCCTAATGTTATTTACCTTAATCACTACAACTGCCCTAATGTTATTTACCTTAATCACTACATGTGCCCTAATGATATTTACCTTAATCACTGCATGTGCCCTAATGTTATTTATCTTAATCACTACATGTGTCCTAATGTTATTTACCTTAATCACGGCATGTGCCCTAATGTTTTTACCTTAATCACTACAATGGCCCTAATGTGATTTACCTTAATCACTACAACTGCCCTAATGTTATTTACCTTAATCACTACATGTGCCCCAATGTTATTTACCTTAATCACTACATGTGCCCCAATCTTATTTACCTTAATCACTACATGTGCCCTAATGTTATTTACCTTAATCACTACATGTGCCCCAATGTTATTTACCTTAATCACTACATGTGCCCCAATGTTATTTACCTTAATCACTGTATGTGCCCTAATGTTATTTACCTTAATCACTGTATGTGCCCTAATGTTATTTACCTTAATCACTACATGTGCCCTAATGTTATTTACCTTAATCACTGCATGTGCCCTAATGTTATTTACCTTAATTACTACGTGTCCTAATGTTATTTACCTTAATCACGGCATGTGCCCTAATGTTATTTACCTTAATCACTACATGTGCCCCAATGTTATTTACCTTAATCACTGCATGTGCCCCAATGTTATTTACCTTAATCACTGCATGTGCCCTAATGTTATTTACCTTAATCACTACATGTGCCCCAGTGTTATTTACCTTAATCACTACATGGGCCCCAATGTTATTTACCTTAATCACTACATGTGCCCCAATGTTATTTACCTTAATCACTACATGTGCCCCAATGTTATTTACCTTAATCACTGTATGTGCCCTAATTTTATTTACCTTAATCACTACATGTGCCCTAATGTTATTTACCTTAATCACTACATGTGCCCTAATGTTATTTACCTTAATCACTGCATGTGCTCTAATGTTATTTACCTTAATCACTACATGTGCCCTAATGTTATTTACCTTAATCTAGAAGGCCAGTGCTTGCTTGGGCTAAAGGGAAGTCTCTGTGTTCACCAATGGGAGTGGTTAACACTGAACAGCCTGCCTGTCCCTGGAGGAGTGGTTACTACCTAGAAGCTGTAGTTTTATTGGCCATTTTGGGTCAATTCTAAACTCCTTGATCTCTCTTTTTGCACCTTTTTGCACACTGAGCAGCGTCGGGCAGCGCAGCCTAAACAGGTTTAAACTATTACAGGCTCCACAAAGTCTGTTCTTCACTTTTTCCCTTAGTACTGTTCAAACTCTCAAAGTAATCACTCTATTCTCTTTCTAAAGCCCTGCACTTGCTCAGCTCTTATAAGGAAACACTAACTAACTAAAGCACTACACCCTCCTTGACTTCTCATAAGTATTAGACTCCCGATTGGTCCTTCCTGATCAAGTGAAAAATCAGTTCCCTTCCCTAATCTGATCAGTAAAAAAAAACAGTTTCCTATACTAATCTGGTATGTCCAAGGGTCAGTTTCAAGGTTACTCTCCAGTCCAGCTGGTGAATCTGGGAATTTTGAGGCAATGTTACAATTGCCTTATGTACACAGACAACCCTCTCCTCCTTCCAACAAACTCTAATACATGTGAGAGATGCAGTTACACAGCCAAACTGGAGGCAGAGCTCTCTCAACCCAAAACTGGCACAGTCAGTCAGGAGGAAAAGGTAATCACCCACACCACAAATCCAGTCTCACACAGACCTATTGCATCTGCATACCCAACACATAAACACACAAAAACATACTCGGAGGCTCTAAATAAAAATCTGCCTAAACAGCAAAGACCTCCTAAGCAGATATCCAAGCAACAGCCACCCCTCAACAATACCCACAAATCACATATCTCACAAAATCAGTGTGCCTCACAGTCACAGCCCATAAGGCCAAACAACACACCAAATACACTTGTTATAGGGGACTCTATTGTCCGGCACACTGACGTCCCACTCACCAGACTGAACAAGGAGAAGGTCACTGTAAGCTGCCTGTCGGGTGCCAGGATCCGCCACATAATGCAAGCACTCAGGTCACTCCAAAGCAAGTACAAGTATGACTCCATCATTGTCCATGCTGGTGTGAATGACCTGAGACGTACCTCCCTGGACTACATGAAAAGAGACATAGAGGAGCTCTCTGACCATGTAGCCCTGGCTGGTATGTCCCTGACCTTGAGTAGCACCTTGCCCTCACCAAGAATGATGCCACAGTATAAAGACAAAATGATCAGTTTTAACAATTGGCTAAAGTATTGGTGTCATTCAAAGGGGATCCAGTGTCTGTCAGCCTGGGATGACATGCTCGACAAGCCACGTTGCTTCGCTAGGGACGGTTTGCACCTGTCACCCTTAGGTTTTTGTATACCGGCCAAGGCACTTGCCACCCCCATAGTGCCTTTTTTAGGCAAGGCTCAAAGGACAAACCCACCTCCATAGACAACCCAAAGATAAAAAAACTAAAGGTAATGCTACTCAATGCCAGAAGTCTAAACCTCAAGATGCACGCACTCGAGACTCTCCTCAGTATGGAGAAAATCGATGTCTGTGCAGTAACAGAAACCTGGTTCAAGACTCCTGAGAGCACCCCAGCACTACCAGGTTATAACTCATACCATGCGTTTCAGCCCCAAAACCCGGACCGAAGCACAAAAGGAGGGGGAGTATCTATATTCATCAAGGATACCTACACCTCCAGGTTAGTGGCACTGCACGAAGCATCGGAAACCATCCATGTGCAGCTAACAGCGGGCAAAACTGCCTTTCAGTTTGTAGCCTGCTACAGAACACCCTCCCTATTACAGGAACCCCACTTGGCATTCCTGAGGACACTGGAGAATATGAAGGTCTCTCCAAACACTATGTTATTGGGTGACTTCAACTACCCAAACATTGACTGGGAAAACTACTCAAGCCCAAACACCCTGTCCCAACAGTTCCTTGAATTTATAAACTCTAACACAATGGAACAACTGGTCACCACTCCCACAAGAGGGAACAACATATTGGACCTGGTCATCACCAACATGGGGACTCTATGTTCCACACCAGAGGTAAACCCCTCATTGGTAAGATCAGACCATAAACAAATTTCTCTGGACATCCATATCCCGTCCCCACCCCCAGCCAAGGAAATCACTGTAAAGAATTTCTCCAAAGCCAACTTTGCACTTCTCAAGACTGAGGTGGAATCCTTCAAAGCCCCTGGGCCAGAGGATAATACAGCCCAATCCGCAGAATCCTTTACAAATGCATTCTATGAGTACCTGCAGGAATGCATGGATCATGCTATCCCAAATAAAACCAAGACTCACTCCTCCAAAAACAGGAGACCGGTCTGGTGGACCCCGGCCATAAATAAGCTATACAACAAAAGGAGGAAGCTACTACATGACAGAGCAAAATCCCAAAAAGGGAAGGCATCTCTGATCAGTATTAGCAAGAAACTTCGATCACTCATAAAATCATCAAAGGCCAGTTTCGAAAGAAAAATTGCCCTAGACACTAAAGATAATCACAGGGCCTTCTTTAGTTATGTCAGAAACATGGGTGGAAACTCCCAGATATGCTCTGAATTGTTGCAAAATGGTACAAAATATACTGAACCTACAGACATAGCCAACATCCTGGCAGACAGATTTAGTGCAAATTTCTCCCCCCCCTCCCCCCCAAAGGAGCAAACGCCTATCCCAACTGAATGTAACCTCCCTGACATCACAGATGCACAGGTGAAATCTGCCCTCTCCAAAGCAAAAAACACAGCATCTATGGGACCGGACGGTGTCCCAGGCTGTGTCTTACATGAGCTCCAAGAAGAACTGAACCCTCACATTAAGTCACTGTTCAAACTTAGCCTTACTACAGGATATGTACCCAAAGAATGGCGTACAGCTACAGTGGTCCCACTCCACAAAGGTGGTGCCACAATGAACCCCGGAAACTATCGCCCCATAAGCCTGACTAGTCTGGTCTGTAAAGCTATGGAGCGTATTATCATGGAACTCATAAACAAAGACATTGGGAGCCTCCAGACACTGGACCCTACCCAATTCGGCTTTGTTAAGGGCAGATCTTGCCTCTTAAACCTAGTTGATTTCTTTGAAACAGTTACCAAAGCCATAGATGAGGGCAAGGTAGTCCACACAGCCTACCTGGACCTCACAAAAGCCTTCGACACAATACCCCACTCGGGCATCATAAATAAGCTTACTAGCTTAAATATCAACCCCTATATCACAAGATGGGTTGCAAACTGGCTCAGAGATAGAACCCACATGGTCGGAATCGCAAGTGCCATGTCCGAATCCAAACCAGTTACAAGTGGCATCCCACATGGCTCAGTTCTGGGACCTCTCTTGTTCAGTATATACTTCTCTGAGGTTCAGGCTAACACGGGGGGATTATGGCTGACAATGTTCGCAGATGACTGCAAACTGGGGGCCATAATCGAATCTCCAGCTGACACAAGCATCCTCCAAAAGGGTCTCACAGAGATGGATGCTTGGTGCCAGAGCCACGGCCTTAAGCTAAATGCTAAAAAGTGCATAGTCATCCTCTTTGGGAAAAACAAGGTGCCCACAAATTACCACATAGGTGGTAATCCATTAAGTACGGAAGAAGTAATTAGAGATTTGGGGACCAATGTAGATAGTAATCTCTCCTTTGATAATCACGTTGCCAAAGTGGTTAGAAAGACGTTCTATATAGCCCACCTTATCATGAAAGGGTTCGCATCTAGATCAAGAGAGGTCATTGTGCCCCTCTACTCGTCACTCATCAGGCCCATAATTGAATACAATGCCCCTTTGGGATGTACCTTACCCGACACCTGCAGCAACTGGAGAGACCCCAAACGTACCTCACCAAGAGGATCAAGGGCTACAAACAGATGTCCTATGCAGCTCGACTAAAGAAACTCCAGCTCTACTCAGTTGCTTACCGCCTACTCAGAGGCAATCTATGCCTGACGTAAAAAGCCATGTCAAACCCAGAATTAATGTACATGCTCCACCTCAAAAAATCCAAGTCCCTTAGAGCTACATGCTCCAGTGACCTAAACCTCAGCACAAAAATAAATAGGACATGCTGGAGGGACAGATTAATTTCCCAAAGGCTCCCCTCACTCTGGAATAGAATCCCAATTCATGTTAGACATAGCCCCTCGCTGACCCTCTTCAAGCGTAATTTGGACGCGTGGATGGGAAATCGCAAATTCACCCCTGGGATCTCTCCTGTATCCCTGCTAGACAGAGGCACAGTAAACTAATCTTAAAAGGATACCTTCTGTGACCTACTTTACAGAGGCACAGTAGGCTAATCTAATAGGGAGGCGGAAGCCAAATACACTCTGGCTAGGCTTATAAATGCCCTAGGGCAGATAGCCTAGTATCTGCCTATGAACCTATGAACTTATGAACCTCTCAACTCTCCATATCTTTGCAGAATGCCCAGATTTTTGCCTCATATTTTTGTTTTGTTCCTTATACAATTTATAGTTGTCTGTGAAACCACTGAGAAGAGAGGTCACTAAATAACAACATTTATTTATTTATTTATTTATTTGCAGTTGGTTTACCAGGATGGTCCATTGGGCCAAAAGAACCCGTTTTCAATGGAGTCCTGGGGAGAAAAGCTCCAGGAAACTAAACAAACTAGGTACAAGCAATAGAAAATAAAATAAAATTGTACAATTGTAAAAAAAAAAAAAAAAAACACACATTAAATTCAAAAAATTCAAAAATTCAGGACATATTCAAACAGTACAATCTAGTGAAAGTGATGATACTATACACATACAGAGTAGTTAATTTGATAAGGAGCATATGCTTTATAAGGTACAGTCAGGTAACATGAGTGGAAAATAAGAAGTTAATACCATAAATTTATGAGGGATGGGAGCAAGAGCATTCCCACTGAGACCTTAGGTAAATATGTAGAGATTTTTTGAACATGTAGTGATTGGGAGTGCTACGAATGGATGGAGGGAGTGAGTTCCAGAGGCGGGCAAGGTTAAATGATAGTAAGTTTTTACCTGGGAGACGATTTGGTTTATGCACTTCTAGTAGGTTTTGATTATTTGACCTTAAAACTCTATCTGGTAGGTACATTTTGAAGGCAGAAGACAGGGAGGGACAGAGAGATGGGTTGAGAATGAGCTTGTGAGCTAAGGTTAGCTGAGTGTAGTTGAGTTGATTTGGAAGTTCAAGCCAGTTTAGTTTTTGGAGAGAGGAACAGTGGTGAGTGGAGGACCTATGACCGTTTGCGAACTTAGCGATTTTGTTATAGCAAGAGGAAAGTTGTTTTTTTAGAGAGGACTGAAGATTGGTTAGCAGAGGGGCTCCATAGAGAAGGGAGGGGATAAGAAAGGGATAAGAAAGGAAGAAGAGAGAGTGATTTTAGAGGGGCTTGTGAGGTACTGATTCTGGCGATAGAGCATGCCTATTTTTTGATGGGTTTTTTTAATATTTAGTTGTAGATGTGAGTTGAAATTAAGCTGGTTGTCAATTTGGACACCAAGTAACTTGGTTTCAGACACCAGTTCCAGGGGTGAATTATTTTCACTAGTGATTGAGAATGTATTGAAATTGAATGGAGTATTTTTTGAGGGGGTAAATACCATAAGTTGAGGCATTAAGAGCCAGGTGGTTTGTTTTCATCCAATGTTCAGTGATTGAGAAAGCTTCTTGAGTAAGCCTTTGGAGCATGGAGGGAGATGTGGCAGAGCAGATAATGGTAGAATCATCTGCATATTGGATGATGCTAGAGAATGGAATGGCTTTGTAGAAATCATTTATGAAAATATTGAAAAGAAGGGGACCGAGAATGGAGCCTTGTGGAACTCCGGTGGGGGTGCTAAGAAAAGAGGAAGTGGCCTTTTTCCATTTTGCAGCTTGGAATCTATTTGATAGATAGCTGGAGAACCAGTTCACAGAGGAGGGGGAGAGACTCAGTTTTGAAAGTTTAGTTAAGAGCAGGCTGTGTGAAATAGTGTCAAAGGCCTTAGAGAGGTCAAGTAGTAGGGTGGAGACAATTTGGCCAGAGTCACGTGCTTTATTGACAATCTCAAGATAGGAAAGGAGGGCTGTCATAGTGCTATGATTGGGCCTAAAGCCGTGTTGAGTGCGGGTTAGAAGGTTGTTATCTAACAGATGAGGTAAGAGTTGAATTTGGACACACTTTTATAGGAGTTTAGAAATGGGGGACAGGATAGCAATGGGACGGAAGTTGTTGACAGTACAGTTATTACCACCTTTGTGCAGAGGAATGATGAAAGCTTGTTTCCAGAGTTGGGGCACTGTACATTCTTGGATGGAACGGTTGACTAGTATGCTTAAAGGATAGGCAATTGCTTCAGCAGCTATACTAAGAAAGTGAGAGGGAATATTATCAGGTGCATTAGTGCATGGTTTCAATTTCTGAAGGAGTTTTTTTATCGTAGAGGTGGGTATGGGTTTTAGTGAAAATAAAACTGAGTGGGGAGAGAGAGAAGTAGAGGATGGTAAGGAAGAGGTTGAAGTTGGAGTAGGAGGAGAGGTGGAGGATAGACAGTGAGTGGATGGGAGTGAGGAAGGAGTGGTAGAGTAGGGTGGAATGTTAGTAGGAGAGGGTCGGGGTATTTTAGGTGGTGTGGTGGGGTTGAAGAATGAGGAAGTTAGTTTGCTAATAGATTCTATGAAAAAGGAGTTGAATTGAGTAGCTAAGTCTAAATCTGGGGCATTTGGGTCTGGGGTAGGGGTCTGTGGCTTACTGGGATTGAGGAGGGTAGAAATTCCTTTCCAGAATTTTGAGGATTTGTTTTATTATTGTTTTGGAGTGTAAAGAAGTATTTTTGTTTGTCAGAGATGATAGACTTTTTTACTTTATTTCGAAGAGTTTTGTACTCAATGTAATGTTCGGGGGTCTTGTTTTTCTGATGTAGTCTCCAGGCTTTATCTCTAAGGCGCATGGTTGATAGTGTGTTTTTAGTAAGCCAGGGGACAGAATTAGCTTTTATTCTTTTTGTCTTCAGAGGGGCTTGGGCGTCTAATATTTCTAGGAATTTTGAGTTAAAGTGAGCAACTGCGTCTTCTAAGGAGAGTGTTCTTAGGTTGTTCCAGTTAACTGCTTTTAGGGAATTTAAAAAGGTTGTTGGGTTGAAGTTTTTGTGGTTACAGGTAGAAATGTAATTGTGGGTGCGGTATAAGGTACTGGGGAGTCGATAGGTGAAAGTGGGCATGTGATCGCTTAAAGGATCGGAAAGGGTACCACTGTCTGAGAAATAGTGGGGGTGTGACACTAGAATCCAATCTAGTATACTGCCACAAGAGCTGTTTTTAGATGGGTATGTAACAGTGTTGATTAGCTGGGAAAAGTTATATAGGTTGATGTTAAGGGCGGTAGTTGGAGACTGGATGCAGGCCCAATTAATATTTACATCTCCTAGGATTATGGTTTCATTGTTGATGTTGTTAGAGAGCCAGGAGAGGATATCTTCAAGAGTGGAGATATTGTCTCCTGGGGGAATGTAGAGGGATGCTAGACATATGTGTTTATGCTTATTAATTTGTAGGAGAGTTAGAAGTAATTCGGCATTGTTAAATTGTGGAACAGGTTTGTCGTAAGGAGTAATTAGTAAGGCAGATGAAAATAGGAGAGCTACTCCGCCTCCTCAAAACATACATTTGATTTTCAGACTTCATTTAACATTTGTTGACTGGGAAAGTCTGACCAGGCCAGAACCTATTTTCAGCAAAGGCCCAGGTTGAAACACTCTAAACACGTCTTTGGAATGTGGGAGGAAATCGGAGTACCCAGAGGAAACTCACACAAATGCAAGGATGACATGCAGACTCTGCACAGAAGGCACCCTAGTCAAGAATCAAACCAGAGAACCTCTTGTTGTGAGGTGATAATGTTAAGCCCTGCACCATTGTGCCATCTTCATATCCTTCAAAAACTACATGATAACACAAATCATGTATTCTGTCAACTGTCTAAATTTCTATGAGCAATATTTAAAAATTGTCCCTATTTTGGGGCCTTGGTCCCCCCATTATTTTAGGCTTTGCCCAGATTTCTTACACTAAGAGGTTGAGAGGTATGGATGTGTGGTCATCTTCAGTGTTTTTATATTTGAAGAGGTACTCATTTTACCAAGAAATGTCCCTAAAATGCTCTTCTTTTCTCTTTATGCTGTCCTTGTCAAGCTAGAGGGCATATATCTTGGCTTCCAAAGTAAGTAAAACATTCAGATGTGACAGTGATGCAGTGAGGTGTTATTTATTACCAGAGAAGTTGAGACTATTTAATGCACATACAAATACAGTGCCTCTGTGTAGCAGCTGCCCCACATGCAGAAGGTTCACTTCCTCTATCATTACTCCCTGTAGGGTTTGCCAATGCCACAGATGCCCACAGTCATCTAATGTATGAGGACAGCCTCTAACCAGTACCAGGGTGCCTTTTATGGGGAGACAATCCCCTTAATAATGGAGTTCCAGGCTCTGTCCCCTCCTCCATCTCCATGCCAAAGTGTTTCTTTCTCGTTAATCCTGTTTGTCTCAAAGATAAAACTATGCAAGTCTCAGTGCCAATAGGTGGTACAGTGAAACTGCAAATGGCTTATTAAATCAGTTATGTTTCCTTTGATTACTCCACCGTTACTTGGATGACTGCGGTAATTCTTGAGATGATGCATGCTCACAAGCCTGGACCTCCGGGAATGAATGGAGCTATCAGACCAAATGGACATTACTGCAGTCTATAATTATCAGAAAGGCAAGAATGAAGGAAATCGTATCTGATACTGACAATAATTTAAGCTATGATACCTGTCGCAGTGCTGCAGCTATTCTTACTGGACCTTAAGGTTGGGGCGTGCTGAGTCCTTCCCAGACTAGACTTGTGCAGTTGCTATTGTCAGTCCTTTGTAACATTTATCTCTTGGACCATGCAATGTGACAAACATGCTGCTGTTTTGTGGTTTGGAATTCTCAACTTCAGTATTTTGTCATAAACCTTTTTATTAAACTATTCTAGCAACTGTCACAGGTCCTTGAACACATTAACAGCACAGAATGTGTTCAGATACCTCACACAAACTACCTGAATAGAAGAAATGAAGGGACAACTCAGGGAAGGAGTGTCCATAAACCTGAGGTACCAAGTGCATTGTCATTTTTGGAATTCCCAGGAATTTATCACTTCCATACTATTCTGCTAAACATGATCTCTAGGGACATTGATAATAAAACCACTAGAAATATTACCCTTGCAGAAACAAGTAAAATGGTCTGAAATATATACACAGTTAGACAGATAGACACCTAGACTGACCACTAAACAGGTAGACAGATATACATGTTATAAATGTACATATATAAGAAACTGTAACTTGCACGACTAAAACCTACATTGAAAAAAATCAACACCTTGGTATTCTGGTTCTTCCCCCTTCCTTTTTTTCTCTTGGTATTTATTTGCTGCGCACAGATAAACATTTTTTTACTGTTTTTGCTGTACCCCATCTACACAGACAAAACAGAATGACCTGCCGGCAGGTGCTAGAAGTTAAAAGGACACTGCCTCCTTTAACTAAGGTTGTATCACTAAAGCTTGATCCAAGACATTACATCCTCCAGTATGGAACCACAAGTTAACAGAGTCCTGCTACTTGAACTGTATCCATGACAGGCATCCCTGATGCAAGCACAGCACAGCACAGGTAAATCTTCTTCAGTTAACTCTGTGACAAGTGAAAAATAGAGGCAGTCATAATGCACTTCTCCTCTTTGGTATCTCGTTTCCTTTCTCCGTGTTGAATGCAGTCTCCACTCTGCTGTCATCCACGATTAAAAAAAATTGTCATCCAAATCCACTACACACAGTCTGATGCAAAGAAGGCCAGCTGGACCAGGCACCTTGTGACACCTTATCGGCTATTAGTCTCAGCACAAACATTTTAGTCTCCTTCCACACTCTGTTTCAGAAGTCATCCTTTTCCTTAATCACATTGTTAAACTCCCCCATCTCCCCCCTCTGCCTTCATCCTCTCATGTAGGGTAGAGACAAATGCCTCAATGAAGTGCGACAAAAAGGCAAATACATTGTTCCCAGTGTTTAAATCCCTTGCCTAGAGCCCTGAGACGATTTTCTTGAAGGAGTTACACAGATGTCTTGTCTGCAGTCATTGCCACTGACCTTTTCTGCCATCACAGATGTCAAACTATAGAGTACAGCTTCAAAATTTATGCTTAGTACAGACCATTGCATAATTATAACACAAATTCAAGAAACCAAGCTGAATGTAACACCTGAAACTAACAAATTATATATATATATATATATATATATATATATATATATATATATATATATGGGTTCATGTCAGTCCATCGACAGTTCAAAACAACGAAAGTCAGTACTACGAAACGAAAGCATCGACCGTTGAAAACATCGACAATACAGTCACGTAAAGTAAAGTAACGTAAAGTCACAAAAACAAGTGCTAACATGGGTCCTGCAAGGGGGAAGTAAAGGATATGATATGCTACTGTACCCATACTAAACTCCGCAATATCATATCCTTTACTTCCCCCTTGCAGGACCCATGTTAGCTCTTGTTTTTGTGACTTTACGTTACTTTACTTTACGTGACTGTATTGTCGATGTTTTCAACGGTTGATGCCTTTGTTACGTAGTACTGACTTTCGTTGTTTTGAACTGTCGATGGACTGACATGAACCCATATATATATATATATATATATATATATATATATATATATATATAGATTCATAGGTTAATTCCCTGGATATTTCTTCCCACAATATTTACTTCTCTGGGCCCCTGTCTAGCAGGGCGACTGACATGATCCCCGGGGTGAATTTCATATCTCCCATCCAATCATCAAGGTTCCTTTTGAAGAAGGCCAATGACTCACTCTGCTTGACATGTATGGGCAGTCTATTCCAGAGTATTGGGAGTCTCTGGGTCAGGAACCTATCCCTCCAGAATGTTTTGTTCATTGTGATGACAAGGTTTAGATCCCTGGAGCGTGTGGCTCTGAGGGATTGGGATTTCTTTAAGTGGAGCATGTCCAACAGCTCAGGGTTTGACATGCCCTTGTATGTTAAGCAGAGATTGCCTCTGAGTAGACGATATGCCACAGAGTATAGCTGGTGTTTTTTTAGACGGTCAGCATATGGCATCTGCTTTAGGTCTGTGATTCTTTTAGTGAGGTGTTTCTGTGGCCTTTCCAGCTATTGCAGATGTCTTGTGAGGTACATACCAAACGGGGCATTATAGTCTATAATGGGTCTAATGAGGGATGAGTACAGTGGGACAATGACCTCCTTATTTCTGGATGAAAAGCCCTTAGTGATGAGGTGTGCCACATAGAAGGATTTCCTGACTGTTGTGGCGATGTGGTTATCGAAAGTGAGACCACTGTCCACCTGTATCCCTAAGTCTCTCATCACACTTTCAATGTTTAGCATCCTGCCACCTATGTGGTAATTCATGGGTATGTGTTTTTTTCCAAAGGGGATAACTATACATTTCTTGGCATTAAGCTAGAGCCCATGGCTCTGGCACCAGGCATCTGTTTCTGTAAGGCCTTTTTGTAGAATATCCACATCATTTGGGGATTCAATAATGGCTCCCAGTTTTCAGTCATCTGCAAACTTTGTTAACCAGAGTCCCTTAGTGTTGGCCTGTACTTCAGAGAAGTAGATGCCAAACAAGAGTGGTCTCAGGACTGAACCCTGAGGTACTCCACTTGTCACTTGTCTGGAGCTGGATTTGGAGTCAGCTACTTTTACTGTCTGGGTTCAGTCAGTAAGCCAGTTGGCAAACCATCGAGTGATGTAGGGATTTATGCCCAGCTTAGTAAGTTTATCTATGATTCTAGAGTGGGGGATGGTGTTGAAGGCCTTGGTGAGGTCCAGATAGGCTGTGTGGACCACCTTACCCTCGTCCACAACTCTGGAGACTGATTTGAAGAAGTCAATCAGATTCAGGAGACAAGATCGGCCCTTCACAAACCCAAACTGTGTGGGGTCCAGTGTTTGAAGGTTGCCAATGTCTTTGTTTATAAGTTCCATGATAATACATTCCATGCCCTTGCAGATCAGACTTGTCAGACTGATGGGACAGTAGTTCCCGGGATCCAAGGCGGATCCTCCCTTGTGGAGCGGGATAACTGCAGCTGTGCGCCACTCAGTGGGCACAAAGCCTGAGGTGAGGCTATGATTAAACATGACACTTAGGTGAGGTGCCAGTTCATTTTGTAGTTTATGTAGTACACAGCATGGGATGTCATCTGGTCCCATGGATGCTGTATTCTTAGCTTTGGAGAGTGCGGTTTCTACCTGTGTGGCCATGATTATCGGAATTTGGCAATCTTTTGGTATTGAGATGGGCCCTTTAGGGGGTGAGAGGGGGGTGAGGTTGGCACTAAATCGATCTGCCAGGATATTGGCAATATCCTTGGGATCAGTATATTTAATGCCATTCTGTTGTAGCTCAGAGCAGATCTGAGCATTGCCATTTAGATTCTTGACATAAGTATAGAATGCCTTGTGGTTGTCTTTGGAATCTTTGGCAATTTTATTTTCGTAACTAGCCTTTGAGGATTTTATGAGGGATCTCAGCTTCTTACTGAGACTGGTGAGGGAGTTTTTTGCATCCTGGGATTTTCCTCTTTTCTGCAACAGTTTCTTCCTTCTGTTGTATAGTTTGTTTATAGCAGGGGACCAGCAGATTGTCTTCCTTTTTTTGGAAAAGAGCATCTTGGTTCTATTTGGGATGGCACCATTCATGCATGAGTGGATGTGCTCGTACAGTGCCTTAGTGTAGGATTCTGCAGTCAAACGTCCAGATCCCATCTGTGTGGGTGTTGTGAAGTTTGTCACTTCTGACTTCAGTAGCATGAAGTTGGCTTTGAAGAAGTTTTTTAAGGAGGTTTCCTTACTGGCGGGGTGGGGGTGGGATGTGGATGTCAAAGGTGATTTGCTTATGGTCAGACCTGACCAATGAGGAGGTGACCACTGGTGTGGAGCATCTATCTCCCATGTTGGTAATGACCAGGTCTAGGCTATTGGCTCCCCTGGTGGGACAATGGATTAGTTGATCCAGGGTGTTGGAATTTATGAATTCCAAGAACCATTGGGAAAAGGTGTTGGTGCCCGAGTAGTTTTCCCAGTTAATGGCAGGGTAGTTGAAATCACCCAGTATTAGGGTGTTTGGTTGTATCTTAATATTTTCCAGTATGTTTAGAAAGGTGTAGTGAGAATCTTGGGCCATGGTGGGGGATCTGTAGCAAGCTACAATTTGGATTGTAGTCTTACCAAGTGTTAGTTGCATCTGGAAAATTTCAGATGCATTGTGTTGGGCAACTAGCCTGTATGTGTGAATATCCTTGGTGAATATGGACACTCCTCCACCTTTAGTGCTTTGGTCTTGGTTTTGTGGCCGAAAAGTGTGGTAAGAATTGTAGCCTGGTATTGCAGGGGTGCACTCTGGAGCCTTGAACCAGGTCTCAGTTACTGCACAGATATTGATGTTCTGCATTTTTAGGAGTGCCTCGAGAGAGTGCATTTTGAGATTTAGACGTCTAGCATTGAGTAGCATTACCTTCAGATTTTGCATGCTTGTATCTGTTACGGTGGTGGTTTTATCCTTTGAACATTGCCTAAAAAAGGCACTATATGGGGTGGCAAGAGCTTTAGCCAGTAACCTGAATCCCAGGGGTGACAGGTGCAGACCATCTCTGGCAAAGCATCGTGGTTTGTCGATCATGTCTTCCCAGGCAGACAAATACTGGATCTCCTTTGAATGACACCAGAAGCTTAGCCAATTGTTGAAGTCAATCATTTTGTCCTTATACTGTGGTATCATTCTGGGCGCAGGCAGGATGCTACTCAGGGCTAGGGTCATACCTGCCTGGGTCACATGCTCCAAGAGCTCTTCCATGTCTCTTTTCATGTAGTCTAGGGAGGTACGTCTCAAGTCATTCACTCCAGCATGGACAATGACAGAGTTGTATTTGTACTTATTGTGGAGTGACTTGAGTGCATGCGTTATGTGGCGGATCCTGGCACCTGACTGTAATTTTCTCCTTGTTCAGCCTGGTGAGTGGGACATCAGTGTGCCTGACTATAGAGTCACCTATGACTAAAGTGTTGGGTACTTTGTCTTGCCTTAGGGGCTGTTGTTGGGTTGGGTACTTTGTCTTGCCTTAGGAGCTGTTGTTGGGTGGCACACTGGTGTTGTGAGCTATGTGTAACTTTGGTTGTGACAGGTGTTTGTTTGCATTTCGGCTTCAGAGGTCCTTTTTGCTTGGGCAGGTTAATGTTAAGGGCCTCCACATATGTGGGTTTAGTGTTGCTATGTGTGGGTGTTGATGGTGTGGGTTTGAGGGGCTATGAGTTGCTTGAGATGTAGTGCAGGTGTTAACCTTGTCCTCTTGACTGTCTAGCACAATCTTGGCCGGAGAGAGCTTAGCTTCCAGTTTGGCTATGTAAGTGCATCTCTTACAGGTTGTAGTGTTGGGTGGTAGGAGGAGAGGATTGTCTGTGTACATAAGGCAGTTGCTGCACTGCCCCAGTATGTCCAGATTCAGCAGGTGGACAGGAGAAATCACCGGAAGCTGACCCTTGGACATGCCTGTTTAGGTGCTTTTTTGTAACGTTTAAGAGCTGTTTTCTCTTACCTTTGCAAGGTATGTATATATATATATATATATATATATATATATATATATATATATATATATATATTTATATATATATCATATGATAGAAACCTCAGTTAACTGAAACTCATTTGATTGAGACCATAAGACTGAAATTTCAAAAGACTGAAAAGTCACTTGACTGAAACCCATAATACTTAATTTCAACATACTAAATTTTAAACTGCATCATATAAAACCTGACTAGGTGGGGGGGGGCTAGGCTCCCCACACCCCCCCCAACTATATATACTAACTCCAGGAACACACTACAGTGGGGAAAAGGGCATAGTAGTGGTAGCATGTAGACTACTGTAAGGTAACTGAAAGGTATATTCCCTTTTCCCCGCTGTAGTCCAATCCTGGAGTTAGTATATATAGTTGGGGGGCACAGCCCCCACATTGGGGAGTGTGGCTGGTGTAGCCCCCCCCCCCACATTGAGGGTGTGGGGGTGTAGCTCCCCACCTAGTCTGGTTTTATATGGTCCAGTTTACAATTTAATATGTTAAAATTCAGTATTATGGGTTTCAGTCTTATGGGTTTCAATCAAGTGACTTTCAGTCTTTTGAAATTTCAGTCTTATGGGCTCAGTCAAATGAGGTTTCTATCATATGACAGGGATCTATCATTTTTTTTTTTTTTTTACAGCAAGGTACTTTTATACCTAGATAAGAGAATGCAGACCAACATTCAGAGCTCTACAGATGAAACTATAAGCCTTTTCAGATTCATGTTATGGAAATACGGTATGAACAGTCCAACAGAGTCTAGGTTCTCCCTTCATTCTCCAACAAAAATCCTGCAGCAGAAGCATACCTTGTAACTGTAATCCATACATTTAGATTTGTACACAGAAAGCCTGTGCTTCCTTTAACCCAAATCTTCTCTTCCTTTTTCTACATGTTCCCTGAAATGCAATGTTATATTGTACATAAAAAATGTATATTGCATGTTTAGCTGGGAACTAGAAACATATAACATGTACACATCAATTTAGTTGTACCTGTGTTCCTTACTGTCTCATCTGTCCTCTTCTTATTCAATTTGTTTGTCATTTTCCAACATCTGGTGCTGTAAAAATGTATATATCAATATTAAATTAGGCATCTAAGAAATATAAATGTGTCCCACTGGACTGACTTTCATGTCATTTATGCACATACATACAAAGCCAAAAACAAACATATTATACATATGAAGGTTGGATAGTTAATACCTCTGACCTGTGCTGAATGCTGTTCTGACAGAAAATGAAATTGGCCAACACAGCTTACTTGCTATATGTTAGGTTTTGTGACTGGAACAAATCAGAATGGGTAGTAAAATCATAAAATGTAGGCAGTGTTAAAGACACAGAAATGACATCACTGGCTTAATAATAGTAACAATCCAGCAATTACGAGTGCAATCAATTGTTACACAAGATGATCAGCTTTAATAATTGGCTTAAACTCTGGTGTCATTCAAAGGGGATCCAATGTCTGTCTGCCTGGGATGACATGCTGGACAAGCCACGCTGCTTCCATGAGGGACGGCTTGCACCTGTCACCCCTGGGCTTCCGGATATTGGCAAAGGCTCTTGCCACCCCCATAGTGCCTTTTTTAGGCAAGGCTCAAATTCTAAACCTACCACCCTAGAACACAAAAAAGGAAAAAAACTAAGGGTAATGCTGCTCAATGCCAGAAGTCTCAACCTCAAGATGCACGCACTCGAGGCCCTTCTCAGTATGGAGAACATCGATGTCTGTGCTGTGACTGAAACCTGGTTCAAGGCTCCTGAGAGCACCCCAGCACTATCAGACTTTACCTCTTATCATGCGTTCCGGCCCCAAAATCCGGACAACACCAAGAAAGGAGGGGGGTGTCTATATTCATCAAGAACACCCACACCTCAAGGTTGGTGGCAACGCACGATGCATCTGAGACCATCCAGGTGCAACTAACCATAGGCAAGACTGCTCTGCAATTTGTAGCATGTTGCAGGCCACCCTCTCAATCTCAGGAACCTCACATAGCTTTCCTGAAAACACTGGAGGGGATAAATGTATCTCCAAACACCATCATACTAGGTGATTTCAACTACCCGAATATAGACTGGGATCACTACTCTAGCCCCAACAATCTAGCCCAAAGGTTCCTAGAGTTCATAAACTCAAATGCCATGGAACAACTAGTGACCATTCCCACAAGAGGAGATAACATACTAGATCTCATCATCACGAACATGGGGTCACAATGTTCAAAACCGGAAGTATACCCTTCACTGGTGAGATCAGACCATAAACTAATCTCACTGGAAGTCCACATCCCGCCCCCACCTGAGATAAAAAAGACCACAGTGAAGAACTTCTCAAAAGCCGACTTCACACTTCTAAAGGCTAGTGTGGTCTCTTTTATGGCCCCCGAGACTGCGGAAACCATTACTCAAGCCGCTGAATCACTTACAAATGCCTTCTACCAGCACCTACAGGACTGCATGGATCAGGCAATCCCAAACAAAACAAAGACCCTTTGTACCAAAGGCAAGCGTCCCGTTTGGTGGACCCCAGCCATAAACAAGCTCTACAACAAAAGGAGGAAGCTACTACAAGATAGAGCAAAATCCTTAAAAGGGAAAACACCCTTGATCATTATAAGTAAAAAATTAAGATCTCTCATAAAATCATCCAAGGCATATTTTGAGAGAAAAGTCGCCAAGGACTCAAAGGACAATCATAAGGCCTTCTTTAGCTATGTTAGAAACCTGGGAGGAAACTCCCAGATATGCTCAGAATTAGTTCAAAATGATGTAAAAATTACTGATCCTACGGACATTGCCAACATACTGGCTGACAAGTTCAGTGCAAACTCCCCCAAAAGGTGAGATATCTATACCAGAGAATTATAGCCCCCCAAACATCTCAAACGCTCAGGTGAGAACTGCTCTCTCCAAGGCAAAAAACACAGCATCCATGGGACCAGATGGTGTCCCTGGATGTGTGCTCCACGAACTCAATGAGGAATTAAACCCGCAGTTAGGACAGCTGTTTAATCTTAGCCTCACCTCAGGATACGTGCCTAAGGAGTGGTGTACGGCAACTGTGGTCCCACTTCACAAAGGAGGTGCCTCCACCGACCGAAATTACCGTCCCATCAGCTTGACAAGCTTGATCTGCAAAGCTATGGAGAGGATCATAATGGAACTCATAAATAAAGACATAGGAGACTTGCAGACTTTGGATCCGACCCAGTTTGGCTTTGTCAAGGGCAGATCATGCCTTTTAAACCTGGTGGACTTTTTCGAAACAGTCACCAAGGCCATTGATGAGGGAAAGGCAGTCCACACAGCCTACCTTGACCTGGCAAAGGCTTTCGACACAATACCCCACTCAGGTATCATTGAAAAACTCATCAGCTTAAATGTAAACCCATACGTCACAAGATGGGTTGCAAATTGGCTAAGTGACAGAACCCACAGGGTCAGAGTCGGTGCCATGTCAGACTCAAAGCCTGTCACAAGTGGAGTCCCACAGGGCTCAGTCCTGGGCCTTCTCCTGTTCAGCATCTACTTTTCAGAAGTACAAGCAAACACAGGAGGTTTATGGCTGACAAAATTTGCAGATGACTGCAAACTGGGCGCCATAGTTGAGAACACATCTGACACAGATATCCTACAGAAGGGTCTTATAGAAACAGAAAACTGGTGCCAGAACCATGGCCTAAAGTTAAACGCCAAAAAATGCACAGTCATACCCTTCGGGAAAAACAAGGTTACCCCTAGCTACCATATAGGCGGCAACCCACTAAGCACAGAAGAGATTATCAGGGATCTGGGTACCCAGGTTGACAGTAACCTTTCATTTGATACTCACATTGCCAAAGTAGTTAGGAAGACCTTCTACATTGCCCACCTGATCATGAAGGGATTCGCATCTAGATCAAGGGAAGTCACCATCCCCCTGTACTCATCACTCATCAGGCCAATGATTGAGTACAATGCCCCATTCGGAATGTATCTGACACGACACCTGCAGCAACTGGAAAGGCCCCAAAAGTTCCTCACCAAAAGGATAAAGGGTCTCAAAAATATGTCCTATGCTGCCCGACTGAAGGAACTTCAGCTCTACTCAGTCACTTACCGTCTGCTCAGAGGTGACCTGTGCCTGACATACAAGGCCATATCCAACCCAGAATTGATGAACATGCTTCACCTCAAAAAATCTAGATCCCTCAGAACTACAAGGGCGGGAGACGTAAACCTTGACACAGTTATTAATAGGACCTGCTGGAGGGACAGATTCATCACCCAGAGACTCCCTATGCTGTGGAACAAAATCCCGGTACATGTGAGGCAGAGCACCTCGCTGGCTTTATTCAAGAGAAATCTTGATCAATGGATGGGAGATCGCAGATATACCCCAGGGATTATATCAGTGTCACTGCTTGACAGAGGCACAGCAAAATAATGGGCATAGTATCCTCCAAACTAAAGGGGTGGCGAAAGCCACAAAACTCTGGCTAGGCTTATAAATGCCCTTGGGCAGATAGCCTAGTATGAACCTATGAACCTATTACTGTACTGCTTTGTTACATTAGCACTGTACTGCTTTGTTACATTGTTACTGTATTTGATACTGTACTGCTTTGTTACATTATTACTGTACTGCTTTGTTATGTTATTACTGTACTGCTTTGTCACATTATTACTATACTGCTTTGTTAAGTTATTACTGTACTGGTTTGTCACATTATTACTCTACTGCTATGTTACAGTATTACTGTACTATTTTGTTACATTATTACTGTACTGCTTTGTCACATTATTACTATACTGCTTTGTTACTTTATTACTGTACTGTTTTGTTGCATTATTACTGCACTGCTTTGTTACATCTTTACTGCACTGCTTTGTTACATCATTACTACACTGCTTTGTTATATCATTATTGTACTGCTTTGTTACATCATCACCACACTGCTTTGTTACATCATTACTGTACTGCTTTGTTACATTATTACTGTACTGTTTTGTTACATTATTACTGTACTGCTTTGTTACATCTTTACTGTACTGCTTTGTTACATCATCACCACACTGCTTTGTTACATCATTACTGTACTGCTTTGCTACATTATTACTGTACTGTTTTGTTACATTATTACTGTACTGCTTTGTTACCTTATTACTATACTTCTTTGTTATGTTATTACTGTACTGCTTTGTTACATTTCTACTGTACTGTTTTGTTACATCATTACCGTACTGCTTTGAATACCTCTCAACTTCTTAGCACAAGAAATCTGGACGAAGCCTAAAATAATGGCGGGGGGAGGCCCAAAAATAGGGACAAATACACTATCATCTTCTGAAAATATACAAATAGAGACCAAAAGAGCTTAGCATGTGTAGTCCTGAAGAAATAAGACAGTCTGGGAATATGAGAGAAACATGTCAGGTAAATCTGTAAGCTCCAAATGAATGCCATGTTTTAGCTCTGTGTCCAGTGCTCTACTCCAGACAAGAACTGAAACAAACTATACTGATGATGTTCCTGTTCTAGGGACAAAAGCACTTAACTGTGTATATTCATGTAGATTGCATTTTATTTTTGGACTGACTTAAGTGTGCCTCTGGGGTGTATGTTTTGATTTTGAAGTTTGTTTTTTCACTCTGTTGAACACCGTTTTGTGTTTGCGTGGCTCAAGAAATGAAATAAATAAATAAAAATGCAAATCCTAATGGGTTAGATTCTGAGGATATCTTGACAGAGGCTCAGTTAATTAATCAATGGGGCAGCGAAAGCTGACACACTCTGGCTAGGCTTATAAATGCCCTCGGGCAGATAGCCTAGTACCTACCTATGAACCTATGAACCTTAATTAATTTGAAAGTTGACAGACTAACAGGATTTGTGATGGCATGCATTTTATTAAGGATATAAAGCCTGAAACTGAAATGTGTGTCATTATTTAGTGACTTTAATATTCACAGATTTGCCAGAAAACCACTAATTTTATGAGGAAAAAAACAAAAACATGATACAAAGAAGATCTGGACATTCAGTGAAAATTTGGACAGTTGAGAGGTATGCTGCTGTGTAATACAAGACATCCTTATTGTGTTTAACTTAAATCATATTTGTTATGCCTTGCCTGTATAACATGCCTTTAGAGGAATTCCTTGGAAATTATCTATTTCCCTAGTGGCTGTGTAGTTCATACTGAGTTAAATCAATGTGAATAAAACAAAATCTAGAAAATTAAATGAAACTGAAAATAGAAAGTTGGCATATACTGTGATACAAAGAAGGGGCTTAGGGGTTGTAATGTTAAATCACTGACTGTTGATACAATTGGCTGTACCAAAAGGACAGGACAACAGGATGCTAGGCTAAGATATGCAGTATTAAAAAAGGGGTCATCTTGTCTCATGCAGTAGTCTATTAAGAGATTTCCTTCGCATCCAACAGGTTGCAAACTGTGGAAGACGAACAGCACAGAAATGCTACAAAATGGGAGAAACATTTGCCATGCATTATTTATATGCTGGCTCTCCATTGTAGGGATCATTCAGTAACAAGGAAAATACCGTATGTGTTTAAGATGTAGCCAATGGCATTGCTGTTTATAAAAAAAACATGATGCTACATTCTAACATTGCATGTATTGGTCAGTGCACTCTTAAAACATCTTTTTCTGAAGTAGAACTGCTATGTTATAGTTTACAGTGGGTAAAATTTCATTAAGTTTACAATTATCTCATTATGACCTGCCAAATAAAAGTTTTATACAAGTAACAACTGCAGTCTGTTTGACTAGTAATTATATTACCAACAGTTGTTGTATTAGCCAAATCATTCTGTATTTAAAAACAGTAAAAGCCCCACGGTCAGACATATAAATATTTGCCTGCATCTTAGAATGCTGACCTTAAAACAGAACTATACATTAGTTACCATAGACGTTAAAGCAGATGATGTTTATTCTACATTTTCATGCCTGCAGCTTTTACAGTTTTTTTTTACTGTATGTGTACTGAAATTCCACCCTGCATTCTTAAATATGCATAATACAACACTGACACTATAAATGTTGCCTCCAAATTAACATTTGTAATTATTTTTTGTCAGTTCCAACCACAGCTGTCTGCCAGTAGTAAAGTCTCAAAGCCATTCTTTGATTATTGCACCACCTTCCCAGACACTTGTCCTACTTGCCCTTTGGACCTGGGCCCTGTCAACCCCACAACTAATATTTGTAACAGTTATTTTTCCATGATAGCAACTTTTTTTTTTTTTTTTTTTTGCTGGCTATCAGAGCAGATTAACAGGTTTACAGCATTCACTGATTTGACTGTGAGTGTGTATTTGTGACTGTCGTGTGCACGTGCCCCTTTTCTTCTTCTCTCTCTCAAGAGCACTACCACTGGTGTATATATATATATATATATATAGGTATACAGAGAGAGAGAGAGAGAGCACTACATCACATACACTAAAGTGACATGTTTACACGACAGATTGTGCCAAGTACATCTGGTCAAGAAGAAACATCACGGTGTGAGTGTAAGAGGATATATATTTATTATGGCCTACTTTCCACACCGTCTCACTCAATAATGAATTTTCACTGCTTGGTGACCTCTTACTTTTGCTTTATGTGCAGGGCTGGAACACTGCAACTGTAATATATAGAGTTTAGCTTGCAGATGTCAATCCTTGATGCTAAAACATTTGTGTATTCTATTTATTCACATTTATTTGTTCATTTTTGCTGTTTCAGTCTGGGCTACACCATTTCTTTGACTGTAAGCTGCTATACTAATTTTGTTACTTTTGTTAAAGTATCTCTCAAGAGATATAGTTACACTACTGGGCCCTGAGCTGTGAATAATTAGATTTGTTACATATAGTCAGGGTGCAAACTGCTATGTTAATTGGATTGTTCAAGTTAATTCTGCCTAATGAGTCAAGACTGTAATATAAATGGATTAGTTTTGTGTAGTCTGTATAGTCACTGGACTTAGGTATGCTTCAAAATAGATGATTTATCACAAAGCTGAAACCCACAATCCTAAAATAAATAATCATGGTAATATAACATAGCAGAGCAAAATGCTGGCAACCACAATGTCAAACTTCTGGACTTGCCTCCGCTGCAGGACCCACGTTAGCATTAATTCCTGGGTTTATACTCTTAGGGATATTCAGTATTCAAGATTTTTAAACAATGTTGTCTTCAGCGTTTCAGTTTTCTGCACTATGTTACCACGATTATGCATTTCAGGGCTTCAACCTTGTGAGAGACAACCTTCAAAATGCAATAAAATAAAAACCACGGATTCTTGCCTTGGTTGTTTTGAACCTTCAAAATACAGCCTGATGGAAGTGACTTCCAGGCATTGTGCTGAATATCTTATATTTTTCAAACATAAGTTATGTGAAATGCAAACATGAACAAGATCAGTTATACATATCCAAATATTTCTCTGCCTATATGACCTAATAAAGGATTGAGGTAGCTAACACACTTGAGTGGATACCCTTATTAAAAGACTTAATGACATAATTACGATCATTCATCTACATCTGTGTGATGGAGACATATGCATTTGTCCTAACAGACCAAGACGGTTTATGACTTAGATATGCAAAATAGATTAACACTCACATATTTGAAAAAAATCTGATTGGGGCTGACTGACGGTCACTGACTGTCTTTCCTCACCTAGTTGATTCAGCCAAATGTGTATCATCTGTTTTATTTTGGGGGTTCTTAACTTTTTATCTCCAGCTATCAAAGGAAGATGCAAGGATAACTTTTACAAACAAGCCACACTAACTAGAGTAAAATAAAACCAAACAGTACAAAGGAAATGTCAGCAGACACACCAACATCAAGACAGCAATCTTTAATTTGAACATTCTGTACAATCTGCTTGTATGTTCTGTATATATTGTATACTCTGTGCAATAATTGCGTTTCCACATGTGCAATATTTGATGAAGGCTGTTACCAGTGTTATAGAGGTATCTCAGGCCTTGTCAGTCTTGTTTATTTTATGTATATGTTACTGTACTGTTATATGTCCTTGTTATTCTCTGTAGTTGTATGTGATATATGCACTTGGAACCAAAGCAATATAATTTCGTTTAACTCGTACTGTGTGTAGGACTGAATGACAATAAAGTTTACTTTGACTTTAATTGAGTTAAGTGCTTTTGTTCATTGGATTTTATGAACCTCAAAAGAACTAATCATGCATAAAAATTCATATGATAACAAAGGTTTTGAAAATGGTCACATGAGAAAAATAGACCAATCATGCCTTTTAAACTTGGTTGCCTTCTTCAAAACAGTCAACAAAGCCATAAATGAGGGCAAGACAGTGCACACCCCCTACCTTGACCTAGCCAGAGCCTTCAACACTATTCCCCACTCCGGCATAATAGATAAACTCTCCCAGCTAAGCATCAACCCATATGTTATCAGATGGGTAACTAACTGGCTCACTGATAGAACCCACTCAGTCAAAATAGGGGAAGCCACCTCTAGTAGTAGACCCGTAACAAGGAGCGTACCCCAAGCATTGGTCTTGGGGCCTTTACTGTTTGGTATATACTTTTCTGAGGTACAAGCCAAAACCAGTGGTCTGTGACTGACCAAGTCTGCAGATAACTGCAAGCTGGGCACTGTCATAAATTCCCCTAATGATGTGAACATCCTCCAAGAGGGCCTTAACCAAACTAATGACTATGCCAGAAGCATGACTCAAACTGAATGCCAAGAAATGCATCATTATCCCCTTTGGGGAAAATGCTGTTCACACTAATTATCACATTAATAACAACGTAGTAAGCACACAATCAGTCATGAGGGACTTGGGCACCCAGGTTGATAGTAACCTGACTTTTGACCACCATGTTGCCTCCATTGTACAGAAGGCTTTCTACATGGCCCACCTCATAAATAAGGGTATTTCAGCCATGAGCAAGGAGGTCATAGCATCCCTGTACTCCTCCCTTATCAGACCCATTATCGAGTACAATGCCCCCTTCGGCATGTACCTTACCAAGCACATGCAACATTTGGAGAGACCACAAAGGTTCCTGACCAGGAAAATCCAGGGTCTCAAACACCTATCCTATACAGATAGGCTAAATGCCCTGTCCCTCTACTCAGTCTCATACAGACTGCTCAGAAGTGACCTGTATCTGGCATACAAGGCCATCTCAGACTCAGGAGTTGCTGCATATCCGTAAGTCAAACTCCACTCGTGGAACTCACATGCAAGGTCTCAACCTGGTTTGTGACATTAATAGAACTTGTTGGTGGGATAGATTTGTGTTCCAATGATGCCTCCATCTGTGGAATAGACTTCCTCTCCATGTCAAGCAGAGTACCTCAATAGCCCTCTTTAAGAAGAACCTGCACGACTGGATGGGAAACAAAAAATATAGCCCTAGGATCCCACCTGTGTCCTTGCTGGATGGAGAAAACAGGTGCTGACTTTGTGGGAACATAGGTGAATATAGGTGAAATTCTTGGCTAGGCTTATAAGGGCCTCCAGGCCAATAGCTTAGTATCATCCTATGAAACTATGAACCTATAACATTTAAAAATAATCAAATAGTTTTATATCTAATACTTATATATTTAAAAAAATTAAAAAATTGCATCACATTTTGAGTTTCATAAAAAACTTAAAATAACTTCAGCAAAAAAGAAGCATCCCATACAGATAAAGTAATGTTGTTAAAACACCTACATAGGTTCATAGGAGATTACAAGGCTAATGGCTGAAAAGACTGAACAAGCCTAGCCAGTTTTACCCAGATTTTACCCAGTTTTCTATCCTCTAGAAGACAGATAACAAGAATTAGCAAGCAGTGTTTGGACAATTATTACATGCTGCCTCTGTCCATAAGACACATGGGCACCTCCCCAGCACTGAATTTATGATTCCAATCCATTGTTCCAGATTACACTTGAAGATGGTCTGGGAAGGGTTCTGCTTCATATGAACAGGAAGCCTATTCCAGAGATCAGGTTTAGATATTTTGAGCAGGTAACACTCATGCAGTTAGTTTTGCAAATATGCAACATTTCCATCAGGGCAGGATCAGAGACTGCCTTGTAGGTCAGGCACAAATCACCCCTCAGTAATCAGCAGGAAATTGAATACAGGGATAGGGCTTTTCATCAGTCTGCATATGGCATGTTGCTTATACCCTGCATTGTTTTGGTGAGAAACCTCTGAGGATACTCCAACTATTGCAGGTGCCTGGCAAGGTACATACCAAAGGGTGCACTGTATTCGATTATTGGTCTGATGAGGGCAGAGTACAGCGGTACTATGACATCCTTAGATCTGGATGCCATGGCTTTACTTATAAGCTGAGTCACATAAAAAGATAATATTTCCCTTCATTGTATAAATAAAGAGCCAAATCCCAAAACAGTTGCTCTCAGTGTAAGTGACTTACTTCGGAGTAATTCCTACCTATAAACAGACTTACACTAGGACCCAGATTACAAAGACCTGCTCTAAGCCTGCTGACAATGCAAGTGGTCACTTATTAATGAGATGAAGTCTTTTGGAATCGGGCCCAAAGAGTTCCTAATCAAAAAAAATCTTCATCAATTTAAGTTTATAACCAAATCCCAAACAGGGATAAATATAAAATACACACACACACACACACACAGACATATATATATATATATATATATATATATATATATATATATATATATATATATATATATATATTAATGTAAATGCAAAGTACACTATATTCAAATAAGTAATGAACTGTTCCATCAATAAAACATGACACCTTACCAGCTTTTAAAACTAAAAAACTATTAAGTGAAATTTTGTCATTAAAGCCTGGAGGTTGTGTTCATAGGTAGGTTCATAGGTAGATACTAGGCTATTGGCCCTAGGGCCTATACAAGCCTAGCCAAAAAGGTATCCTGGCTTTTGCCACCCAAGAAAATTATTTTCCTGTGCCCCTGTCGAGCAAAGCCACAGAGGTGATCCCCGGGATGAATTTCCTATTTCCCATCCAATCATCAAGATTTTTCTTGAAGAGTGCTAATGAGGAGCTTTGTTTGATATAGATAGGTAGTTTATTCCAGAGTAAGGGAAGTCTCTGGGACAGGAATATATCCCTCCAGCATGTTTTTTTTATTGTGGTGACAAGGTGTAGGTCCCTAGAGCGTGTAGCTCAGAGGGATTGGAATTTCTTTAAGTGGAGCATATCCAACAGCTCTGAGTTTGACATAGCTTTGTATGTTAGGCAGAGATTACCTCTGAGTAGGCAATATGCGACAGAGTAAAGCTGGAGTTTTTGGAGACGGTCTGCATAGGGCATCTGTTTGAGGCAGGTAATCCTCTTTGTGAGATATATCTGTGGCCTTTCCAGTTGTTGCAGATGTCTTGTGAGGTACATACCAAAAGGGGCATTGTACACTGTAATAGGTCTAATGAGGGATGAGTAGAGGGTTACAATGACCTCTTTTTTCCTAGCTGAGAAATCTTTTGTGATGAGGTGTGACACATAGAAGGATTTCCTGATTACTGTGGCAATGTGATTATCAAAGGAGAGACTACTGTCCACCTGTGTCCCAAGGTCTCTTATCACACTTTTGGTGTTAAGTAGACTACCACCTATGTGGTAGCTCATGGGTACAGAGTTTTTACCAAAGGGGATGACAATGCACTTTTTGGCATTGAGCTTGAGGCCATGGCTTTGACACCCAGCATCTGTCTCAGTGAGACCCTTTTGTAGGATGTTCTACATCATTAGGAGTTTCAATTATGGCTCCTAGTTCACAGTCATCTGTGAACTTCATTAGCTAAAGACCTTCTGTGTTAGCCTGTACTTCAGAAAAGTAGATACCAAACAGGAGAGGACCCAGGATTGAACCCTGTGGTACGCCACTTGTCACTGGTCAGAAGTCGGATTTGGAGTCTGCTACTTTCACAGTGTGGGGTCTGTCAGTGAGCCAGTCAGTGAGCCAGTTGGCAACCCATCTTGTGACATAGGAATTTATACCTAGTTTAGTGAGTTTATCTATAATTCCAGAGTGGGGGATGTTGTCAAAAGCCTTGGCGAGCTCTAGATAGACTGTGTGAACCACCTTACCCTTGTCTACGGCTTTGGTGACTGTTTCAAAGAAGTCAATCAGGTTTAAGAGACATGATCTGCCTTTTACAAACCCGAAATGGGTGGGGTCCAGAGTTTAGAGATTCCCAATGTCTTTGTTTATAAGATCCATGATGATACGTTCCATGGCCTTGCAGACCAGTCTCATTAGGCTAATGGGGCGGTAGTTCCCAGGGTCCGTGGTGGCTTCCCCTTTGTGGAGTGGGATAACAGTCGCTGTGTGCCATTCAGTGGGCACAAAGCCTGAGGTGAGGCTATGATTGAACATGGTGCTTAGGTGAGGTGCCAGTTCATTCTGTAGTTCATGTAGAGCGCAGCCTGAGATGTTGTCAGGTCCCATAGATGCTGTGTTCTTGGCTTTGGAGAGTGTGGTTTTTACCTGTGCAGCCATGATTACAGGAACTTTGTATTCTTCTGGTATAGAGATGGGCCCTTTAGGGGGTGAGAGGGGGGTAAAGTTAGCACTGAACCTATCTGCCAGGATGTTGGCAATATCAGTTGGTTCTGTATATTTAGTGCCATTGTGCCGTAACTCAGAGCAGATCTGAGTGTTGCCTTTAAGATTCTTGACATAGCTGTAGAATGCTTTGTGGTTGTCTTTAGAATCAGTGGCAATTTTGTTTTCATAACTAGTTTTGGAGGATTTTATGAGGGATCTCAGCTTCTTACTGAGGCTAACCAGAGAATTCTTCCAGTCATGGGATTTTACTCTTTTTTTGCAACAGTTTCTTTCTTCTGTTGTAGAGTTTGTTTATGGCAGAGGACCACCAGATTAGCTACCTTTTTTTGGGGGGATAGCATTTTGGTTCTGTTAGGGATAGCACGATCCATCCACTCATGTAAGTGCTTATAAAGTGCATTTGTGTAGGATTCAGAAGTCGTACCTCTATTGTTCGTCTGCATGGGTATCGTAAAGTTTGCCACGTCTGTCTTAAGAAGTGTGAAGTTGGCTTTGGAGAAATTTTTTACAGTGGTTTCCCTAATGGAGGGTGGGGGCAGGATGTGGATGTCTAGGCTGATTAGCTTGAGGTCAGATCTGACCAATGAGGAATTGACCTCTGGTGTGGAACACCGGTCACCCATGTTGGTAATGACCAGGTTTAGGATATTGCTGCTCCTGGTGGGGGTGTGAATAAGTTGATTCAAGGCGTTGGAATTTATGAATTCTAGAAAACAATGCGCAAAAGAGTTGGTACATGAGTAGTTTTCCCAGTTAATGGTGGGGTAGTTGAAATCCCCACTATTAGGGTGTTGGGTTGTACTCTAATATTTCCAGTGTATCAAGAAATGAGGAGTGGGAATCCTGGAGCATGGTGGGGGATCTGCAGCAAGTTACAATTTGGAATGCAGTCTTGCTCAGAGTTAGTTGCACTTGGATAATCTTGGATGCATTATGCTGAGCAACTAGCCTGGAGGTGTGGATATCCTTAATGAATATGGACATGCCTCCACCTTTAGTGTTTTGGTCTAGGTTAGGTGGCCGAAAGGTGTGTTATGAATTATAGTCTGGTAATGCAGGGGTACTCTCTGGAGCCTTGAACCAGGTCTCTGTCACTGCACAGATGTCGATGTGCTCCATTTTAAGGAGTGCCTTGAGTTAATGCATTTTGAGGTTTAGACTTCTAGCATTGAGTAGCATTACCCTCAGATTTTGCTTGCTTGTACCTGTTACGATGGTGAATTTGTCATTTGAACCTTGCCTAAAAAGGCACTATAGGGGTGGCAAGAGCCTTAGCCATTATCCGGAATCCCAAGAGCGACAGGTGCAGGCCATCTTTGGCAAAGCATCATAGTCTGTCGATCATGCCATCCCAGGCAGACAGATAGTGGATCCCCTTAGAATGACACCAGAAGCTTAGCCAATTGTTGAAGTCAATCATTTTGTCCTTGTAATTTGGTATAATTCTGGGTGATGGTAGGATGCTGCTCAGGGCTAGGCTCATACCTGCCTGGGCTACAAGATCAGAGAGCTCCTCCATGTCTCTTTTCATGTAGTCCAGGGAGGTACATCCCAGGTCATTCACACCAACATGGACAATGACAGAGTCATATTTGTACTTGTGGAGTGACCTAAGTGCATGCATTATGTGGCGGATCCTGGCACCCAACAGGCAGCTGACAGTAACTTTCTCCTTGTTTAGCCTGGTGAGTGGAACATCAGTATGCCTGACTATAGAGTCACCTATGACTACAGTGTTGGGTACGTTGTTATGACTTATGGGCTGTGGTTGAGTGGCACACTGAGTTTGTGAGCTATGTGTCATTTGGGTTGTGTTGGGGGGGTGGAGGTTGCATGTGTTTCTTCTTTGGAGGACTCTGTTGCTTGAGCAGATTTTTATTGAGAGCATCCGCGAATGTAGGTGTGTGTTTTGTGTTGCTATGTGTATGTTTTGGTGGTGTAGGTTTTGAGGGACTATGTGATGAGTGTGGTGTGGTGTAAGTGTTTACCTTCTCCTCTTGACTGTCTAGTCCAGTCTTTGGTGAAGAGAGCTTTGCTTCCAGTTTGGCTACATAAGTGCATCTCTCACAGGTTGTAGTGTTGGGTGGTAGGAGGAGAGAGTTGTCTGTGTACATGAGGCAATTGCTGCATTGCCCCAAGATGCCCAGATCATACCTCTCAACTGTCCCTGATTTTCAGGAACGTCCCTGATTTTGACTCAAATTTTAGATCTGTCCCTCTTAATCCCTCCTAAAATTAGTGCCTTTTGGAGGAAAGGTGGTGAATTACACTTAATGAATAATGACAATAATTAAGAGTTATAGACTTCTTTTACTTCGGAAAATGTGTATTAATTCTTATGCACTGATCTGTCAATGTTTTAAGTTAATAGCAGTAATATTTTAAAAGTGTCCCTGATTTTTTCTTGACTTGTCCCTGATTCTGTTGAAATTTGTTCCCGATTGGTTGAGAGGACTGGCCCAGATTCATCAGGTAGACAGGAGAAAACACCAGGAGCTGACCCTTAGACATGCCTGGATGGGTGCTTATTTATTAAGTACTAAAAACTGTTTTTTTCTAGACAAGTGAGGAAAGTTGAGTGCTTACAACGAGTTCTGAACAAGTGCTGAGCTCAAAAAAACAAATGTGAGTACTAAAACTAAAAAAAACCCTGCTAATTCTAAGGGGAATTTGAAGAGCAGACTTTATGGCACAAGGAATAGTTCAACCCTAGCTAAGCGGCGATGCATAAAGTGTGTAGTATTCAGTTTTTATCTGTCAAGATGGAGTTACTTAGCCTCCAGTTTGGCTTCCCCTATCCCCTCCCCAGGTGGAATATAATATCTTCTCCAAAATAAAAATATGAAATAAATGTGTGAAGATTGGAGGAAGATGGGCGAAGGCTGCCAGCCTAGTCAAATATAATTTGATACATAATTCTATCAATTGTATAAATAAATGTAAAATACAGGCTTGTGTTTTTTAAATGAAAGAAAACACTGTAAAATGTGAACTTCAAGATTGTTGCAACATTGCCATCTGCTGTAAGGAAAACCAAGCCAAGCATTTCAAATGTGTCTTTAGAAGTTGAAAAGATCTTATGAATCTATTTGATGTTTTACAAGTCGGCTCCACTGAGTCTGGATGAAGGTTTCATGCCCATTGTTTTAAGGTTAAAGTTAAGGGCCAGAATTTACATGTGGAAGGTGCTTTATTGCTCTTTTTTCTGCTAGAGTATATATGTGAAATGCCTTGTATTGTGGTTTCCTGAGCAGGTGTTAGCTTGCTAAATAATACAGTTTGTGGCCTGAGAAAACCTAAGTGTCAAAATGATGTAATTTGGGAGGGCCTCAGCAGAGCTCTTGGTTAGTGTTTAAAAACTATTGTTCAGTCAGAGACTGTAAGCATTTTGATCTTGGACATCTAACCCAGCACTGCTTGCTCCTTATGTATGTAAGTAGGATTATAGCACTGTGTTTTCTCTTAAGATTATCTAAAGATTAGAAAGTTAGATTAAGTGTTTTTCTTTGACATCAGACCTGTCCTACTTTATTGTTTTAAGTTTCTGTGTGATATCTGAACTCTTAGATATCTCTGTGGTGTAGTAGTATTGTCTTGTGTTTTAATTATTTATTATTAAATATTTTAAAAACCTTTACCTGTGTCCGGTTTGTGTAGAGATAAGCTCTAGAATACATTGCATATTTATAGAGGTTATTGTAATAGGACACTCTAATAAGCTTTAGACTGTATAATCACCTTACCAGTTGGATTATAATATTGCACAGTAATAATTGGACACCCTTTTAAGGGCCTTTTAGTAGCTGATAATTTAGCTGGGTGGTGGCAGGAATTACTACTGTATGGTCTGGGTAATAGGGGCACAGCTGGAGAACCTGTGCCAGCCTTTTCCCAGGAGGGTCTGTGTGGTTGTATAACCTTTTCTCAAAGTGTGTGTGTGTTGTGTCATCTACTTGGGCAGGGACATGAAGCACTGGTTGGACAGAGATGGTACTGGAGGTTTTAGCTTGCCCAGCTAGGCTAAGACCTGGACCCTATAGCTGTGCCAGTGGGGAGTCTTATTGGGGACCTGGTGAGCAAGGGAGCAACCAGCCTCAGACTGACTGTGATCTCTGTGTGCACTTAAGGGAAATAGTACTTTACTGTGTGTATTAGTTATCCTTTTCTCTTCTAGGAGACAACATCCCTGGTGTTAGTGGTGAAGATTGAGGGTCCTTGATTGCTGGACCAGGGCATGATCGTCACAAAATGTATGAGATATTTCTTTCTGCTGGATTTAAATATTTTATGCTTTTTAAGAAAATAAAAATATGTTAAGATTTTTAATGTTTTTTATTTATTTATTAGACTTAAAACTCTATAATTATTTAGTAATGTTAATTGTTTATTTTGCTCGTAACTATTTTCAAAACCTTTATATTCACATGACTTTTTATGCCTTATTAATTCTGGTGAAGTTCACAAAATACAATGAAAAAAGTGCTTAATTCTATTAATTAAAGATTGTTATCTTGTAGTTATGCATCCGCTGGCTTTTCTTTTAGACTATAAGGATAATTTCTAGCCACGATCCTTGAGGAGACTTAATCCATAGTATCTAATTAGATTAGATTTGACAATGACACAACAAATTCAAAACTCCCCAAAATTTACATCCCATGTGTACACTTGGGAAGAAGTGTATGATAGTGTAATAGTGGAAAACAGATAACACTACACACTTTTGGAGTAAAAAAAATATATTTATTTATTTATTTGTCTTTGCGACCGGGAAAAGTTCGACCTTGCAAAACCCATTTCAGTGGAGAAATTTAGGTTACACGTCATGTACATTTATAATTGCAAACATCAATACATGAACTTGTTTACATGATTGTTAAATATTTTTAAATATTTCTTAAATGAACATTACATTAAACACAAAAAAGAGAGAAATTAACATAGATTGGATAATGGATAATGATTGAATAGAGAAATGCTGGCTGCAAGGGCAAGATTAAACTGGGGTGTTTTGAGTTTAATAATAATTTACAGCCAGTCAAGCAGAATGAAGCTTAAAAAATTATGAGAGATTTGAAATGAGAAGTTATGGAAAAAAGCAGGAAGATAAATGGACAGAATAAGAATTGTAGTTAGAAGTAGTGTGTGAGAGATGGAGCAAAAGTAAGAGTTAAGGAAATAAGTGCAATATGAGGCAGAGTAATAAAATTGGGAAGCAAAGTGGCTGAAAGAGTTGTAAACCTAGTCACTGTCAGGTCAGCAGGAAGAACAAAGCCATCTTTGGCATAGGTGCTATTTAAGCAAAGGTTTGAATCTTTTTAAGTTTTCTGTCTGTTTTAACTGTGCTAGGATTTTATTCCAGAGTTTTGAAACATAATGAGGGTAGAGAGAGTCTCCAAGAGTGTTTAATATCACTGCTGCATAGTAAAAGTTTATTGCTAGAGCAAGGGTCTCTAGTGGGTGAATAGTACAGTACAGTAATTTGTAATGCTGGGCATTTGTCTGGAGAGTACAATGGTTGCGGGCAGTAATTAGATGTGAATATGTCAATTGGTTTGGGAGCTCAGTCCATTTTAATTGTTTTAATGCAAGGCAGTTGTGTGATTTATAAGTCTGGTTGTTTGCAAATTTAGCTATTTTGTAGTAGCAGGAGGCTAGTTTAGTTTTATACATAGTCTTGATATCTATAAGAATAGGGAAAGCATATAACAGAGAAGAAAGGAGGTAACTGTCAGAGAAAGAGCAGGAACTAGGCAAAGTTCCTCTACAAGTAAAACAGCAATATTTTTTCAAAAGACCAAAGAGGACCAACCATGGCTTAAAGTAAAACAGCTTTAATAAAACAAAAAAGAAAATAAAAAGAAAAAAAATGACTTTTCGCTTATATGGATGGTACATTTTAATACAGGCAAGAAACCAGTCATTAATGATGCTGTATCTATTAAAGCAGTACTACGCACACTCCCCCATTGAGTAAAGTGGTTTAAAAAATGTTTTTTAACTGAATGTATTTCTTATATGATGTTGCTTATTTATTGACATGGTGACTATGTGAAATGTAATTTTTTTCTTAGTAGTTTCTGGAGATATGCCTTTAAGCTGACTAATTAGTTAATTCCTTAAGATTGGGCAGTCTTTCTTTTTAAGTGCTTTGATGCTGTTCTTTTTGTATCCGAGTCTGAAGAAGCGACTGGGAAGTCATGAAAGCGCTTACTCTCCTTTTTTGTTTTATTAAAGCAGTTTTACTTTAAGTCGTGGTTGTTCCTCCTTGGTCTTTTGAAAAAAAAAGGAGGTAAGTTGCTGCTAAGGTAATCCTTGCTTTTTCTTTCAGGTAGTGTTTAGCCTTATACAAGGATTCAAGTTTTTGTTGTTTCCTTGATGGAATGAGGTATTTGATTATCAAATTTGAGGTTGTCATCTATTATGACTCTGAGTTGCTTAGTCTGTCTTATGATTTCTATTTTTGTGTTATTATTTGAAATAATATGAAATGTGTCTTTCTGAGTTAACTGGAGCTACTCAGAGTTTGGTGACTTTAGCCAGAGATGTGGAGAGCATCTGAAGTGAAATTCAAGGCATCCTCTGGAAACAACTGAAAAACAAGTATATTTAAAGCCTGTATTGCATTTTGTTAACTGCATTTATTTGAATTGCGGATTCATATTTTGCTGATTGTCTCTGCATTTTTTCTGTACTTTGAAATTTTGTACTACTGCCTTTTTTGCATAGGCTAGATTCAGACGATGAATCTAGGCTGTTTGGTATCACTGTGTTCTAAACTAGCTGTCTTACATTAAGAGGGCCTCCCTGCACCCTTGTGGCAGAAGTGTGTAGCTCAGTTACCATCTGAGTTGAGGATTGCTGGAGAAAGGCTCAGTTTGGGGTTTTCCCATTGGTAGTTTGTCTTAAAACTGTTGAATTTCACATGCATTTCAGCCTTGTGTTTGCACTTAGCTGTGTATTGCACAACTGGGGTTAGAGCTGCCCTCTATAGATGCAAATGTCTGGAAACTTAAATTTTCCCTAGATGTATGTCAGTAGAGCCCTCCAAAGTTCCCTGTTGCTCTGCAGGCAATTCAACTGCACACTGAGCAGCATCAGCACAGCTCTTCACCCTAAACCATCAATAGAATAAGCCCCTCTCTTGTTATTCCTACATCATAAACTGATCTAACTTACCCACTCCCCAACAGTACTACAGTATACACTTGCCATTATGAATGGTCACTTTCCCCCATTTCTCTGGCCAGCCTGATTGACCTGGGCATCCTGAGGCAATATAGTAATTGCCTCATGTACACTGACAACTATTTAGTCCTGAAACAAACAAATACCGTATGTGAGAGATGTAATTACACTATCAATTTGGAAACAATCCTCTCACATAACAAAAAACAAGACATCAAAACAAGTTGTCAGCTCACGCATTTCGCCTTTCACACAAGTTCAGGACACAACACATAAATCTACACATGCAGAGGTACTGACTAGAAGCCTACCAAAAGATAAGAAACTTCCCAAGTGCAAATTATCTGCACACACCTCGACACGTATAGAAACCACTGCAACACACATATCAGTGTTTCACCAAATAAGCCCCTAAGGCAAAACACCTCAAAACCTAATGTCTTGGTCATAGAGAACTCCACACTGAGAAAAAAAGATGCCCTCTCACCAGACTGGACAAGAAGAAGGTCATGGTCAGCTGTCTATTGGGTGCAAGGATCCATCAGATCATGTATGCACTCAGGTCACTCAACAACAAGTACTATTATGACTCTGTCATAGTCCGTTTTGGGGTGAATGACTTGAGATGTACCTCTGTGGGCTATATGAACAGAGACATGACTGAACTCTCAGATTATGTGTCCCAGGCAGCTATGACCCTAGCCTTAAGCAGCATTCTACCTTCACCCAGGATGATGCCTCAATATAAATAAAAAATTATTGACTTCAACAATTGGCTTAGCTTCAGATATCATTCCAGGGAGATCCAATACTTGTTGGCCTGGGAAAACATGGTTGACAGGCCACAATGCTTTGCCAGAGATGGTCTGCACCTCTCTCCCCAAGGTTTTCGGATACTGGCTAAGGTGCTTGCCTCTCCCATAGTGACTTTTTTAGGCAATGTCAAAACAACAAAATTTCCAACATAGCAAAATCTACTTGAGACAAACTCAGGGTTCTGCTGCTTAATTCTAGGAGTCTAAACATGAAACTGCACTCCCTAAACGCACTCCTCACCTTGGAAAATGCTGATGTTTGTGCAGTCACTGAAACATGTCACTGTGCAAGGTTACAATGCCTTCCACATGTTCACACCTCAGAATGAGTGTGAAAGAACCAAAGGTGGAGGTGTATGCACCCTTCATTAAAGCCAAGTACACCTTGAGATTCAAGTGAAAAGAAGCACCAAAGGTGGAGGTGTATTCACCTTCATTAAAGCCAATTACACCTTGAAATTCACGTGAAAAGAAGCAACAAAGGTGGAGGTGTATGCACCTTCATTAAAGCCAAGTACACCTTGAGATTCACGTGAAAAGAAGCACCAAAGGTGGAGGTATATTCACCTTCATTAAAGCCAAGTACACCTTGAGATTCACGTGAAAAGAAGCACCAAAGGTGGAGGTGTATTCACCTTCATTAAAACCAAGTACACCTTGAGATTCACGTGAAAAGAAGCACTGTAGCCACCATGTAGAAGGATAAAAACGTGCTTTAATAAAACAAATAATTAACAGATACGCACTTTTGGTATTGTGTATACCAAAAGTGCCAATCTGTTGATTATTTGTTTTATTAAAGCACATTTTTATCCTTTTGCATGGTGGCTTCACTGTTTCTTTTCACTTGTGTTTCACTGATTGGCTTACGAAACAGTGCAGGACTTTGGTGACTTTTCCTGATGTTCTTGATGTGGATTATACACCTTGAGACTGGTCAAACAATATGACTCTCTCAAACTACTCCATGCCCAATTAACTATAGGCAAAACACCCTACCACATCACTGCTAGCTATAGGTCCCCCTCCATGAACCAAGAAAAGCACAATGCCTACCCAGACCTACTGGAGTCACTCACCATACAGCCTAACACCTTAGTCATGTGAGATTTCATAGATTCATAGGTAGGTACTAGGCTATTGGCCCTAGGGCCTATATAAGCCTAGCCAAAAAGGTACCCTGGCTTTCGCCACCCAAAAAAATTATTTTCCTGTGCCCTGGTCAAGCAGAGCCACAGAGGAGATCCCCGGGGTGAATTTCCTATTTCCCATCAAATTATCAAGATTTTTATTGAAGAGTGCTAATGAGGAGCTTTGTTTGCCAAAGATACATAGTTTGTTCCAGAGTATGGGAAGTCTCTGAGACAGGAATCTATCCCTCCAGCATGTTCTGTTTATTGTGGTGACAAGGCTTAGGTCCCTAGAGCATGTAGCTTGGAGGGATTGGGATTTCTTTAAGTGGTGCATGTCCAACAGCTCTAGGTTTGACATAGCTTTGTATGTTAGGCAGAGATCGCCTCTGAGGAGGTGATATGCAATGGAGTAAAGCTGGAATTTTTTTAGACGGTCTGCGTAGTGCATTTGTTTGAGGCCGGTAATCCTCTTTGTGAGGTATTTCTGTGGCCTTTCCAGTTGTTGTAGATGTCTTGTGAGGTACATGCCAAAAGGCACATTGTACTCTATAATGGGTCTAATGAGTGATGAGTAGAGGGGAACAATGACCTCTTTTTTCCTGGATGAGAAACCTTTTGTGATGAGGTGTGCCATGTAGAAGGATTTCCTGACTACTGTGGCGATGGGATTATCAAAGGAGAGACTACTGTCCACCTGTGTCCAAAGGTCTCATCACACTTTCAGTGTTAAGTAGACTACCACCTATGTGGTAGCTCATGGGTACAGAGTTTTTACCAAAGGGGATGACAATACACTTTTTGGCATTGAGCTTGAGGTAATGGCTTTGACACCAGGCATCTGTCTCAGTGAAGCCCTTTTGTAGGATGTCCACATAGTTAGAAATTTCGATTATTGCTCCTAGTTTGCAGTCATCTGCAAAAAAAGACCTTCTGTGTTAGCCTGTACTTCAGAAAAGTAGATACCAAACAGGAGAGGACCCAGGACTGAACCCTGTGGTACTCCACTTGTCACTGGTCTGAAGTAGGATTTGGAGTCTGCTACTTTAACAGTGTGGATTCTGTCAGTGAGCCAGTTTGCAACCCATCTTGTGACATAGGGATTTATACCTAGTTTAGTGAGTTTATCTATAATTCCAGAGTGGGGGATGGTGTCAAAACGCATTGGCGAGATCTAGATAGGCTGTGTGAACCACCTTACCCTCTTCTATGGCTTATCCCTCCATCAACTGGGTAACATACAAGAGCTCAAACATATTCACCCAGAGGTTCCTGGACTTTGGCAGTGCAAATGCTCTGGAACAGATAGTCTGCACCCCCACAAGGAGTTGTAATGTCCTTGACATAGTACTCACCAACATGGCACTGTACTGCCCTTGTGTGATGTCCTCCCTGGTAAGGTCAGACCATAAATCAGTCTCATTCAAAGTAGCTGCTGGACCCCACACCCCAAAAGAAGCAAAAAAAAAAACTAAGGAAGTTCTCCAAAGCAAACTACAGCCTACTAAGTGATGGTATAAAAAGTTGTATACCCACTGCAGTCACAGGCAATAATGACTCCTATGCAGATGTGTACACAGATTCCCTGTATAATCATCTTAGCAACTATAGAGACTCAGCTGTACTGGGCCAGATTAAAACCAGACCCCCTGAAAAAAACAAGGCACCTTGATAGTCATCTAGTATAAACAGACTGTATAACAAAAGGAAGATACTGATGTAAAGAACAAGAGGCAACTGCCTCTGTAGAGGAATAATTCCCTCCACAGATTGAACAAGCAAATCAGAAGTCTTTTAAAGTCCTCTAAAGCTAATTATGATGCTAAAATAGCATCCCTAGTCAAGGACAATCATAAGGCATTCTTTAACTACATCTGAAATCTAAAAGGGAGTGCCAAGCTGTGTGCTGAATTGGTAGTAGATGGTACCATTCACACTATACTAGAAGAAATTGTCAACCTGCTGACAGATTTTGTGCAAATTTAACCCCACCCCCCACCATTCCTGCCAGCCACACCCCAAAGCATAACTGACACTAGTTCTCTACCTAGTATCTCTAGAGATCAAGTTATATTTGCTCTCTCCAAGACCAGAAACATGACCTCAATCGGACCAGATAACATCCCAGGTTGCTTAGTAAGCAATGTAAAACAGGACCTAGCTGACCCATTTGCTGTTCTCTTTGACCATAGCCTGAGAACTGACTTTTTACCAGCATAATGGAGAAGCAACAGTAATCCCCTTGCATAATGGGGGGGCCATCAACCAACTCTGGGAACTATAGACCCATACATCGAACCAGCCTCAACTGCAAGGCCATGGAAGGGATCATCGTGGACCTTATCAACAAAGACATAGTCAACCTTCATACTCTAGACCCAAATCAGTCTGGCTTTGTTAAGGGTTGATATTGCCTAATGAACCTGGTAGACTTCTTTGTGAAAGTCCCCAAAGCCCTAGGTGAAGGTAAGACAGTGCACACAGCCTATCTGGACCTAGCCAAAGCCTTTGCCACAATCCCCCACTCTGGTATCATTGAAAAACTCTCCCAGCTAGGTGTTAACACTTACATCACTAGATAGGTAGCTAATTGGCTCACCAACATAACACATACTGTCAAAGTTGGTGACTCCACCTCTACCAGTAGACCCGTCACCAGTGGCATACCACAAGGATCTGTGCTGGACCCTTTACTATTTGGAATCTGTTTCTCGGAAGTCCAGGCTAAAGTAGATGGCCTTTGGCTTACTAAGTCTACTGATGATTGTAAACTAGGTGCAATCATTGAGTCCTCCAGTGATGTTAACATATTACAGGAGGGGCTAACACAAAAAAAAGACTGATGCCAAAGTTACGGTCTAAAACTAAATGCAAAAAAGTGCACTATTATCCCATTTGGCAAAGCAGAATTCCCCATTAATTACAATATTGGCACCACCACTCTGTTCAAACCCAGTGGAGCAAGATCTGGGAACACAGGTCAATAGCAATCTGCACTTTGACCACCAGGTTTTTACAGTGGTAAAGAAAGCCTTCTACATTGTGCATCTCATAAGTATAGGCATTACATCCAGGTCTAAGGATGTTATAACCCCACTTCACTTGACCCTAATTAGACCATTAATAAAGTACAATGCTCTCTTCTGCATGTATTTCACCAGACACCTGCAGCAACTGGAGAGACCACAGAGGTTTCTCACTAAGAAGATACAGGGCCTCCAAACCAGGACCTATATGGATAGACTGAAAGCCCTGTCACTGTACTCTGCATCATATATTCTACTGAGAGGTGACTTACAATTCATGTGAAGCAGAGCTCCTCAATGACCCTATTCAAGGGCAACATGGACAAATGGATGGGTGACTGCAAATTCACCCCGAGGTGGCACCCACATGACAGGGGTAGTCGGTGGTGATCTGTGTCTAACCAGGGACAGTTGGGGCAACCCAGGATTAACATAGCTATGTTTATAAAAGCTCTAGGGCTGCTAGACAAGTACTCTCCTATGAACCTATGGTTAAGGTATTGTTTTGGAGTTTATAGAATAACTTTTTTTTTTCATTAAGCAGTAAGGTAGAATTTTCTAGCCATATTCAATGTCAGTGAATGAGTTTTGAGTGGTTTCCTGTAATTTTGTTATGGATGGGGCAGAGCAGGTAAAGGGAGAATTGCCAACATATTGTACCAGAGTGGCAAGTGTGAAATGGTATGAAGTTTATTTATGAAAATATTAAATGGAAGAGGGCAGAGTAATGACCCTTGGGGAACAGCAACAGAGCTTGTTTGAAATGCTAAAAGGTTTTGTTGCCATTTAGTTGCCTGCTGATGATTGCATTAATAACTGTGAAACCAGGAGGGGGAGGGGTAAGTGAGACCCAGTATTGCAAGTTCAGAGAGGAGCTTTTGATGGAACACGGTGTCAAATACTTTGGAAAGGTCAAAGAAAAGCGAAGAAACAAGGTTGTCCTCGTTTCTGCATTGGTTTACTATGTTGGTGAAGTTGGGGAGGCCAGTAGTAGTAGTACTGTGGTTGGGCCTGAAACCACACTGGGTGTTGGAGAGGAGGTTGTGTTTGGTTATATGTTTCAGTAGCTGAGAGTGAATACATTTCTCAAATATTTTAGAGAGGGGTGATAGGATAGAAATAGGTCCATAGTTTGTTAACTCTGTTGAAGTACCTCCTTTGTGAATGGGGTATAATAACAGATTTTTCCAGATGGACAGGACAAACATTTTAGTTATTGACTGGTTGATTAGAATGGAGAGAGGAAGGCCAGTGCTTCCGTACCAGTTTTGATGAACTCAGTGGGAAGGTTATCGGCAGCTGAGGTTGTTGCTTTTAACTTGTCTACTAATTTTTTTTTATGATTGATGTTGGGATAGGCTGAAAACTAAAAGACAGTCCAGGGGATTCGATAAACTCTGTGTAGGCTTCATGCCTTGAACTTAAAAGAGGTCCATATATTCTTGTTTGTGTCTACTCGGTGCATTCTCTTGGCTCCCCTTCTTTATGTGGTACAGGTGTTCATAGACTCTTTCTCTAAACTTCCTGTCAGTCTTTCCTATGTAGAATGCTGAACATTGTTGGCATTGAACTACATAGACTACGGCTTTAGACTGACAGTTTAGTTTGTGTTATATAATATATATATATATATATATATATATATATATATATATATATATATATATATACATACACCACTTTTTTAGGCCCAGAATCTTTATACTTCAAAAAGTTAGAACTAATGTGCCAACTCGGGACTAGAGCTTCTGTCTACCCTGGGTTAAATGAGGTTTATTCTATTTCTTGTATACTAAAATTAAAAAATCTCCAGAGAAAACCAATGTGAACTAACATGAGAGTAAGCTTCACTTGTGTACATGAACTGTCACCTGAAAGGATACTATGTAGGCATCAACAGTGAAACTATACAGCAAGGGGTATGAACCCGACACGTAGTATCTTTGGCCACTACAATGTAGTAATGAGGTAAAATGTTCATACATATTGTAACACATTTATGCACTGACATGCACAGATGTAACTGGAAAGGCAAAGTTTTCAAAAGGTTTTTAACCGGTTGTAATGCACTTTAAGCATATCCAGATGGCACCGCGTAGATAGGAATGCATTCTTGTATTTTTTCATTTTTCTATTTTTACACCTTTATATTTGTACATTTTTATATTTCTATATTTTTGTGTCCATATTTACATGAATTATTATTTAACACCATTATTATATATACTTTTTTGTATAAATAGCAGAACTAAATGATTTGGGTTTAAAAAGAATTTACCCGTTAAGTAGGTTTCCAATTACAGGTTACTCAGTTAGCAGTAGCCCTTACTCATTGGCTGACTAGTGATATGACTGATTTGTGGAGCGTATTAAAATGTTTTAATATCAGTGAATGATTTTACCTGAAGAAGTCTCACCATTTGGTGGGACGAAAAGCACTTTGTGTTCACCATTGTTTTATAGTATTTTATATTTTATATTTTTTAATACATTAAAGGACGTGTTGGTCTTATATCACTGGAGTGGACTTTGGATTCTTCTGCAGGTGTGCTGGATATGTTTGCTTGTTGTTTTACTCTTTCCTGGTTGAGTGTTTGTCCCTATGGCCTCAGAAGACCCTGCAAGTTCACCTATCATGCTGACACAGAACAGTGATATAGGCAATCTTAGTCTCCTTATAGGAGCATTGAGTCAGTGAGTGGAAGACATTGCATCCAGACTAGACTCCATTATGAAGATTACCCCAACTCCACACTTGCCTAACCCTCTTTGTACTGCCCAACAACACTTTGTTCCCAATCTGGATCGGGAAGGCAGGGAGAGTAACAAAACCCAGGATGGAAACCGGACAGTAAACCATGCAGTTAATCATGCGGCACTGAATGCGGAATTGGAGCAGCCACTTACACCGCAGGAACATCTGTTAACTAATGAATCAGTTTTTACAAACCAGTAAGTACCCTCAGGGCTCATTGGGGCTCTGAGACTGAACACATGCCTGAGAGAGCCTGTATCCATTCAGACACCAAGTGGGAGTTCAGGAATTGAGCAACCGGCTAGAGGGGAAGATGACATCTTATATTTGCTTAAAACTTTGACCAGAGACTCTTAAAATACAAAAAGTTACAACTGGAAATTGAATTGCATATTTTAAGGAATGCATGAGTGAAAACATTACTCCAAAAGGGTTGAGAATCTGGCAGTTTCCTGCAGGACTTTTGGAGGGATCGGAGTTCCACAAAGAATTATTGAAGCTGTTTGATAGGCACGGCTATGAACTACAGGAAGTTATGTGTAAATATTACCAATTATTTGCGGACAAACTAATGGAGGAAACAACAGTTTTGGATAACAAAATCAAAGAAAACATGGATTTTCATAGGTATAAATTTGACTATGAAAGGTCGTTTATCAGCATAGACCAGCACATAGCGAAATTAAGGAACGGTAAGATGAAAAAACTTAACAGGGACAGACTCGCCTACGAGACTGGTTTAGCGTATCCGAAACCAGCACTATCCTAAACCAGATCACTGATTGGCCAAACGGACCTAAGAGGAGGGTTTACAGAGAATCCAACTAGACCAGGAAGTGAGATATACAGAAAAGTACGACATAAGAACAGCAGGTCTCAGCAGAGTCATGTGGGTTATAAAACGGGGAATAAAGGTACAAACAGAGGACAGCAAAACAGAGAATTGCATAATTTTAATAACGAGCAACCGAATACGGTCAATTCTACATTGGAAGAGGTCCCAAGTTTTCAGCAACCAGCCTCAGCTTACAACTTGAGGCAAAGGACTACCAAGACCTACTACAACAGCAAGAACAACTGGAACCACTAAATAACCTTGCAGTAAGTGATTCTTGTAACTGTGAGATCATTTATAATATAGAAAAGGACTTTAAAGTGTTCAACTTTTTTGGTTTAACCATAGATTTAATGTTCGTGGATTTACTAGCTATAAGGACACACTTTTGTACCAACTCGTAGAGTGGATTTGCCTAACACTCTAATAGATTTAAAATTATTTATGAGGAAATGAAATCTAGCAGAATTATTGGGCAAAAATAACCATGTGTTGAATGCATTACATATTGCTAACACTTATAACCCCTGTTACACCCCAAACTTGCACTGTATGAACAGATATGGGAGTTGGACATTATTAACTGTCTTAATAGTAAGGGGGTGTATGGTGAATCAAGTAATATTACTAAAATGGAAAAAGAAGCATTGATTTCACTTAAACATGCTCCTGTCAGGGTAATGCAACCTGACAAAGGGGGTGGGCTAGTAATTTTGGATGATGCAGAGTACATAACTACAATGTCCAGGATTTTGCAAAGTAGTGGGTATGTTGAAGTTTCAAGAAATGAATTAAATGCAGCATACAGGATGATAGAGCGATATTGAATGACATGTTTATTGAGGGAAAAATAGATTTGGACAAGTTCAATTATTTGAATATGCCAGCACCTAGAATACCCGTACTCTGTGGAATTCCTAAAATACACAAAAGCCTGACTGATCCATCCATGAGACCCCTAGTAGACGCCAGGAATAGTATTACATATTCCTGTGCTAAATTTGTAGATTATATACTAAAGAAGTATGTTAAGAAAGGGGGGCAAATATGTAAGGATTCCTGGAGTTTTCTAGCTAATATTAACAAATTGGAATTTAACAAGGATTTGAATTTCCTGACAGTTGATGTCAAGGACTTGTATTCATCATTCCCCCACCAAGAGGGTGTAGAATGGGTCAGTTATATGTTACGTAAGAAAGGGGCACCAGTAGAAGAAATTGTACTCATTGAGGAAATTCTAGACATCATTTTATAATATAATTTCATTATGTTTAATGACAAATTCTACCTCCAGAAAATAGGGGTAGCAATGGGCTCACCTTGTGGGGCCAGTCTAGCAAACCTCGTGTTGGCCTACCGGGAGGAAGAGTATGTTAAGAAACCAGGGCAGACTCCCCACCAAATCCACTTCTACACTTGTTTCTTGGATGACTTTTTTATGTTAATAGAGGGGGATGAAACCCAAGCCGACAAATTAGTAACGTACTTCAACAACACTACACAATTTTTATCCTTTACCTTTAATTCTGGAAAAGACAACATAGCATACCTGGATGTTAATTTAAGTAAAGACTACATAAATAGTTGCTATTCAGCAACCATTTATAGAAAAGAAATGTATTCAAATACATTCTAACATTTCAGTAGTTGTCACCCCTTCACCAAAAAAGATCTGTGGTGAAGGGGCAACTAGTAAGGGCAGCAAGGATGGAAACAAAAGATGATAATTTTACCACCGAATGTAAAAAAACTTAAGGGAATGTTTTCCAGAAGGGGTTACCCCAACTACCTATTAAATCAATTATTGGAGGAAGTTCAGACAAAGAGATCAAGGGGCTTTTACAAACCAATATTAGATAGAAAAAATATACTAGACAACACGGTCACCTGGTTGAACATTGATTTAAGTATGAACAATTTTGGACAGGGTAGTTTGATCACACCTTTTAGCTCTGATGCATATGAGATCATGAAGATTATTAACAAGAATTGGGATGTGATAAGGACTGACCCAACGACGAGGTCGAGAATAGAAGCCCCACCTAGACTAGTCTTTAAGCGAGGTGCTAATTTGAAAAACATCCTGGAATCTAAAAATGGAACACATAATTATGTGGCCAGGAATGGCATGCCCATGTGCAACATGTGCCATTATTGCTCACACATGACCACTGGGTCATCTTTCACCATCAGGGACAGGAAATACAAGATAAAACACAAACTAAACTGTCAGTCTAAAGCCGTAGTCTATGTAGTTCAATGCCAACAATGTTCAGCATTCTGCATAGGAAAGACTGACAGGAAGTTTAGAGAAAGAGTCTATGAACACCTGTACCACATAAAGAAGGGGAGCCAAGGCAATGCACTGAGTAGACACAAACAAGAATATATGGACCCCTTTTAAGTTCAAGGCAAAAGACAGTGTGAGACCTGATGGGAGAGGGGGCCCAGAATCTTTATACTTAGAAAAGTTAGAACTAATGTGGCAACTCGGGACTAGAGCTTGTGCCTACCCTGGGTTAAATGAGGTTTACTCTATTTCTTGTATACTAAAATTTAAAAATCGCCAGAGAAAACCAGTGTGAACTAACACGAGAGTAAACTTCACTTGTGTACGTGAGCTGTCACCTGAAAGGGTACTATGTAGGCATTAACAGTGAAACTATACAGCAAGGGGTGTGAACCCGACACGTAGTATCTTTGGCCACCACAATATTAGTAATGGGGTAAAATATTCATGCATATTGTAACACATTTATGCACTAACATACACAGATGTAAATGAAAAGGCAAGGTTTTCAAAAGGTTTTTAACCAGTTGTAATGCACTTTAAGCATATCCAGCATATCCAGACGGCACCGTGTAGATAGGAATGCATTCTTGTATTTTTACCTTTTTCTATTTTTACACCTTTATATTTGTACATTTTTATATTTCTATATTTTTGTGTCTGTATTTACATGAACTATTATTTAATACCATTATTATATATACTTTTTTGTATAAATAACATAACTAAATGATTTGGGTTTAAAAAGAATTAACCCATTAAGTAGGTTTCCAATTACAGGTTGCTGAGTTAGGAGTAGCCCTTACACATTGGCTGACTAGTGATATGACTGATTTGTGCAGCGTATTTAAATGTTTTAATATCAGTGAATGATTTTATCTGAAGAAGTCTCACCATTTGGTGGGACAAAAAGTGCTTTGTGTTCACCTTTGTTTTATAGTATTTTATATTTTCTACTACATTAAAGGACGTATTGGTCTTATATCACTGGAGTGGACTTTGGATTCTTCTGCAGGTGTGCTGGATCTACATTCTGTTGCAGTTGTTTCTGTGATGAATGATTTCAGTTCTTTGCTGCAAAGCTGTTTGAGTAACAAAGAGGGATAAGACATCCATCCTGTTTTCTTGAAGGTGCATTGGAGTAAGAGTTGAAATCCAGACCTATGTAGAAATATCTCCTGTGTACTAACATTTTCTACTGTGTATGTCATATATTGCTTTTCCTCATTTCAAGTAATTCTCCCCTTTTTTAGCCTTTTTTGTGTATGTGGGGCATTGTTTTTGTGTTGTGCCACTTAGAGCAAATATAGGAACCAGAGAAAAAGATTGTCAGGCTTGGCTGTGCATATTTCAGTTGTGCGAAGTGCAGCAGTGTGCAAACTGGATAAGTGAACCACCCAGAAAGTAAACAGTCAAAAATAAAAACCGGATACATTTAATCAATGCTACTGTCTGTGGCAGCAGGTATACATGTAGGGCTAGAGAAAAGATGGTCTTGGGTTCTAGTACAGTGAGTGCAACCTTTCTTTTACTGTTGTAACATTGCAGTTTATAGCAATGAACTGAAACACGAACAGGTGTTATTTCAACTCCCTTGTGGCAACAGGTGTTAGTGTAGGACTGTCATGCATTTGGTCCTGGGTTCAAATACAGCATATTCCATATAGTTTTACTGTTGTTTCATCTCTCTTTATAGTCACTCTCCCTTAAAACACTTGACATAGTTTAGATGATATTAATTATATGTATGAGTGCTTAGACACTAATAATGTGTCAGTTATTTCTTTATCTATCTATGTAGTATTACATTTATTATCAAATGTATAACTGTGGGTATACTGTGTACTATATTTCTGTAAGTATATTTCTGCTCTCTGGACTGCCATAACCTTCACATTTGTCAAACACACATACACAACTGCCTGTACAGCATATAACCTTGAAATTGCATTGCTTGCCACTGTTGAACACTGCTTACCATTGCGCAACATTTTTAAACAGTGTGCACACTCCCAGTAAACATGATAACTGAAATTGGTGGGAAACCATCATTTTCCATTGTTCTTGATCCATTATAGACATGGCAGGTGCTCATGAAGAGGGTGTGAGATTTATTGCTCAGAGATGGTGTGTACAGGAGTCCAAGATTTTTGTTGGACTTCTAGTGAAACACCACAGTGCCAGGTTGCTGTAGGGATCTATTCTGAGTCCCAGTATAAGTCAGAGGCTTGGGATAGTTTGGCCTGGGCTGTGATCAGTGCCACCGGTATCCTCGCACTGGTGAACAATGTAGGCATCACTACAGTGACCTCCAGAGGAGGAAGAGGGGTATCCTTGATGCTTGGATCAAGGGATTTAGGATGGAGGACATCCCACAGATGTGTAAGTATCAACTACAGACAGTACTTGTAAGGCTTAAAAGCTGAATATAGGCAAGACTGGTATTTATAATGGTATTCTGTTCTGTTTTTTCCACAGTTGCCATGGAGAGAGAATGGAATGTTAGGTCCCATGGTGCAAGATTGGCGAGGGTGAGGGAGGCATGTGGCATGTATGCAGCAGAAGAGTAGTGTTACTGTAGCATTAAAAGTTAAGGATAGCTTGTTTGGTATTTTATACAGTTGTATCAAATTGAATATGCATATCTCAACTGTAAAAGCAAGTAGTCATGCATTAGTCTGTAGCACAAACCAAGGGTAAAATATTAAACTTTAGTCAGATGTGGTAGGTTCAAATACCACACTCCCCAAGTATATAATTTTGTTAAATCTTCCATTATGTATAATTTAAAGGTTTAAAGTAAAAGCTCTATACCAGTGGCACACATGCCGTGCTGTAAACTGTAATCTGTATATTTGGGACACACATATGTGCAATATATGCACATTTAAGGGAGTACTTGCTGCAATCTTTGGTATAGTGTGCATCTGCTAGGAGCTGCAAGTCTTAAAAGTAATAGTTATCTGTAAGGGGGTGGTAGTATTTAAGAGTAAAAGTAAGATAATAGAGTCAAATAAGTGTATTAATGCATTGTATGTTACATATGACGGTACTAATTGTATCCCTTTTTCTGTCTCACTCCTACAATTATCTCTCTCTTTTTTTTTTGTTTTTTTTTTTCGGTTTGTTTTATATTATTATATGTCATCAAAATGTGCCCATGTCATCCTTGTGTACTACATCACAAAATGCTCCACAGCACAGTGGAATATGACTACCCCACAGGATCCATCTGCTCCCATTCCACTGGCCCCAGCATGTCTGGGAGCCAACCTGGCAGCACCACCTCTGCTACCCTTGCACTACCTGCCCCCTCAGGTAGTCCTGCCATGAAGAATAGTCCAGTGGTTTCCTCTGGGAGCAGTGGCAGAGGTGGTGAGTTTATCAGCCATGCTGAACTGCCAGGGATGGTGCATAGGGTTGTGTGCCACACTGTTGGTGCACACTTATGCCAGATGGAGGGGCTGCTATCCTCATTTTAGGTAGAAACATGAGAAGGAGAAGGAGTCATTGAGCACTCCAACCTGTGGTAGGGTGAGGTGACAGTGATGACAGTCTAGTGGGTGAGGACTTGAGTCTCACTGTAAACCAGCTTGACGACCATGGGTCCTGGATGTCTCCACTCTCACCCCATCCATGGTGTCCACAAATCTCTTGAGTCCATCACTGTCCCTGTGTCTTGTCTTGTTTGTCTTGTCTGTCTGCAATTGCTTCCTCACTTACCCAACTTATCAGACCCAGACATACCTATGTCTCTTCTCCAACATTCCTTTCTCTCCAAAAAAAAAATGGGCATCTGTCCCACAAAAAATAAATTGTCCCATAAGTAGCTCTCCATTTCACACGTGTCTTCTGGACATAAATGATTCAATCCAATTGGCTATACAAAATGATTGTGTTGTGGTCACTCCTCTCTCTGGAGGTGACAGTCTAAATTCTGCTAATATTCTGCATTTATCAGTTTTCTACTGTTGAAAAAATGGATAGCTATGGTTCTTTCCTACCTCCCTCCATTGCTTTCCATTTGTTCTTCCCCTTGCTTGCTCCCCATTTCACCACTGTCCTATCTTCCCCATTTTTTTCTTTAATGCACTATTGTGAGATGGTGCACATTACACACCAAAGAACAGCAACTGTAATACGAAATAACTTAAAAGTATTATATTCAGTTTTATTCAAACTCATTATAATCTGGCCCTAAAAAGGAATGTATCACTGCATTAAGTGCATTAACACATGCCTCCATGAAGTCAGTTAAGTAGTTAGGTGTATTTCAGAGACTCAATACTATCAGATTTTAGCATCCCCATTTCACCACTGTCCTATCTTCCCCATTTCTTTTCCTTAGTGCATTATCATGTGATAGTGTGCATCGTGCACTAAAGTGCAGTAACAGTAATACAAAAGAACTTAAAAGTGTTAGATTCAGTTGTATTCAAACCCAGTACCATCTGGATCCAAAAAGGAATGTATCACTGCATTAACACCTGCTGCCACAGAGACAGTTAAGTAGCAGGTGTAGTCCACAGACTCATTAACTGTCAGACTTTAGCACTACTGCCACTGGAATGGATACATGACATTCCTTTATGTACTAGTCATTCTTAATGTCTCCCTTTTGCCCATCCTGCAAACAAGATAAGCACAGTCAAATCTTCCATTCATTCCTCCATTGCCCATAATTGCATTAAGCACCACATCGTGCAAACAATGGCCAACAAATAATAAAATAACAATAAAAAAACTCACACCAGAAACACAATTTGCACAAAAATGAAGAGAAAGTAGGATGTTAATGAAACAGAACTTGTGAACTGTGTAGTGCTTTCTTGCATTTACAACCTTGACAGACATACGTGTAACACTTTGTAAGTCTAACCTGACACACCCACCTGATGTAAGCATTCGCATTTGCCATCCATTAAACACAAACACTGAGGGAGTACCTGCACTGTGTTTACATCCTTACATGGATCAATTGTTTTGGGATTCAGCAAGTCTAATGAGTTCAGACCTCATTTGCATCTTCACCATGCTGACAGCCCTGAATCTACACCAGACAGCAACTGTGTAGCTAGGGAAACTGAAGGGGAGCTGAACTGTTTGTGTTGAACACAGAACAGAGGATATTACTTTGGGCTATATCTGCACAGAGGAGTACTGAATTTTAGATGATATACCTGCATTTCATCAGCTATATATTGCATATGCTGACATGTAACTATGAATAGTCTAGTTAATGTTTTTTGTATTTATTTTGATTTGTATCTGTCTGCATTACTTACACGTGTAGTGTTCATTAGGGGTGGGGGAACAAAGCTGCATTTCTGTTATGGCACAAAAAAGGATTATGTTGCTGTTGTTACTCTCTTTTTGTTGCATCCAGCCTGTGTCAAGGTCAGTTCTGTACAAATCTCACACCTTTTACTTTTTATTCTGTCAGTGTAGACTCCTTTCTATGGCTGAATTCCAAAAGTTTTGGAATTCATGGGGAATACAGCACGGAGTCTAGACAGTTGCTTTATATCTTGCTGAATAGCTCCACCATGTTAGATTGGTTAATTAACATGTAATTCAGCTGCTTATGGTATAATTAGCATGCTGTAGAGTTTAGCTTGTTTGCACCAGTGTGGACATCTCTACATGATGCTTACTGAATCTAAACATTTTCTCACCCATGTGTGCATTGTAGAGTGACGTACACATGGTGGAAACTGACCGTGTAGGCATTATTGAATCCCCCCGGAGTGTATTGCTTTTGAGAACAGATGGAAGTTGCAGGGGTGAAGTCAGGTATTCACTGATTAGTGATAGAACTAACTGGATAAAATGAGTGTTGAACTGAGTGTTAATTGACTCTTTGTTTGAAGTAGAAGGACAGGGTATAGTGATATGGCCAGGGTGTAATATTTGTAGTGGACTAAAATAGCTTAGGGTTGTTTTGGTTCTTTTTTATTTTTTAGATTAATGTGAAGAAATTATTTGTGCTAGCATGTCTGACTGAAGTTTTGTATATAATTTCAGATTGACCTGTGTATTGTATGCCAGCATGACTAGCTATGATATTGTAAATAGGTTCTTCAATGTTGATTTATGATCTGTTTGCACAGAATATTTTAAAGAATTGCACAGTGTCTTTTTACTTTTCTAATTGTGCATGCTTGTGAAGAAAGATGCTAAAGGCAAGCTGTCAAAGATTCAGCTGATCTGCAGATGATGTAATCAGAATGTTGACAGTTGCTATGTGTTACTGTCAGAAGCAGAAAGACGGGAAGGAACTTAAGTAAACATCTGTTGGTTGATTTTCAAAATATGAAATGAAAATTAGAACTGGAACAGTTATGACAGGTAGACTAGTCTATAAAAGAGCCTGCTGAAGACTGTTGAAGTCAGAAGTTGTCATTTACATTTGTCAGTAGTTAGTTGTCAGTTAACAGCCAGCTGTGAGTTGTTCACAGATGTATTGTGCAGTGATATCCAAAAATGACTCACCAAGAACTGTAAGCCTGCCTTTGCTCTGTTGTAGTAGTTTAGTTTAGATCAGGGACAGTGTTATTTAGTCTGATATGAAAATTATAACTAATAAGTTAGATCAGTTAGAGTTTTTCCCTGAATGTTGGATTTCTATCCTTCAGCATTGATTTCATTTTCCTGGTGATTGAGTTCTGTTTGTTTATTGGAAATTGCTGTTTTATATTCTTAATCATTTTACTCATTATTAAACATTTGTATTAAATTACATTGTGGCTGGTCAATCTGTTTTCTTTAGTGAGTGGAGGGTGCTTATACTTGCCTTGATAACTTCCCAGGCCACTCCGAAAGCCTGGATGCTTAGGTCATTTGCTATCATTTGTTTTAATATCTAATTTTCATGACTGGACCCACCTTTAAAGAGCATTAAGACACTCTGATTGGTGGCAGTGCATTACCTTAATATTTGGGAGGAAGGGACACATCTGAATATCTGTGTCATGCTTTCCCAGATGTGTTTAGATGTGTGATATTTAATCTATTTAAGTGTGAGTATATCAGAGGTCTTAAACTGGGACACACTGCTCTACATTGAGTAATAAGGAGTTATATTTGGGGTGAACATAAGAATACAGTCCATTCCCAGGATATAGAGCATATTCCTGTTGTGTTCTTAGAGGTAAATTGTGAAATATTACTCCTGTTTAAGTGAGAGTCTCGCATTGGAGTCAGTAGTAAGGATTGAAACTCCTCAGTTACTGACCCAGGATAGTGGGAGACATCACATTATTTGGTGGCAGTTCAGTGGGATATTATCTAGATGTCACAATTACTATAGTATGATTTCCTGTCAGAGTTAACACGGATCATAGTATGGTTTTTGAGATATTTAAATTTTTGGTATGCATGTTGGGTTTTATTATTACACCATTCTTTCCATGCTTTATCTCTTTGCAGCATAAACTATTTGGTCTGTTTTGTCAGCCATGGCACTGTGTTAGATTTTACACTTTTTGTCTTGATGGGTGCCAAGTCATTTAGTATTTTAAGGAATGTGTAACTGAAGCGAGCAACTACTTCTTCTAGGGGCATTATTCTTAATACATTCCAGTTGTAGTGGGCTGTCATAAATGTGTCTTTGCCAAATTTGGTTAAATTGCATACTTGTTTATAGATTATTTGTTTCTGTGAACCATGTTGTTGTCTGATTACAGAGGTTGGGAGGTGGTCACTTATATTATCTGATAAGCCACCAGAGATTTTAAATTATGGGGTTTGTTTGTCAATATCCAGTCCAGTGTGGATTGCCTGTTAGTGCTTTTGTTGATTCTGGTGGTGGTGATTATTAGTTGGGTGAAGCCAAATAGGTAAATAGAGTCCTTGGGGTTGCTGCTGTTTATGGATTTCCAGTCTGTATTTAGGTCACCTGAGATGAAGATTTCCTGGGGGATGTTGTCAGATATCCAGTGCAGGATATTTTCGGCTGTGGTAATGTTGCTGCCTGGTGGGATGTATACTGCTTGCACTGACAGCGAAAACGCTCTTATTTTTATTAATAAAGCTGCGTTCAAGTTTTGCCTGAAAGTATTCTTTCTGCTTTGTGGATTAGTTTCCAGCTCGTACTTTTGACTGCTCACTTGCCGGTTGGACTTGTTTAGTTTGTGGTGCCTTCTTTCTCCAGTGGGATGTATACTGCTGAAATACCTAGGTTTATTTTCGTTGATTTTGATGTATGCAGTCAGAAGTTCAGCATTATTAAATTTTGGGATATTTAGGTGGGCTGGAGTTATTTCTAAGTTTTTTTTATAAATAATAGCAATACCACCTGCTCTTTTAAGATTTCTGTCCATTCTGAGTATGTTAGAAGTTTTGGGAATAATTTCATGGTCAGTTATTTCATGTTTTGAACAGGTTTTAGTGGTGATTAGAATGTTTGCAGAGTGAAAATCCTGACATGTATGGATATCATGAATTTTGTAAGAAAGTTTCCACCAGGTGTTCTCAGTGGAATAACTATACAAAAATACTCCCAAGATTTGAAACAATATGAACCTAGTACTGGTATTAATATAAAAAATAAATAAATAAAAAAAACAAAGCTGTCTGCTTGAATAGCTCTCTTAAACCTAGTAAAACAAGTAAAAAATCCAATCCAGGATATGCCGAATCCGCAGTTCTTTATTAGTAAGCACAGGCGAGTGATCCATAAGACTTAATGGTTAATACATTTAAGAATAATGACTTAAATAGCAGTTGAAATGGAAATGGTAAAGTTTCCACTGTAAATACAAATCAGTCCAACTGTAGTAGAAACTAACCCCACTCCTTCCCTTAAAATAAAGTAGTAAAAAGGATCCAAGCTAACTTAATATACCATGCTATTCAACATTCCTAAAAATCTCTGTCTCTCTATGTATTGCATCTTTAATAAAACAAAAATCATAATAACAAATTAAAATTATGTTTTCACCATATTAATTTACTCAAATCTTTGAATTAAAATCACTTTCGGTTCTTCTTCATTTCTGTGCACAGTAGAAATTCCAAGTTTTACCGTCTTTCTAAATGTAGTTGTCAATCAGAACTAAGAAGCAGCTGGAACAACTAAAAAAAATCTAACTCATTTGTATTAACAATACCTAGATTCAGTTCTAAGAGCAACAAACTTTTAAATTATAAATTATAAAAATATGGAAATGTGAAGAAACTGACACACAAACATTGTGTTTTTTTTTTGCTTTAGGTAGTTAGACAATGCAAGCTTCGTACATAAACAACATACATGATAGTTTGTGCAGGGGGAGCAGAAAAAAAGTGTAACATACACTCTCATTTAAAACCTATGATGTTCACAAACTAAGGGTAGAGAGGTGTAGTTTAAGGTGTGTATCGATATATAATAGTATATTATATGTGAAGCAAATAAATTCACTACATGTTCAATGTCACAGAACCTTTGTGCATGCGCAAAGAGGCTATATTTTACATTGTCTGAAAACAGAATTAAAAATGGCTCAAATAATTCCCATTTGAATTCTAGCTACTGTTAGGGGAATGGACAGTGGAGCTCTCCTCAGCAGGTTCCTTCTTGGTGGCTGCCACTTCCACCATGGAATCCACTGTGGGACCTTTGCTCAAACATGGTGATCCTTAGGGAATACCAAAAACTTGTCCAGCTTCCATGGGATAGGTTTGGCTACATGCAGGTCCGTCCATGTCCACTTAGAGATCAAATCCATTTCCATCCATGGAAAGAACCACCCAAGAGATAGACAGGCCAACTTCAAAAGCATTGAGAAATACTGACTCCTCCTGTGAGGGAGATCTAAAAGACCACCACCTTTCCAAGTAGTTCCAGGATTTTGCCAAACAAGTTGCCCTCAGTGGGGATTTGGAGGACCCCTCCCCCTCACTGAAGTCAATATCCTCTTTTAGAGACTTATGAGTGTCATCAATGTGACTCACCTCGGAAGCAGATTGTGTGTCCTCAATGCAGACAGTCTCAATACTCAGGTTGACTGTCCCAATGGGATAGGATCAGTAGGATCAGGATCCAAGGAACTCTCATGAGGGAGGGACAGATCCAAGTGGGAAAGGGAAGTCCACTTTCTAGATTCAGAGAGAGAGAGAGAGATCTCCCTTTCAAAAGCGTTGAAGGAAGAAGCTAAGACAGGACCCAAGGTCCATGGTAAAAGCTGAAGTCCTAACATGGATTTGTCCAGGTGATCCATTTGTTTGGCTCTGAAGCAGACACTGGAGCTGAGGTGTCTAGCGATGAGGCTCTGAGGGAAAGGGATGGTATTGAAGGCTTTGGAAATAAGCCAGGTCCCCCTGGTCCGATGCCAACACCTTGGTCCAAAATCAGTTGGGATCCAAGCCACTCTAAGCCAATTGGACCAGAGATATTGTCAGATTCAGTGAAGATCAAATCCTCATATCCAATGCAGACAAACACCAGGAAGCGCCAGATCCAAAAGCCTTGAGTCCAAGAGTCAGATCAGGGAAGGATCAATGATATGATGATAGGATGGTCCAAGACTTACAGCACTGACGGAGGCCAGAGCTAGTAGAACCCTCAACTGTATTTGGGTCCTGAGGAATTTTATCATTACTCTATCCATGTCAGCCTCAGAATAGCTCCTGGAGAACTGCTCTGACCTGATAGATGAAGCTGTAATTGCAGATCTGGAAGTACAATGAATGGGTCTGTCCCAAAGAAAAGGTGTTCAAAGGCTTGGGGAGATCATCACTGGGGTAAAAAGGGTTTCCAGCAAAGAACATGTGCTAATCCAAGAAAGACAGGCTCTGAGGATAGAGCTAGATCTGAAACTTTAGAAACATTTGGGGGCTGGACCCAAAGACATTGAGCAATCTGTCAGCCTCTTTTTTTAGATTCCTTAGATTTTTTTTTCTGTTTTTCCCTAGGCTTATCCATACTTTTCTAACCCTTCCTGTTGCTAGATTTATTAGCAGGAGAGACAGCAAAGGCAACAGACTGCGAGAGGGATATTTCTCCTGCTGTGTCAGGGAGAAACCCCTTAATAACAAGTTATTCTATCTCTCTGCCAAAGCCCAGTAGCTGAAGGCTATACAAATGGAACACTGATCATCTAAATGAGTGACCCATATGCAATAAATACTCCTGGTGTGGACATCTGAATTTGGTATTTTTATAGCTACAGGCCACATATTTCTTAAAGCCAGAAGGCTTTTCCACCAAAATGTTAAAACAGATACCATACAAATTGTGACACTCTAAAGCACAAAAAAATACTAACAATGAACAGGCAATACATCTACCCTAAATACAACCAATCTTAGCAATAGCACACAGAAAAAAATTAGGCAAAGGTTCTAAAGAACCTAGGGGATAAGAAAACAGGTGTCAAAAGAGTGACAGAAGAGAAAAAGGTGTAAGTTTTTTAACTAGAGGAAGGGGAGATAAATAGGTAACAACCACAATAATAATCTACAAATCTCTCTCTCTCTCTCTCTGTATATATATATAATTTTACAGTTGTTCACAGAGAAAGTCCGACTGGGCCAGAAGCCCTTTTTCAGCTAAGGCCTGGGGAGAAAAACTCCATACAGTTAACAAAGTGACGTAAAAATTGTACTTACATAGCATGATAGGTAACAGCATAGCTTACAACTATTTCAGCACAAAACAGAAATTGTACAAACATAAATATAACAGATTGCAACATGGCTTATTCTGTTTCATTTTTATACAATACTTCAATTAAGAAGTACATGATATCACAGATGTCACTTAGACAAATATGATATTGGTTATAGTCGTTGTAGAGGATAGAGATACATTGAGTTAAGTTGAGGCTAAAGCATCCAGCAACTGGAAGACCAGTTGGAAGATGCATAAAAGAGGAATGTGAAGAGGGCAGATGGTTTTGGGAGGGAGGCAGAGCAAGTCTAGACTGTCCTGGGGTAGTACAGGAGCACAGCCACTTGTTGGTTAGAAGATTTTTGAGAAGAAGTTTGAATTTAGAAGAGTCGGTAGTGTTGAGTAAATATTGGGGAATGGAGTTCCAGGTTTTTTGCTATTTGGTTAGTGAACAGAGAGTCTCCAAAACTATTGTTGGCTTTAGTGAATTTTAGTAAAAGCGTGTTGGTTGATCGGAGGGTTCAAATGGCTCAGTAAGGCTGAACTACTTTTTTAAGGGCAGGGCAGTTGTCAGGTTGGTGTATAATGGTGCGGGCAATTGTTAGTTGGTTGAATGATAGCAGATTTATTAATTCGATCCATTTTAGTTGTTTGAGAGCTAAACAGAGGTGTGTTCTGTTAGGGAGGTTAATACCAAATGTAGCTATTTTATCATAGCAGGCTTCTAATTTGGTTATGTCTGATAGTCGAAGATTTGTGAAAATAGGAGAAGCATACAATACAGTGGATGGCAGATTAAATTCTGGCTATAGGCTGTCTGGAGGCATGAGTGAGGGATTGTTTGGCTCTGTATAGTGATCCAAAGCCTGGTGTGGACCTTTTTAATGGATAGGGCTATGTGCTTATCAAATTTTAGTGAGCTGTCAAGTGTGACTGCTAGTAGTTTGGTATTGTCAACTGGCTCAATTTTTGTATTGTTAGAGGAATGGATGGAAAAAGGGAAAGGAGGCTCAGGAGTTTTGGAGTTTGAGAAAAGCATGAGTTCTGTCTTGTTTTGGTTAAGTATGAGTTGGTTTTCATTAAGATACTGTACTATGTCTATGAAGGCTTTTTGAGTTCTGTCCAGGAGTTGAAGGAGGGAGGGGGCTGTGCAGATGAGTCAAGAATCATCTGCATATTGTATAATTGTTGCTAGTTAGGATGCAGAACTTAGTTTGTTGGTGAAGATAGTAAAAAGTAGTTGCCCAAAAACTGAGCCTTGTAGGCTGCCTACTGTGACAGGCAGCAGTGCTGACATCTCATTTTTCCATTTGACTTGTTGTTGGCATTCTGACAAGTAGCAGTGAAAACATGAGATGGCTGACTGGGAGAGATGTATGGTGTATAGTTTATTTAGTAGTTTTTTGATGGGAAACTGTGTCAAAAGCTTTTGACATCTCAAGGAAAATGGAGGATACGAATTTACCACTGTTTTTCTGCTGGTTGACTGTATCTGTAAAACTTAAAAGAGCTGTTGTGGTGCTGTGTTTTGGTCTAAAACCATGTTGAGAGCTGGAGAGAAGGTTATTGTGTAGTAGATATTGTAGGAGTTGAAAATGAATGCATTTTTCTAGGATTCTGGCTAGGGAAGGGAGAATGGCAATTGGTCTGTAGTTTGATAATTCTGTGAATGTGCCATATTTATGCAGGGTGATGCTATGGGTGATTTTCCAAAGTTTAGGGACATACTTTTCAGAAATGGAATGGTTAGTGAGAAGGGAGACTGGATATGATATTGAGTCTATTGTTATTTTGAGAAATTCTTTGGGAAGTAAGTCTGTGGCAAGTGATGTGGGTTTTAGTTATTTTAGGAGTTTCTTTATGAAGCTGATATGAATACGTCTGATAGTGAAATAGTTGGGTTGCGTGGCAGAATTATTGGGAATATTTAGTGGAGTCTTGTTTTTTTTTTTTACTAGGGACAGTATAGATTTAATGAAATGTGAATTAAATTGGGTTGCTGTGTTCCCAATGGTATTAAGGAGGTTAGAGGTTAGAATAGTAGTTTGTCCTGGGTTTATAAGTTATTTTATGGCAACCCAGAATTTCTGGAGGTTACTCTGATGTTTTTGTTGGACTAATGTATAGTGAGACTTTTTGTAATTTCAGATGTATTTTTTGGCTAAATGTTTTAATTGGTGGTAATTTTGGAGGGTAGTTTGGTTTTTGGTAGATTGATAGAGTGACCAGGCTCTATATCTCTTTTTCATGATCTGTTTAGTATGTAAGGTTAGCCACTGGATCAGTTTTGCTTTGATGTGCATTTTTCTAAATGGGGCCAGAGAATTAAGAATCTTGAACAATGCATTATTAAAGTATTGGACATCATCATCTAACTGTAGCTGTTGTAGAAGGGTCCAGTCACATTGCTTTAGGAATGAGTTGAAGGTTTTGATGGAGAAGTTTTTTTTTTATGCAGATATATTTATATATAATGTCTTTGGTAGGGCATGCTTTCTGTCTGAGAAGACAGATGGGCATATGGTCACTAAGTGAGTCAGGGAGGCAGCTGAAGTGGTGACACAGAGATGGTTGGTGTATAAGTGTAATCTAGTGTGGATTGTTTGTTATTGTGTTTGTTAATTCTGGTTGGGAAGCAGATGAATTGTGAGAACCCGAAAAAATTGATAAAGTTGGTTGGATTATCAGAGGTACAGGTGGACCAGTCTAGGTTGAAATCACCTAAGATAATTGTTTCCTGATTATATCTGGAGGCTACCCAGCAAAGAAGGTTTTTGATTATGGGGTATTGTTTCCGGGGGGTATATAGACTGCTATAATGATAATGCTCTTTTTAGTGTTTAGATGGAGGCATGTAACTAGTATTGCAGAATTGGTAGCTTCAGCAGGGCTGCTGTCTAAGTCTTCTAGGATAAGTGTATCCTTGCAGATAATGGCTATGTTCCCACTATGTTTCTGAGACCTGTCAAGTCTGTGAATATTATATCCTTTAGTCAGGATTTCACTGTCTTTAGTATAATTTTTTTAACCAGGTTTCAGTTAGAACTGTGATGTCAGGGGAGTATAGTGAAAGGATAACATGAAACTTGTGTACTTTATTAATAATACTTCTAAGGTTCATGTTAATAATTAGTAGATCTGAGGAGGCATGTCTGTGACTGAGGAAGTTTTGATGGACAGAGTTACCTTGAGACTGGGAGGTTTGTATTGGAGTTCTGAACCTGTGTTTGGGTGTATATCACAACTTAAACTAAGCAGTGATACACTGAATAGAAATAGGTGACAGAGTTTGGTTAGTAGCCTGGTATATTTGTGCTGTAGTTGAGGAGTTGCTTGTGTGTTAGTTTATTTAAGTTTAAAGAGATCTGTACAGGAATTATTAAATAGGTGTGGTGATGATATAATGCTGTCAGTAGGGATGTTGCTTGTTGGGGTAGGTAGGTTTAGTAGGGGAGTAAATATAAGTGACTATAAAAATATGGTAGGAGGTAACGAGGTAGGTTGAGGTGAGTAGGCTGAGCAGATGTGTGTGTATGAGAAGCATGTTAAGTATAATAAGAGATGGGTTGTTGGTGTGAGGTTTTATTTGTGTAGAAGGTCAGAGTTTACATTAAGTAAAAGATTAAGAGGTAATGTGGAGTAATTGGGAAAATAATGAAATGTATAAGTAGGTGATTTAGATTTAATTGGATGGATAGATTTTTGCTGAATGATTGGTTGATGTGAAAACAGGGTGTGGTTTACTTAACTAGAAGTCTAAGTATAGTGGGGTGGGTGGGGAATTGGAGTAGGGGAGCAGAGTGAGACTAAGCATAGCGAGGGCAAATGGAGCAGGTTGAGCCATAGAGCGACCATGCAACATGATAGAGAACAATCAGCTGCCTCAGCTATACAGGTCAGGCAAGAATAAAATTAGCATCCCTTTTTGCTAGAATGTCTCAGCCACAATATAACTGAGAAAAAAAATTGTGATGAATGCCTATCCAGATTAATTAGTAGAGAATAGTATTAAAACACTTTGTTTACAGTAAAGCCAGTAAAGGGGTGGTAATCTTGGAATGAAGAGAGGCGTTTAGTGGAAACTACTGATGGGGGAGGAGGTCCAGTAGTGTGCACACCCTTAGCTAGGTTTACTAAATAAATGAGAGACAGAAACAAAATAATATTATCTAGTCACATACACTGTAGAAATTCTTTCATGATTATGCTATGCAGCTGCCGCAAGGACCAGATGGTTTGAGTGGACCGTTTCAGGCAGCTTTCACTTTTTCACTATATGTGTATATATCTATATCTATATCTGTATCTCTCTCTCTGTCTCTCTGTATATGTATATATATATATATATATATATATATATATATATATATATATATATATATATATATACATACATTTACTGCAAGAAAACCCCAGTCAAGCTAGAGTTTTTATAGGGTGACACTTTAAACATGGATTTGGCTTTATTGGCCTGACTGTAACCATAAACACTTACAAAGTAAAAAAAAATCATGGACATTCAGGAGCCATGCAGCTGAAACATTTGATGTCCTTAAGGGGTCATTAGCAAATATCCCATAGGCCTCTATTACAAGATGTTTAAAGTATCACACAGTGAAAACTCTAGCTTGGCTGGGTTTTTCTTCCAGTTTTTACAGAATGGTCTGTCTGTGTGAGCTTCTTACTACTCTCTCTCTCTCTCTCTCTACACACACATATATATATATATATATATATATATATATATATATATATATATATATATATATATATATATATATATATGATTTACCTTCATTTTGTCGAACATGGTTTGTGCAACGTCCTTCCATCGAAAAGACACTTGCACAAAACTCACAATGACGACTACCATATGTTCGAATGGATACAATGCAAATGCATTTAGCCATTCAAACAAATGGACAAATGTCGAAAATGGTTTTCAGCTAAACCAGTTTTGACATTTGTACTCAAAGGCTTTCCATGATTCACTCACTCAATTCGTGGAAATGCCTGCTCGCACACACCATGTTTGATAAATATATGTACACACTCACACACACACACACACACACACACACACACACACACACACACACACACACACACACACAAACACACACACAAACACACACACACACACACATATACTTACAGAGAAAACCTCAAAGACATTGACAAAAAGGAGCACTTAGCTGAAACACAGCCTAAGCACAACAGATCTCATTCAGTGAAAATGAGCAGAAGCATAGCTAGGGTGGGGGGATAGGGACAGCTGCCCTAGGTGCAAAGTGTTGGGGATGCAATCATATGATCCTGATATTTCCTTAGAAGCCAGTATTGCATTTGCAGTCAACCCTGAGTACCTTAGTGCTGCATGTATTGTCTAAACTGTAACAACTGCTTGCCAGTTTGTTACAGTTTAAAATAAAATATATAATTTACCTAAGTGCTGCAGCAACTGTTTGATATAGTTTAAAAGAAGAATTTTTTTGTAATAAAATTATTGAAGGAGGGTTGAAGGCAAGGCACAGAAATGGTACCTGAATGGCTGGGACAGGAGAGAAAGAAGGTATTATGCATCTGGCCACCTCTTTAATGGAACAGCTGAGGGGTCATCATTGATCTAACTGAAAGCCAGGTGATTACAATGTAGTGAATGGCTTATTAAAGTGAAGTATTGCTTCTTTTTTTGCGTGTTCTTCATTTTAAGAGCTGAGAAGGTGGGGTGCTAGTTCATTGTACTTGACTAGGGCACTGGTAGAACCAGCTATGCTTCTGCAATTGATCAGCAAAGAAGATCTGAGATGAATTACTAGCTACAGGGGGTTGTGGGTAAACCCAGTGGGGTCATGGCCTTGGATCCAAAGTCTGAAAGTGTCTGAAGTCAGATCGGATACACCATCCATTGAGGAATGGATGAAAAAGACAACATCAGATCAAGTACATTTTCATCTGAACATACCTAATTTGCAAATTTGTACACAATCTTGAACCATAACACAATTCTCATGTAGGATCTGAACCCTTTTACCATTCTCAATGGCACTGATTTTTAATGCAACTAGCTTACTGATGTCATAGCACTTCTTAATGCTGATGCAGGTATAATTAGTCACCGGAACATTTCAAAACTGCTTTCTTGTTCATAGCCCCATTTCCAGGACACACTTTGCTCTAATTGCTTCCTTAGAGGTAGAAATGTTGCAAGATATTACTTCACTTATCTCCCTGTCAGAAGTACAAGACCTAATATTGCAAATCTCATCATTTAAAAATATAGCACAATTCCATTTAAGAGTAATATATTCTGAAGTTTAACGTTACATTTTTAAAGCATTCTTGCAGAGGAAAAGTACTACTGTGGGGAAGCTTCTCGCCTGTACCCCCACATCCCTGTTACTTAGATATACTAACTTAGTGCTTGTTGTACCTCAGAGAAAAGGGAATACTCAAATACCACAATTCATGAGTTAGTATATATGTCTCCCAATCACATGTAAAGTTTCACTATTTGAAGGATTGCACTTAAAATCCTTGGACTTTCAAAGGACATCCAATATGCTCCACTGCTTACCTGTCTTCTGGCTCTGGTATTTCCATAACTGCATTGACTTTTACCATATCAATCTTCAGTCCCTCTGATGTTGGAATATGACCTTTGTATTTCAGATATGTCACTCTTATTTTATATGTGATCTTATTAACAGGAAAATGTGCAGTCAATCTATTCAGCAGCTGTATCAATTTCTTGCCATGTTCTTCACGTGTCTGATCCCATTCTAATAGGTCATCACTTACGGTTACTATACTTGCTTTTGTTTGCCATGCTTTTCAAGCCTCCACTTATCTGTGCAACTGTTCCTTTGAAGCACTTTGTGTGCTAACGAAATAGCAAATGGAAGTCTAAGGAATGTGTACTTTATTTTTTCTTTATTAAATGTATATAGTTAAAGCTTTCTTCACCTAGCTTTATCAACCAAAAGCTTTGTTTTGCATCTGCTGCTTCTCTATACATTGCAAAGTTACTGTTCTTTGAGCATCAGGTGCCTAAGACACAAGATACAGAGGCCCAAAATGCTTATGATGATTTTCTATTGAAAAGCATTGCTGCTGAGGTTTGCATATGTGCACCTGAAATGATGTGTTTGTTTTTGGGAGATTTCTCCTTCGTTCATGTTTATGCAACTACAGATTTGGTGTATATAAATTCATTCAGTATAGGAGTTATGCCCCTTATCAAGGGGTGCAGGGGGATTGCTAATCTGAAAAAAACATGCAGTTTAATTTTTCACTCTGATAAAGTTCAGGCATTAGATTTTGGTATTGTGGAATGCTGGATTTTGGGTGCTCAAGTTTTAGTAGTAGACCATCCATCTAATACTGGCATGACAGAAACAACTTATTCAATTGCAAGCAACTTATAATATGTAATCATTAATTTTAATTAATCAACCAGAGTAGAAAACTAACCAATGAACCACTGTCACTCAGCCCAGTACCTCTTTTAATGATTTTATTATGTGGTGCAATACAAATGCAAATCTTGCATTTCTTTACAACAATAACAACAAACACATTATTCACACATTATGCTCATCCTAATTACTTGTATATGACAGCCAACATTTTGATTTGCTTCAGTTTTTTTTCTATTCTACACCAGAGAGCTTGTAGTACTTTCCTTGGATAATGTATTGTTAACATTGCATCAGGATTTATTTGCATCTGATATTCCTAAGGCAAATTTCCTAAACTTGTAAATAAATCAGCATGGTAAAAAATGACATCATTGTTGTGGTCCTGCACCATATTCATGAGATCTGTGTAACTGTTCATGTATACACTCACTTTTTGCTTTCACATTACAAATTTGTTTTTACCATATCTAGATTTTCACAAAATATTACTCTAATTAACTTCTTTAATTATTACAATTTGAAGCATGACTTTTTACTTCTTGTTTTTATATTTACATGTTAGTAGCTTTTGACACACTTTAATTGGTGCCTTGAATAAGTCAATAATATACATACAACTGCATTTTCAGTCCCATTCAGTCCCATTATACTCTCTACCTGCACCTAGTTTAAATTCAACACTTCACTTAGTAATTTTCAGTATTTAGCTTCCACAATATGACTTGCATTTTAAGTCAATGTTCAGCTACATTTTCTCACATCACTGCATCAACTCTTTTTAAGCCACGGTGGTACAGCGGTAGTGTTGTTGCCTCACAGCAAGAGGTTCTCCTGTTCATTTCTTGGCTGGAGTGCCTTCTGTGTGGAGTCTGCATGTCCTCCCCATGGTTAAATGGCCTCCGAAAGACATGCGTGAATGGGAATGCCTTCGCTGAAGGTTGGGCGTCGGGCTGGCAACTCGGCACCATAAAAATCTACTGCCAATCATTAGCGGACCGGAGTTCTACTGTGGCGACCCCCTAACCGGGAAAAGCCAAAAAGAAAAACAAACTGTATCAACTCTTTTTACATGAATAACACCAGCAAACAACTCATTTTAATGCTTCTGTTCTACAAATTACATTTGTTGAACGTACATGCTCTCCTTTCCCTTTACACACATTTGAAAAATGTTTTTTTCTGACACAGATTCTATAAAATTGCTTGACAGCATGAGAATACTTCTCCTGCTTATAACAAAGTACAGTCATGTAAGTAAAATGATCATAACAGTAGATATTTAAATGATCAGTGCAGCAGTAGCCTTAGCTATATGGGTTGTATCCTGTCAAGGATATAACAGTCATCCAGCTTTGAAAACTTCAGGGCACTTTTCATGTGGCCAAACCTGTCAGGCGGCTCAGGCTGACTAAAAGACAAGTTTGGGCACCAAGCCTTTCAGAGTTTTCCTGTCAACAGAGAGAGAGGAAAGCTGAGCCCTGAAATGACAGTGCTATGATAACAAAAAATAAATAACCACATCCCGGTATAAACAACTTACCAAAAATCAAGGGGAATGGAAGGAAGCAGTGGTTACTGCAGCAGTGATCATTTGGACATCTACTGCAATGCTAAATATACTTAGACAACTGTACTATGTTTATCATATTTACCACTGCTGCAGTAGCCATAGCTATAACAGTAGATTGCCCTAGCTTACTACATTTGGGAAGTGGAAGGAGAAGAGTCTAGGAGCTGATGCCAAACAAGGTACCAAGCTTATATTGCTTTGTAAAGTATGTACATAAGACCAAGTTGCTGCTTCTAGAATATTTTTAGAATTCAGCCCTTTCCAAAAAAACACAGATGAAGCCAAGTCCCTGGTACAGTGGGCCTTGACCCTATCTGGAATAGCTTTGTTGTGGTGAGCATAACAAAAAGCAATAGCCTTAGACAACCATTTTGATATAGTCTGTTCTGACATATGTTGTCCCTTCTTCTTACCTTTACAAGAAATGAACAATTGATCTGAAAGATTTAGTTCTGTCAAGATAATACTTGAGTTGTCTGTGAAAATCCAAAGGTATGAAGTATCCTTTCTCCTTATTTTCTGGATTCAGGAAAGAAAACTGTGAGATGGATAGTTTGTCTTAAAGTAAACTGAGATACCACTTTAGGCATAAAAGAAGGATTAGTTCTCAAAGAAACCCTGTCCCTGTGGAGCATGAGGTATGGTTGACTCTCCGTAAAAGCTTGCAACTCTGATGCTCTTCTTGAGGAGGTCATAGCTAACAGTAAAACTGTTTTTCATGTTAAGAACCTCAACTTAGGCAGGTCAGCTGGTTCAAATGAAGCAACTGTTAGCTTCTCTAACACAAAATTAAGATCCCAAGGAGGGGCCACTAGTTTTATTGGAGGCCACTTATGAGCCCCCTTTCAAAAACATGTTGACGTAAGACTGCATGGAAAGAGGATGGTCCATTGGCAGACATGCTGAAATGGCTGATAAATAAAACTTGATAGAGGAGTAAAAAAGGCCATAGGATAGTAACTCACACATATATTGCAAAACCAGAGAACAGCTAGCCCCAGATAGGCATTGGTTATGCTGTTGGCACCAACTAGAAAACATTTTCCAGTTGCTAATATAAGATTTTCAAGTAGCAGGTTTTCTTGCCTCAATTAATACCTGCTGCATGTCATCAATAAATAGGTGCTTAAAATTAATCAAAACCCTATCATCCAGGCAGCCAAGTGAAGTTGATTGGTGTCAAGGTGTATCAAACATCCCTGTTCTTGTGTGAGTAGATCCATTATGTGAGAAAGCTTGTGGTAATTGTCCCTGGCCACTTCCAAAAGAAGGAAAAACTATGGTTGCTAGGCCAGAAGGGAGTCACCACAATGATCATGGGGGATTCTTTTTGAATCTTTAGTCCCCTGGATATTAGTGAAAAGGGTGGGAAAACATACAGGAACATTGCTGTACAAGGAAAAAAAGGCATCTGTATTCCAGGCCTTCTTGCATGGAGTCCTGGAGCAAAATCATGCCAGCTGATAGTTCAGAGATGGGGCAAAGAGGTCTACTTGAGGAACTCTCCACAGAGATTGTGTTGTAAAGCTAAATTCCAAGCTAATAAATCTAGTCTGCAAAAAGGGTAAGACGTATTTCTCCTTACACCAACAAGCACAACATGGCTGTGGTATTGTCTGTAACAACACCAAGGTATCTGTGGTGACTGACTGCTTTGGAATGGGGAAGGAGAAGGGGGAGACCTGGATTTAAGGATATCTGTTGTCTCCACTAAGTAATTTCATTTCTGACATCTTTACTGGGATTTGAAAAGATAATGGGTTGCTGGCTGTGGGACCAAAAAGATTTTAGATACTACTATATCTTTCTCATGTGGAGTCTTGTTGGGGGCTATCATGAAAATCATAAAAGCCATGAGACCTAAAATCCTGCAGTATTCCCTCACAGCGACTGAAATCTGAGTGAGAAACTATAGAATAGCTCTAGATAGTGATTTTTTTTTCCTGTGGAAGAAAAGCTCTTTGAACTGTGGTTTATATCCTAGAAATGTAATCCTGTGAGGAGTCAAGAAATACTTTTGAATATTCTCCTGGAATCACAATTTGTGTAAGAGATCTCTCACCCAAGTGAAAGATTCCTGACACCCTGAAAAAGGCTCTGCAAAGATAAGTAATTCATCTAAATGTGGAAAATATGGAGGGTCTATATCAGAACATCGAAGTATTAAAACTTAGAATGTTCTGATATTGAACACTATTCAGTTGTTTCTGTGGCTTCACTATTCTTAGCGCTGTGGTGGAATGTTACGGGTTGGGTGCTGGTAAGTGTGCAATTGTTTGTACATTAGGGTTAGGGGCGGGTTAAGTGAGTTAGGGTTAGGGCGCAGGTTAGGAGTGTGTGCGATAGTGACAGACTTTAGAGTTAGGGGAGGTTTAAGTGAGTTAGGGTTAGGGAGCGGGTTAGGTGAGTGTGCGATAGTGACGGACCTTAGGGTTAGGGTTTGGGCTAAGGTAAGTGGGTAGATAGTAGTGTATGTTTAGTTTAGTGTAGCGTTAGATGTAGGGATTTAAGTGTATGTGTGTGGTTGCTGTTTGTTTGATGTGCTTGCGTTGTGTGTATGTGTTTCGGAGCAGCGAATTTTTTCCATGGGAAAAAATTCACTGCTCTGAATGTTCGATATTTTCATGTTTAGGTGTTTTGGGGCCGATGAACTAGCATTCGCTATTTTCATCTTTCAATAACATGATATAAACTCAATATGGATACCCTGTAGCCTTCAATGAGCTATAACTTGAGCCAGACACTTTGTGAATACCCCTGGTGCAGTGGATAGTCCAAAGGGTAAGGCAGAGAATTGAAAATGTGATCCAGACTCACAAAACCATAAGAAACACATTGAACAGTAGGGATGTGATGATACATAAATTTTAAATCTAGCATTAGTATGAAACTTGAATGAGGAAGAAGGGGTTGCAGGTTTTGCAGTGACATCATTTTGAATATGGGGACTATCACAAACAAATTTAGGAAAGAAAGATGCAGAACTGGTCTCCAATCATTTTTTCTTTCTTTCTTTGGCACTAAATATATCTTGAATAAAACCTATTTCAACCTGGGTAGGGGGAAATGGTTCTGTCACTCCCTAGGACAGTATATGATGAAGGATTGATGGAATTAAAAGAGTTTGGTTTGGCGGATGAGGAATTACCTCCTGGAAAGAAGGAATTTCTTCCCATTGCCTGATCTTGATGACTGATCTTCAAAACCCCTTTGTCTAAAACTATCTGTTAACAAAGAGAAAAGTGGAGATTCAGACCTTCTTAAAGGCAAAAGGGGGTGCCAGGGTGGGTGAGGGGACCAAAGTCCTTTGTTTACAGAGTTTACAGAATTCTTGGAACTCCCTTTCCAGTTCTTCTTAAATGTCTGCTTATCTGCATTTTTGAGACTGTTTATTTTGTTTCTTACCAAAATTTGATGAAGAGTTAGAGAATCCCTTGGAAAAGGATAGCTGAAAAATCTTAAAGAGATTTCCTGTATCCACTCACCCCTTTCAACACATTTTGCTCACCTCTGTACCAGGGGGCCAAAAACTAAACTTTCTGTCCAAAGAAGAATTTAACATCTAATGTTTAACATCATCTGGGAGGGTCTGAGAATGCTGACATGCAAACCTCCTCAAAACAGTACCGGTGGCCATAGTCCTTGAAAAAATATCAACAGAGTCATACACATATTGTAAACAATGAGTAGTGATTTGAACAACAGAAGAATTTAAATTACTTAAAGCTCCTTTTTCCTCACAAGAAGAAACTGCAAACAAAACATGCCTCGTGCTTTCACATTTAATCAAGACAAATTAACATATAAGCATGATAATTTAAAATTCTGAAAATCAAAGTTGCAGAAGTATACATTTTTGCCCCACGTGTATCAATCATTTACATTCGTATCAGAAATAGTATGCTTGGAATTAACTAAGTGTTTAGCAGCAGAAGGATTAACTAAAGCCATAGCTGTTAGATCAGGTTTGAGAAGATAGTATAAGCACTTAAAAGATTGAGGAACTAACCTACCTCTTCATGAGCACCTGCCTGACTTTCAGGAAAATTGTAGGCAGTGACACACTTCCTCCAAGGTAGACAAAACTGGTGAAATGGGTGCAGGTTGTAGAAATTCCTTCTGTAACAGCTCACAGCTCATAGTAGTTTCTAGTGCCGCAGTGGTTAGCTTTGTCACCTCACAGCAAGAGGTTCTCCAGTTCGATTCTCGGCTGGAGTGCCTTCTGTGCAGAGTCTGCATGTCCTCCCTGTTGTCGAGTGACATTAAAAACATGCATGTAGGTGCATGCGTGAATGGGTGTGCCTTATTTGAAGGTTGGCATCGGGCTGGCAACTCAACACTGTAAAAATCCACTGCCAATCATTAGTGGACTGGAGTTCCGCTGTGGCGACTTCTAACCAGGAAAAGTCAAAAGACATTACTAACAGCTCATAGTAGTTTCTGAGAGACAGAGAAACCTCAGTATTCTCCTACTGGAATCACTGGCACATTCTAGAAATAGCCTCAGAGAAAGAGACCCCTCCAGATGGACAATCAGAAACAGAACTCTTTTCTGAGTCTGAATCAGAAATATGAGAAGAAAACCCTGTATTTGTCCCTTCTTCCTCTTGTCCAGATTCAAAATCTTGAATTTCTTCAGGGAAAAAAGCATCTCTCTTTATTTTACCAGAAACTACTTTACAAAAAGGATCAGAAGCCAGAATTAAACCTCGAGCCAGACCCAAACTACTCCTGTCTAAGGAAATTTGAGGAGAAACAGATACATGCTTAGTTTTCTGCTCCTTTTTGACAAAAGAAAATGGGGCCAACAATGTTATTAGTGGCAGCGGCAGCTTCCCTAGGGATAGGCACAACATTCTGACAATACAGGGAAGTCATCCCCATTCCATCCATCAGGACAGATAAGAATGTCTCTCTTTTGCCCACTGAGGGGACCACAACAGCAGCATAGGATATGGCTAACCCCTGGTGTGCAGTGGCTGTAGGTGTTACACCAGAGGGATTCATGGTAAAAGAGTGGTCTGAGGTACAACAAATGGCCATAGGAGCATAGCCATTTGCAGCTGAGGCAAATTGTTAGCTTGCTGTGGTGGCAAAGGCTGTTTGCTTAACTTTTTATTTTTGTTGTCCTACAGATGGGATGCTAAACCAGGGTCCCATGTGCTTCAGTTGGTGGTAACTCTGATGGATATAAAAGATCCAGTGGCATCTATCAAAAAGCTTAAGAGAAGTTCCAAATTTTCCCTAGTGGTATAAATACCACCTCGAGTCTCCCCTGAAAGGAGGCCAGTAAACTAATGGGACTTAACCCTGTCAACAAAGGATAAGTAAATAAACAAAAAATAAATAGTCTCACACTAGAGTACAAACAGTAGTCATCACAGAATAGCATTGGGAAGCTAAAACAGCTTTAAGAGCTATAAAACACGTCTGACTGCTTCATTTCTTGTTTTTGTGTGTGTCATTGTAAAATGTATTACAGCTTTTTATAGAATCAGAAATACAGTTCACTTCTGCTGCTGACTGTGAGGCAGTGCTATGTATTTTACAGTTTACAAAGCTGTAAAAACACTTTTTGAGCTTGCAGGTTTGTTTTCTGTGAAATGTATTGGCACATTCAGGAAGCTAAATCTGTATATACTACAGATATTTATGACTGGATGGTCTTTTCAAATATAAATCAATTGTTGCATGTGATCCCAACATGGTTGTCAAGAGTCACCTCTAAAGCTTCATTTCGCTTCACTCTTGAGGTGAATTTGTTGACATCTGGCTGTAGTCAAGCAATAGAGAAATGCAATGTACAGAATATGTCCTCATTAATACATCTAACAAGTTTAGTGCTCTTTACAAATGGATTTGCTCTAACTAAATTAGTTCAAAAACTCATGGGCATAGAATCTTGTTTTTGTTTTTCATTTTTCATGTATGTGTCTTTCTGGTAGAATGTGCAATTATGCAAGTTCTCTAGCCTGCGGAGGGAGAATGTCTTTCCAGTTTCTTTCTATACATTTTCTGGTCATGATTAGAATTGTCCAAAGGAGATGGCAGTGGAACTGTGAAATATCTTACTGAACAGAATTGGAGAGCAAATACAGTAGTCCAGGAGTACAGTTAATGCAAAATAGCCAAAACATGTGTCTTCATCCCCTTTGGGAAAAACTCAGTTCCCACTAATTATCACATTGACGGGAGCCCACTGTACACTGAAGGCGCTATAAGAGATCTGGGGACATAGGTTGATAGCAACCTCTCCGCCGGCCACCACATTGCCACTGTGGTCAGGAAGTCCTTTTGTGTGGCACATCTCATTACCAAGGGTTTTGCATCCAGGAAGAAAGAGGTCATCATTTATCTCTACTCTTCCCTCATTAGACCAGTCATTTAGTGTAATGCCCCATTTGCATGTACCTCACTAGACACCTGCAACAGCTGGAGAGGCCAGAAAAGTACCTCATATAAGGATCCTAAGCCATAAACATATGTCATACATGGACAGACACAAAAAAATCCAGCTATTCTCTGTCTCATATCGTCTACTAAGAGGTGATCTCTGCTTGACGTACAAAGCCATGTCTGACCCAGCTCTGTTAGAAATGCTACATCTAAAGAAATCCCAATCCCTCTGCACCACATGCTCCAGAGACCTCAACCTCATTACCACAATCAGCAGAACATGCTGGAGGGACAGGTTCATAACCCAGAGACTGCACGTGCTCTGGAATAGACTTCCCATACATGTCAAGCAGAGCACCTCACTAGCCCTCTTCAAGCAAAATCTTGATGAGTGGATGGGAAATAGAAAGCTCACCTCGGGGATCACTGCAGTGGCTCTACTTGATAGAGGCACTGAGAACTAACATCGAGCGGCACAATGCCAGGGCACTTCTATGGGCTAGGCTTGTAAAAGCTCCAGGGCCATTACTCTAGTGCACACCTATGAACCTAGGAAGAACCAACCATGGGACCAACAGTTTGCTCCATGGTCAAGCCATAAATGGTGTCTCTTTCTTGTGGAAAACAAGCAGCAAATGCTGGTAAAAATAAAATGTCTTTAAATTTTTTTCCCAGAGAACCATCTAAAACATTATGTCAGCCCCACAAAGTAGACTAAACACAATTTCTCCACAGAAGGAAATGGGTTTCAGTTATTTTAACAACTTTTAAACTAACAGGAAAAAAAGAGTGCTTCTGTTTAAAATTATGATACAGTCTCTTGACAGTCCATTAAAATACAAACTCCTAGAAACTCCTAGCTTTAAAATAACTTTCTTAAATAGGAAAGTATAAATTATAAACAAAATTATTAAATAGAAGATCTTTTCCCCAAAGGAAACTAAGCTACCCATCAAAGGGACAGCACAGGCCGACTGTCGATCCTTGATAGCCTCAGAGGAGCATACTCATTGGCAGCAGTAAAGCTCTGAAGGGCTTGTCATCCATATTTGTTTTTAGCCAGCTCCTCTCGAGCTGCCTGACACTTTGAGCACATGGAAGATGCCCTGAAGCTTTGAAAGCTGTTTGGCTGTTATATCCTTGGTAGGACGTAACCCATATAGCCAAGGTTACTGGAACATCACTTACTACACAAGGCTTAAAATTTCAGCTGCAATGCATTTTCTATCTAACTCATAGCTTTTACATATCAGTTGCTGTTACAGTGCATTCTCACGTGGCTCACTTTTCATATCCATTACTGTTACAATTAATTCTTACTCCATTTCTTATTCATTGTCTTTTATCTGACTTACTTTTTAGTTTATAAATATTAATTTTCTCAGTTACTTCTTTTGTTTGTAATTACATTTTTATGTATATAAGCACAACCTTTAATGTCAGGTCTGTTTCTTTTAATATCATGCCCCATTGTTCATCATTTTTACCACAAATATCTCATATTACTGTATCATGCAAATCAACAAATTCATAATCCTTAGGCTGAGTCTTCAACTCGGTAAATTAAGTATTTAGTCACTGTATGATCTTGAATCCTTGTAAAGAACAAATGTTAAACTGCAAGTATTTTCTAAGCTCACAGTAATTCCTGAGCTTCTCCCTAATTGTGCTGTTTTGTGTTTTTCTTCTACATTGTTAAATACTTTGAAGACATACAGAAACATGGCACACTATTTTTAGGGTTCTCAGTTATTCTTCATAGAGTGCTGAATTTGCAAATCAAAAGCTTTCAGCTTTTTGTAAATGTTCCTTGCAGTGAGAGAATTCCTGGTGGTTGCAGTTGGAGCATCTTCTGTCCAGTTATATTCTACACTTTGAAATAGATAAGCTCCTGAACACAAAAACAAATATGTATTCACTTCTATAGATGTATATATTTCTGAATCTAGAATCGTAACATACAAATATTTGTTTTGATACTCTTTAAGCCACCTATAGCTTCAACCTCCACGATTTGTTTAGTCAGTCTATCCTTTAGAATGGATTTCTATGACATGATGTGCAGTCACTTGCTGCTAATCATTAACATACTTAGAGCTACACACCTCTTATCTATACAAGACAGACACAGGGCATGCTAGACAGATGATACCTCTCAGTTTGCCTAGGAACAGCTATGCATCCTATCAAATTTACTTGGAATAAGGAAGTATTTTATGCCCTTCTCTGCTTGCTGCCACCATGATCCTTGTTAGGTCAGCTGCTTTGGAAAGTGGATTAATATTTAGCAACACAAGCATGTGTTGCAAACTAATCAAAGCTTCTAAGGCTAGATACATCCCAAATAGTCCAGGCACGGAAGTCCACTCTTTATTGGATTAAATTTCACTCTTCAGTTATCCAACAGATCTGGGGTGTGGGTCCCATCTTTTAGTCAGCAACTGAAACCAGAATAATGTAAGCCAATCAAATATATTCCTTACTGTGTTTGACTCTTTCAAGTTTACTGTGATGAGATGAGGCCTTCCCCCAGTGGGAAATAAAAGTGCACAGAGGAGCCTGTTCATGCTATCTGGATGCAATTAAATTCACATAAACATTAGTAGACCCTCACACACAAAATAATTATGCCTTAATATTACTGTATTTTCAACAATCTCGATGGATTTCTATTTTATTTTTCTTTTATTTTTAGGCTAAAATTTAACCATGCTTGAATTAGTCCATCATAATTCTCATCCCTGACTAATTTCTGTATAAAGAGGGTCCTGGCAGACTCCTACCATGACCATGGGACTCAGCCCTCCCTGTTCAGGGAGAGAACACTTGGCAGTCTACGACATTTAAGATTTCCTGTTTTACCCCTAATGGCGGTGAGAGCAGAGGAGTGTTGGTATCATATATGTGGCTAGGATCAGGGGAAGTTAGGATATGGGGAAGGCAACCCCTGTTGAGTACATTTATGATTCATAGGTTCATAGGAAATTACTAGGCTAATGGTCCTAGGGCCTTTACAAGCCTAGCAGTGTAAAAAAAAAACAATGTACCCTAATTGACCACAGATGGTTGTAGCAGAGCGATTCTATGATCAGCACTGACTATCCCTGCCCATGATGGACATAGGTGCCAGCCTCAAGGGAAATTTATGATCACACAGGTTTACCTTTATATTGCCAACAGCCACATTCCCAAAACAGCTTCCGTGAATTGCAATGTGCGACTTCTGAAAACTGCGAATGCCGATGTTCCGTATAACAAAATCTCACCCCCTTTTTGACCCATGGTAGCACTCATTTCGGCTGTGGAGTGGTCAGAAATGTCAATGTTTGATGTTTCTTCAAAGTTTAGAGAATTTGGCAAGGTGAAATTCTCGTAAACTGCTTGCATATGTGCACGTTTGTCGGATGTGCTTTTGGCAATATAAAGGTAAACCATCACACATCCAGTTGTCAATGGTGCGCTTAAATAGGGTCATTGAGGAGCTCTTCTTTACATGAAGTGGGAGCTTTTTCCAGAGGATGGCAATTTCCTGGAGATGGATCTGTCTCTCCAACATGTTTTGTTAGTGTTACAGGCTAGGTTGAGATCCCTGGAGTGAGTGACTCTTGTCCTATTTGATTTGCGGATGTGCAGCATTTCCATTAGGGTGGGGTCAGAGAGTACTCTGTAGACCAGGCACAGGTGTCCTCTCAGAAGCTTGTTTGATACAGAGTACAATAACAGGGCTTTCAGTCTTTTCATGTAAGTCACATTTTTGAGGCCCTGAATTCTCTTGGTTAGAAACCTCTGTGGCCTCTCCGGTTGCTGAAGGTGACTGATGAGATACATACAGAAGGGAGCACTGTACCCAATTAGTAGTCTGATAAAGGTCAAGTACAGTGGAGTTATAACCTCCCTAGTCTTGGATGCAATGCCCTTATTTATGAGATGTGCAATGTAGAAGGCTTTCCTTACCACTGTGAACACATGGTGATCGAAGTTTAGATTGTTATCAACCTGTGTTCCCAAGTCTCGCACCACTGGGTTTGAACTTAGAGGGGTGGTATCTATATCATAATTAGCAGTGGCTACCTCTTTTATAAAGGGGATAATGAGGCATTTTTTGTGTTTAGTTTTACTCTGTGACTTTGGGACCAATCATTTGTCTCCATCAGCCCCTTCTGGAATATGTTTATGTCATTGGGGGACTCAATATTTGCACACAGTTTGCAGTTATCTAAAAACTTTGTACGCCACAGGCTATTTACTTTCACCTGGACCTCAGAAATACATTCCAAACAGTAGAGGGCCTAACACAGATCCTTGTGGTACCCCACTAGTAACTACTGCTGGAGGTGGACTCCTCAACTTTGACAGTGTGCATTCTATTGGTGAGCCAGTTGGCTACCAGTCTAGTGATGTATGGATTAATCCCCAGCTGGGAGAGTTTCTCAATGATCCCAGAGTAGAGGACTGTGTCAAAAGCCTTGGCTAAATCAAGATAGGTGGTATGTAGTGCTTTGCCCTCATCCAGGGCGTTGGTGACATTCTCAAAGAAGTCCAACAGGTTTAATAAGCAAGATCTACTCTTGACGAAACCAAAATGGGTTGGGTCAAGAGTTTGAAGGGTGACTGTGAAATGTTTGATAAGGTCCATAATGATTCTTTCCATAGCCTTGCAGATAGGGCTGGTAAGGCTTATGGGTCGATAGTTTCCTAGGTTACGAACTGTGAATGTAAACGAGTACTGTGCAAGACTCACCCAGGCAGTTTGAAGTCGCAAGCATAAACTGTGCTGCAAATGTCTGTTCAAACCAATATCCCAACAAGAACAGTTTCTTTTCCAAAAAAAGCGAGGTTGTATTTAAGTCGCAAACATAAACTATGCTGCAAATGTCTATTCAGACCGGTACTCCAACGAAATCAGTTTCTTTTTCAAAAAACAATGTTGTAGAATGATATATAAAACTGCTTTTTATTAATAACAAGGAGGTGAGCGCTTTCACTTTACAGCTTCTTCAGACCATGATAAAACTGAACTAAAAACTTGGCTTATATACACACACTCATAGATGATTAATCAAACAATTAAACAATTAATTCTGCTAATAAAAAAAAAATCAGCTTGTGAAAATGAAACCATTCACATAAGCTGCAATAAATTCTGTAACTTCAATAAATGTTTATATTCATATAAAATCATGTAACAAATTAATGTAAAAAATTGATATAAAAAGTTTACACAAATATAGAATAGAGTATGTCTCATATAAAATATAATCTTATGTCTAGTATTTAAATTTTCTACTTTTTAACTTAGGTTTTAAAGGAATCTTGTCATTCAATCCTGGGGGGATGTGTGCTTGCAATCTAATTATCCAGTCTGTTTCTCAACAGAATTAGGGAGCACGTGTACCAAATTAGAATAAAATTGGAAGTGAATGCCTTGTCCAAGCATGTCCTAAAGGAAGGGGCTAGACATAGTTTTAAAATTTATGATTTTACAAACTAACTTACCTAGTAGGAGAGGGGGAGATGTAAGGAATCGAACTGAACAGTTAGAAACAGACTGGATAATTAGATTACAATATGAATATAAACATTTATTGAAGTTACAGAATTTATTGCAGCTTATGTGAATGGTTTCATTTTCACAAGCTGATTTTTCTATTAGCAGAATTAATTGTTTAATTGTTTGATTAATCATCTATGAGTGTGTGTATATAAGCCAAGTTTTTAGTTCAGTTTTATCATGGTCTGAAGAAGCTGTAAAGCAAAAGCGCTCACCTCCTTGTTATTAATAAAAAGCAGTTTTATATATCATTCTACAACATTGTTTTTTGAAAAAGAAACTGATTTCGTTGGAGTACTGGTCTGAATAGACATTTGCAGCACAGTTTATGTTTGCGACTTAAAAACAACCTCGCTTTTTTTGGAAAAGAAACTGTTCTTGTTGGGATATTGGTTTGAACAGACATTTGCAGCACAGCTTATGCTTGCGACTTCAAACTGCCTGGGTGAGTCTTGCACAGTACTCGCTTACATTCACAGTTCATGACATTTTTATTGGAACTGTGCAGGCACCTTTGCTCTACCGTGGTGTTTTTTGTTATTATCTATATACCAGTTTCCTAGGTTAGTTGATGGACCCTCTTTGTGCAAGGGGATTACTGTTGCTGTTCTCCACTCTGCCAGAACAAAGCCAATGCTCAGGCTATGGTTAAACAGAGTGCCAAATGGTTCCACTAAGTCTTGCTTTAGATTGTTTGGTAAGTAACCCAGGATCTTATCTGGTCCCATAGTGGCCATGTTTTTGGCCTTGGAGAGTCCTTGTATGACCTGTTCTTTTCAGAAAATTGGTAGAGGACTGGTGTAAGAAATGCTTTGGGGTATGGCTGGTGGGGTCGGGGGGGGGGGGGTGAAGTTATTGCCAAACCTGTCAGCTAGCAGGTTGGCAATTTCCTCAGGTTCAGTGTGAGTGGTACCATCCACTATAGGTTAGGCACACAGTTGGGCATTCCTAGGTTTCAGATGTTGCTAAAGAATGCCTTATGGTTGTCATTAGCTACGGATGCTAATTTAGTCTTGTAACTAGCCTTAAAAGGACTTTACAAAATATATGACTTGCTTGTTCAAGCTGCGGAGGGTATTCTTCCTCTGCTGAGTACGTTCCCTCTTGTTCTTAGCTATCAGTTTCTTTCATTTGTTATATAACTTATTTATACTTACAGTACACCAGGGTGGCTTGTTTTTTGGAAGGACCTGGTTTTAGTCCTGTCATGTACAGCTGAGTCAATACATTTATTTAAGTGGCTATATAGGGCATTTGTGTACTCTTCTGTGTAGGAGTCATTGTTGGTTGTGTTAACAGGGCCTTTGAAGCTTTTCATATCATCACTTAGTAAGCTATAGTTGGAGAACTTTTTCAGTTGTTTTGCACCTGTGGGGATATCAGGTCTGATCTTTACTTCAAAGAAGACTGATTTATGGTCTGACCTTACCAGGGAGGGTAACAAACAGGGAGTAGTGCAGTGATCCCCCCCCTCCCCATGTTGGTGAGCATTAGGACTAGGACATTTGAGTCCCTTGTGGGGGTGTATATCAACTGTTCCAGGGCATTTGAATTATCAAAATCCAGAAACTTCAGAGTGATCATGTTTGTGCTCATGTAAGTCACAAAATCAATGGAAAGATAGTTGAAATCTCCCATGACCAAGGTATTTAGCTGTATACTGAGCGACTCTAGTAAGTCCAGATAGGCTGTGTGCTTCTCCTGGTTCATGGTGGCGGACATGCAGCTAGCAATGATGTGGTAGGGTATTTTGCCTATAGTTATTTGGACCTGGAGTAGATCAAGGAAGTTGTATTGTTTTACCAATCTCGGGGTGTATTTGGATTTAATAAAGATAGATTCATCTCCACCTTTGGTTCTGTCATGCTCATTTTGAGGTCAGAATGTGTGAAAGGCATTGTAGCCTTGTATGGCCAGGGTGCTTTTTGTGGCCTTGAACTAAGTCTCAGTGACCGCAGAGACATCAGCATCTTCCAAGGTGAGGACTGCTTCCAGGGTGTGCAGCTTACTGTTTAGGCTCCAAGCATTAAACAGCATGAATTTGAGTTTGTCTGTAGTGGATTTCTTTACACCGGATGTTTTGTGTTTTGACATTGCCTAAAAAGGCAGAATGGGGGAGGCAAACGTCTCTACCAGTATCCGAAATCCTAGCACTGTCTATGTCACTAGCTCACCAGTGCTCCCATTACTATAGTAACCTGCCAGCTTCCAACCATGGAATCACTCTCAAGTGTCACAGAGGGATGTCTTAATCGCATGAGATCCCTCATCTCTTCACCCAAGGGGTGAGCTGAATTATGACACTCATCCCCACACTTCTAATGCCCCTGAGGTGCTAATCACGAACTCTGGTCATCCTAGTTGCAGTCAGTGCTCCATCACTCTACATCATGAAGCCATGGCTATTTTATTTAGTGCCGTACGTACAACAGTGCTATAATAGGTAGACATTGTGAATCTTCGTGCAAGCTTTTAATTTTCTTACTACGTACTCCAGTATAATTTACATTGCTTTTTTTCTCAAGACCCCTGTTAAAAATTACTATGTTCTTTCATTAACTCAGTTAACAAGAGTGGCTGGATAAATGAATTAGTCAATGTCATTCTGACACAGCCTCTATGTTAAAGACATTTTTTAAGTTGTTGACTTTTCTCTCGCTCTCTCTCATAGACACACACACAATGCATCTGTCTGATAGGTTCACGTGTTGTCAAGAGCTCTGAACATGTTAACTGCTGCTGCACAACAACCTATTTTTCGCACTGCTATGTTTGAAATTGTCCCTTTTAGCCAACGAGAGTTAAATCATGGACTCTAGTCTGGATATTAAAGCATGAATCTATTATCACTAACTTATTAAAACTCATGATGAAGGGCTCCTGAAACACCTCTGTTATGGTATGCTGTTTCATTATTAACAGAAAGTAACAAGTTTAGTAAGGCTCCATTCTAATCAGTGTAGCCATCGGATGTCCCCATCCTAGAACATGTTAACTGCTGCTGCACAACGAGATATTTTTCACACTGCTATGTTTGAAATTGTCCCTTTTAGCTAACGAGAATTAAATCATGGACTCTAGTCTGGGTTCATAGGTAGGTACTAGGCTATCTGCCCGAAGGCATTTATAAGCCTAGCCAGAATGTGTTGGCTTTCACCACCCCCTTAGATTAGTTCCCTGTGCCTCTGTCCAGCAGACCCATTGAAGTGATCCCCGGCGTAAACTTTCTGTTTCCCATCCATTCGTCAAGGTTTCTCTTGAAGAGGGTTATCAAGGATCTCTGCCTAATATAGATTGGAATCTTATTCCAGAGCATGGGAAGTTTCTGGGACAGGAGTCTATCCCTCCAGCACGTCCTATTTATTGTTGTGGTGAGGTTTAGATCCCTAGAGCGTGTGGCTTGAGGGGATATAGTTTTCTTTAGGTGGAGCATGTCCATCAATTCTGGGTTGGACATGGCATTGTATGTCAGGCAGAGATCACCTCTGAGTAGGCGGTATGCAAATGAGTACAGCTGGAGTTTCTACAGTTGAGCTGCATAGGGCATCTGTTTGAGGCCAGTGATCTTCTTGGTGAGGTACTTCTGTGGTCTTTCCAGCTGTTGCAGGTGTCTTGTAAGGTACATCCCAAATGGGGCGTTGTAGTCTATGATGGGTCTGATGAGTGATGCGTAGAAGGGCACAATGACCTCTTTTGATCTGGATGCAAACCCTTTTCTGATTAGGTGGGCCACATAGAAGGATTTTCTAACCACTTTGGAAATGTGATTATCAAAGGAGAGGTTACTATCTACTTAGGTCCCCAGATCCCTTATTATGTCTTCCATATTTAGGGGGCTACCCCCTATGTGGTAGTTTGTGGGTACTTTGTTTTTTCCAAAGGAGATGTCTCTGCACGTTTTGGCATTTAGCTTGAGGCCATGGTTTTGACACCAGGTATCTGTCTCAGTGAGACCCTTTTGGAGGATGGCTGTGACAGCCGGAGAGTCAATTATAGCCCCTAGTTTGCAGTCGTCTGTGAGCTTGGTCAGCCTTAGTCATCCTGTGCTTGCCTGTACCTCTGAGAAGTATATGCCAAACAGAGGGGGTCCTAGGACTGAGCCCTGGGGAATGCCACTTGTAACCGGTTTAGAGTCAGACCTAGCTCCTGCAACTCTTACCATGTGGGTTCTGTCCGTGAGCCAGTTGACAACCCATCTCGTGACATAGGGGTTTATGTTTTCAGGCTGGTGAGTTGTCTATAATACCTGAATGGGGAATGGTGTTAAAGGCCTTTGCGAGGTCTAGGTAGGCTGTGTGGACCACCTTTCCCTCATCTATAGCCTTGGTAACTGTCTCAAAGAAGTCCTCCAGGTTTAGGAGACATGATCTGCCCTTAACAAAGCCGAACTGGGTAGGGTCCAGTGTTTGGAGGTTCCCAATGTCTCTGTTAATGAGATCCATGATGATGCGCTCCATAGCCTTGCAGACCAAGCTAGTCAGGCTTATAGGGCGATAGTTCCCGGGGTCTGTTGTGGCTCCACCTTTGTGGAGCGAATTAACCGTTGCTGTGCACCACTCTATGGGCATGTAGCCTGTCGAGAGGCTGAGTTTGAACAGTGTGTTTAGGTGAGGGGTTAGTTCATCTTTGAGCTCATGTCAAATGCAGCCTGGTACACCGTCCGGTCCCATTAATGCTGTGTTTTTGGCTTTGGAGAGGGCTGTTTTAGCCTGAGTGTCTGTGATTTCAGGGGAGCTACATTCTTCTGGTATAGTTATGGGCCCTTTTAGGGGTGATGCACAAAAACAGAGGAAGCAGACCACCACGATGAAGGGCAAACAGATTTATTTTAAAAGATGAGCGCTTTCGCGTACAATGTGCGCTTCTTCAGATCTACTTTTAATCCAAACTACAGGTTGTTTATATATAAAAAAGCTTCTAATTAATCAAACAATAAAACAATTTGAACAATCAATTATTCAATTAAAACTTCTTTTTCATTTAAAGCTTCTATTTAATTTTTAAAGTACTATCGCTTCACTAACATTAACGTGTAGCAATGAAAAACATATATTTAAAACAAATGTAAAATACTAAGTAAATAAATGGACATAAACTTAGATTAACAGACATGGATACTAGCCTATGCCTAGATAAAAAGTAAAAATGTATAAATGTATAGATTTTTTCATGATGGCAACATTTTAGCATCATATTTATCTTAGCCACGTCTGTGCATCTATTTTATTTAAGGCTGCGTCCTTTCAAGAAAGCTCTAAGGCTCACATATTGGTTCAAGCCTGGAGGATAATGTGCTTTAAGTCTCAAAATCCAATTTAATTCATTATTCTCCAGGTCATTAAAACTATCACCCAATCTATTATTGGGTGTAACTTTCTGTAGAACTCTAAAAGTAAAACTATGTCCTGGATTACTCATGATGTGTTTAGCCAGCGCACTTTTTGAATCATTCTTCTTAATATCGTAAGTATGTTCGTATATCCTCTCTTTTAAGTGTCTAGTTGCATGTTCTCCCTGTGTTCGCGTGGGTTTCCTCCGGGTACTCCGGTTTCCTCCCACATTCCAAAGACATGCATCTGGAGCATTTCTCCCCGGGCCTCCACTGAAAACAGGCTTTGTGGAACCTAGTCGGACATTCCCGGTCAACAAATGATAAATAAATAAATAAATAAAAAAATAAAAATAAATAGTTGTCATTCCTACATAAAATGCTTGACAGAATTTACAGTCAGCTAAATATATAAGATTCTTATCTTCACATGTTGCCACTAACCTTGGCTCAAACCTAAAGTCTATCTTAGGATGTATGAAGACTTGTTCTGTGACTATCATTTCACACATATTACACTTTCCACACGGAAAAGTGCCTAATTTCTCAGGTTTGGCTCTTGTATAATCATCCATATGTTCAACACATAGTAGTCTTCTCAAATTTTTACTATTACGATAGACAAAAGAAGGTGTATGACCTACTATATTTGTTATTTCTGGGTCTGTCATGAGTATATGCCAATTTCTCCATATGATGTTAGTAATTGTCTTATTATCACTCGTGTAACGAGTGTTAAAATTAATCTTAGATTTATCAAAAATTCTCTTGTTACTTCTAGTATCTAAATGTCTCATTTCATTTGGCTTATTAACTCCTGTAGGTATGTACATTTCCTTGATGGAATGTACCATTTTAGGATTATATCCTCTGTCTATAAACAAGCTTTCTAATAGCATCCCTTGTGTATTCAAATCACTAGGTGTTTTGCATAATTTTTTGATCCTAACAAACTGACTCTTAACTATGTTCTTAAACACAAACCTGGGGTGCATACTGTTATAATGCAGCAATGTGTTTTTCCAACATTCTTTCCTATATATGGTAGTACTCAATAAATGCTGCTTATCTTTATTGATTGTAATATCAAGAAAATCTATGCTTGTGTAAGAGTAATTGATAGTAAACCTTAAAAAAGAGGTGGTAGATTCCAAATATTCAACAAACAGGAACAGTTCATCCAAAGTCCCATTCCAAAAGAAAAGCACATCATCCACAAACCTCTTGTACAAGCATATTTTCCTGAAATAATCACTATTGAAAAGATGGGTCATTTCCCAATAGTGTACCACCAGGATGGCATAGGTATTCGCACAGGGGGTTCCCATAGCAACCCCCCACTGCTGTAAATACAATTTGCCATTGAACAAAAAGACATTGTTCATTAGTACAAGCTCAAGTAGTGCATTCAGTAGGATCTGTTCATTATTAGTGAATTTTCTACTATTATGCAAAATCTGCCTAACAGCTTCCATGCCAAAATCATTAGGTATGGAAGTAAACAAGTTTTTTACATCAAGTGTAACCATTAGGCATTCCTCAGGCAGACCATTTTTAAATTCATTCAAGGAGTCTAATAGCTGATAAGTATCTTTTAATACTGAGTCAACGTCAGAGACCAACGGTCTCAATTTCTTTTCAATGAATACTGACAAAGTCTCAGTTACCCAGCCATTTCCTACTACAATTGGTCGCATGGGTGGTGGCATAATGTTTTTGTGTATTTTGGGAAGGCCCTTAATGTAGGGAACTTTAGGTTTTTCTACTAAAAAGTAAAGATATAAGTCAAAATCTATCAGTCTGGTCATCATGAGATCATAAAGTTCTTGATGTACTTCATAAATTATCTTCTCTAAATCTACTTTCTCTATTGTTTTATATGTTTCAATTGCACTTAACATCTCTAACATACTATTCACATAAATATCTGTATTAAGCAATACTATACCCCCCCCCCTTTATCAGCAGGTTTAACCATGAGATTTTTTCCATTTTTTAACGAATATATGCTATCCCATTCATTAGTATACATATTCGTAAACAAAGTAGCATGTTTGCACATATAGTAATATTCGTAAAAGTCACTTTCACAAGCTTTTAAAAAACATTCAGTTACAGGTGATGGCGCCAGAGTGAAAACACTTTTCCTTTTGAAGCCAGTACTCTCTGCATTATTGGCTTCTGTGTTTTTATTATTGCTTTTATTAAAAAAACAATTTTAAAGAGATTGAGCGAGTAAAAAGTCTCAAATCAGTTAAAATTTCAGCCACATTACTGACCTGTGCTGGTATATATGAGAGTCCTCGGTTCAAAAGCTCAGTCTCAGATTCTGACACAAGATGGTCGGAAAGGTTAAAGACTAAGTTTCTCAGTTTTTCATCCTTCCTTTTCGCCCCAAATGCTCGTCTGAGTGTTTCCGCTTGGTCCTCCCTCGACTGTCCGATCTTCCTCTTGAAGCTCCCTGGATATGAACAGGCAGCAGTGAAAAACACTCGATGTTGCTCTGTAAAACTTTCAGTTTAGCTCCCATTATGTGCTGATGCTGTTGTATCAGTGCCAGTTGGTTTGGTGGAGATGTGGCCTCTACATCCTGAGCTGAAAGCCCAGGAGGTTCAACCTGTGATGCAAACACATTATCAGTAGAATTTTCAGTTCTTAAAGGGGGGATACTTTGATATTCAGCCAAGTCAGTAGCTTCTATAGGATTTTCTACTTGACTGACAGGATTAACTTCTCTGTTGTCACGAAATCTCGGCCAGACAAAAACTTGGCTGTTGGTAAAGTCATAATAATCTCGTTGCAATTTACATAGTTTTATCTGCTGTAGCTTGTCTCCATAAGCAGATGTTTGACATAATAAATTATCAAGTCGTTTCATAAACATTTCCCCTTTAAATTTCATTATAATATCATTGTATAAAGTTTCTACTTTGCTATTGAGATCATTCTCTATCGGCGTAAAATAATCAATTAATAGTTTTATATAGTTATAACTCAGATCTAGGTTGAGTTGTTGCCATCTTTTTAATAAGTCCGGATGGCTGCTGCCATATGATGGCATACACAAAACCCTCATCCCGCGAGGTATAATTTTAAAATGTAGACAGGCTTCAAGATGACACCGCTGCCAAACTAATCTGAGTAATTTATAAAGAGTGTTCTCTAGATCTCTAAATAGTACATTAAACTCAGGTACATTATGAGAAATGTTCACTATATTGGGTGTACCTGGTGTAGAAAAAGCTCCATATCCAAAAAGGGGTTGTCTCTTTTTTCCATAAATAAAGTCCATTTCCTGTTAAGGTCAAGTCTTTCAGGTACATAGTCTAGCTCCACAGCTATATATTTTTTTTTTTGAGACCCCCTTTGGAGGATGGCTGTGACAGCCGGAGAGTCAATTATAGCCCCTAGTTTGCAGTCGTCTGTGAGCTTGGTCAGCCTTAGTCATCCTGTGTTTGCCTGTACCTCTGCGAAGTATATGCCAAACAGAGGGGGTCCTAGGACTGAGCCCTGGGGAATGCCACTTGTAACCGGTTTAGAGTCAGACCTAGCTCCTGCAACTCTTACCATGTGGGTTCTGTCCGTGAGCCAGTTGACAACCCATCTCGTGACATAGGGGTTTATGTTTTCAGGCTGGTGAGATGTCTATAATACCTGAATGGGGAATGGTGTCAAAGGCCTTTGCGAGGTCTAGGTAGGCTGTGTGGACCACCTTTCCCTCATCTATAGCCTTGGTAACTGTCTCAAAGAAGTCCACCAGGTTTAGGAGACATGATCTGCCCTTAACAAAGCCGAACTGGGTAGGGTCCAGTGTTTGGAGGTTCCCAATGTCTCTGTTAATGAGATCCATGATGATGCGCTCCATAGCCTTGCAGACCAAGCTAGTCAGGCTTATAGGGCGATAGTTCCCGGGGTCTGTTGTGGCTCCACCTTTGTGGAGTGAAATAACCGTTGCTGTGCACCACTCTATGGGCACGTAGCCTGTCGAGAGGCTGAGTTTGAACAGTGTGTTTAGGTGAGGGGTTAGTTCATGTTTGAGCTCATGTCGAATGCAGCCTGGTACACCATCCGGTCCCATTAATGCTGTGTTTTTGGCTTTGGAGAGGGCTGTTTTAGCCTGAGTGTCTGTGATTTCAGGGGAGCTACATTCTTCTGGTATAGTTATGGGCCCTTTTGGGGGTGAGATGGGGGTGAAGTTTGTACTGAACATGTCTGCTGGGATGTTGGCTATATCAGTCGGTTCAGTGTATTTTGTGCCATTCTGCACTAACTCCGTGCATATCTGAGAATTGCCACTTAGATTCTTGACATAACTAAAGAATGCCTTGTGGTTATCTTTGGAGTCCTTGCCAATTTTTCTTTCGAAGCTAGCCTTGGATGATTTTATGAGGGATCATAGTTTCTTGCTGATACTGATCAGGGCTGTCTTCCCTTCTTGGGATTTTACTCTTTTCTGTACTAGTTTCCTCCTTCTATTGTATAGCTTGTTTATGGCAAAGGTCCACCAGACTGGTTTCTTTTTCTTGGAGGAGGGAGTCTTGGTTTTGCTTGGGATAGCACGGTGTCTGTAAAGTGCATTAGTAAAGGATTTTGCAGCTTGGACAGCGTTATCCTTTAGCTTGGGAGCTTTGAAACTTTCCACCTCGGTCTTAAGTGACGTGAAGTTTGCTTTTGAAAAGTTTTTCACGGTAGTTTCTTTGACCGGGGGTGGGGGCAGAATGTGGATATCCAGAGTGATTAGTTTATGGTCAGATCTAACCAGCGAGGGGTTGACCTCCGGTGTGGAACATCGGTCGCCCATGTTGGTGATGACCAGGTCCAATATGTTGTCACCTCTGGTGGAGGTGTTGACCAGTTGATCCAGGGCATTTGAGTTTATAAATTCTAGGAAATGTTGTGCAAGGGAATTAGTACTTGAGTAGTTCTCCCAGTTAATGTTTGGGTAATTAAAAAATACTGTAACAGTTCCCATTAATAGTTAATTTAACTTTGATTGACATATATAAATATCTTAAATTTTCGGCTAATCAAATAAGACAAGAATTTAATTTACCTAAAAACTATCTTGTTATTTTGAGACAAATTAGAGAACTTTCTATAAGTTACTTTAAAAATTTCAAACCTGAAGATGAGATTATAATTAAATGCTCAGATTTGTGGCAAGCTCTCCAACAAGATATTAAATTTATAACAACAACAAATAAATTAATTAAAGAATTTAAATTTCATGATAAAGTCTTGTCGAAATATTGGGAAGAGAAAATCCCATTGACAGACAAAAGTCATATGTTAAAAGCAATTGACTTGACTATAAAATCTATTTCCTTTCAAAAATTGATATATACCCAGATGATGATATGGAATAATGCATATTATACACGTCTTGGCCTGCATAAATTTAACTCTAAAAACACTCCAACTTGTCCATATTGTAAAAACCAACCGGCTGATCTTCTTTATATGTTCTGGAGCTGCAAATGCATATATAAACTTTGGAATTCCCTTAAGATACAACTTCAGAAGATGGGTTACCAAAGTACAACGTTGTCATGGAAATTCATGATTTTGCATATTCCTCCGAAAGAACTCCCTAGATCACAAAGTATTATATGTATTAATATCTTTTTATTAATGAAGCTTTATATAGCTACTAATTGGTTAGACCCATCTAAAACATCATGGGATAACTTTAGAGTGTCGGCAATAAGGCATATATTAGCTCACAAATTACTTTTGAATCAGCATAATAAAAATATTAATAACCCAAAAATTTGGGAACAAGTATTTAATATTATACTAGCATAATACTTATAATTTGAATGTATTAAGAATTATCTATACACTTGAAGAGAACTTTGTAACCAAACTGTTTATTACTTGAAGTGATCTTAACTATTCTTATGTTTTTCTTGTATAAGTTCGTGTTTCACATGGAAGCATTCATGTAAATATTGTATATATGTTGTGGTGTTACTATTAGTGATATTAGTTAGTAGTTCTTTCTAAATTTTGTTTTTGTTCTTAATTGTGTATGGAAAATAATGAAACAATAGATTTATTATTGAAAAAAATACTGTAACAGTGTATTAAAGCAAGGGTATTAAAGCATGAATCTATTATCACTAACTTATCAAAACTCATGATGAAGGGCTCCTGCAACACCTCTGTTACGGTATGCTGCTTCGCTCTTAACAGAAAGTAACAAGTTTAATAAGTCTCCACTCTAATCAGTGTAGCCCTCGGATGTCCCCATCCGATTCCTATTAATACCCCTGAAAAATAAAGTGAAAACAGATTAAGTTATCTAGAGAATTTACGTGACACGAGAACAATGCCTCACATAATCATCCCACAATTAATGGCATAATGTGTCTAGAAAAAAAACAATGTAATGTAATCATGTAAACGTCTTACTGAATAAAAAAAAACAGGGACTTTCAATAACCACGTGATCAGCTAGCCCCCTTGGCTCCTGTTTAGTTCCGGTTGCTTATTCACCCCTCACCCATCTCGTGCAGCCATTGGCTTAGCACGATTTTTAAGGAAATATACAGAGCTGCTGTTTGATAGGCTGAAAAAGTTTGGAACAGGCGTGGCATCATGCGAGCCTGAAAGTTCTTTGTATGTTGCAGTTGGAAGTTTATTCAGAGCGTTTGCAAAGGAGCTGTAAGGTACCTTCCGAGTGTGTAGCGGCGTGTTTGGATTATTGTTTATAAATGGGAGCCAAAGCCAGTCGAGGGCGTACTGAGCCGGACCAGATCCATGGGGTTCGATATAATGAAATAAGTCATGCTGGCAAAGATGAGGTGCAGCGGAGGAGACGAAATGAGCGACACAGCGTTGTGCCTGATATGAGCTTTACAGAACAACTCAGTCCGGGGCTCAACCGATCTGAATGCCTTTTCGATGATATTCGGGAGCAACAGAGTGGTGTCCGGAATAGTATATCCCCGCCGTTACAGTGGCTAAACATGTCTGAGAATTCACCGCGAACCGACTCGAGATGGCATCATGGACTCAGGGGTGCAGCAGCTAGGGAGCTCCCAGCAAACCGTGACCCCCACCTAAATGCAGCAGCACTTAGGGTAGACTGTATGGTGGGGAGGGGAGGTCGTCACCATCCCCGACCCTTGTCTGAGTCCGATAGAGGTGTCTACATCTTAACTAGTAGTAAGTACCCACTTATCCAGTACCTATTGGTAATGGTCATTTAGAGCAAACTGGTCCTTGTCTTGGTGGAGCTTAATTTACTGCGTCCCACGTGGGGCTGCACCTCTCAAGTGAATGTGTACAATAAGCCGTCCACTGAGCTCCCTGGCTAGTGTTCTACATTTTGGAGATGTAAAGCTGACAGCCGTGCGTGGGTCATATTGTGTAAAACGTGTAGATGGTGGTGTGGAAGATATTTTGTACATGGGGAGTTCTAAACTTGTGTGAATTCAGCTGAGGCGTTTGCAGTTTATTTTGCAATTTTGGAAGATACTGTTACGGCCCCCTGTGACGTGGTTTGTTTGCTGCTGACATGTGTAATTGGAATATGTTCTCTCTTTCTTAAGTATCTTCTTTCGGCTTTTCCCAGTCAGGGGTCGCCACAGAGGATCATCTGTCCGCTCATGATTGGCAGTGGAGTTTTACGGTGTCGAGTTGCCAGCCCGGCACCCAACCTTCCACAGAAGGCACACACCGCACCTCGGGCCAATTTAGTGTCCAATCCACCTTCTGCATAAAAACGCTATTTTTTTACAGGTGTTTATTTCTTTAAACTGTGCGTGAGTAAGTGTCTGTGGCACATCTCTAACGTGCTGATTATTATAGCTCCTCAGCACGTTAAGTTTGCGTCCTTTGCAGGATGACACCAAGTTATAACACTGTACACGGGTCGACTTTGCATTTTTGGTAGCAAGGCTCTTACTTGCACCTGGTTTGACTGTTACCGGCTTTCAGCGCCCCCTTTTTAGTCTATTCGTGTCAAAGGCATGTTTATTTTATTTATTTTATTTTACATTTGTTGACCGGGCTAGTCTAGCTGGATATATGTCCATTTTCAGTAGAGGCCCGGGGAGATAAGCTCCAAAAATTCTAATCTCTAATGATAATAAGTAAAATTAATGAACTACATGTAAAGTAGATAGTACAAAGGTTATGGAATAACGAAAAGAATTGTAGGTCATGACATACATGGAGAATACAATAACATATACAGAGAGTAGGGATATAGGAAAATAAGATGAAAAGTAGATATTTAGAAGGAGTTACAGGGTTATGGAATAACGAAAAGAATTGTAGGTCATGACATACATGGAGAATACAATAACATATACAGAGAGTAGGGATATAGGAAAATAAGACGAAAAGTAGATATTTAGGAGTTACAGGTCAGTAGATGCTGATTTTGACATAGAAATTGAGAAATTGCAGATGTGAAGTAGTCAGGGGTGATTAGTACAGGGGCACAGCCATGTTGCTGTACCCTTTCCTTTTACCACGTATGCATATATACGCGTATGTGTACATATATGAAACTCGCGCATTTTTAACCTTTTATTGTTGCAGAAAAAAAAGCAGCGAAGTTTTTTTTTTTTTTTTTTTTTTTGTATGCGCATTCTTGTGTGGAATTAGTGCTCTGTCCTACTTAACCTGAAAAGACAAAATATTTTGTAGGCTGCGTTTGTAGCAAATATATTTTTTTAGCACCATGAGAAACAACCTTAAAATCTAAAGTAAGAGTCATGGTGTTTTGTTGCCATGACTCAATGGGGCTATAGCCCCGACTGTCGGTGCAGGTAGTGACTTGCGGATTTTGTTTGGTAACTGCACTGCTTTAGGATATTTAGGTTTCAGTATTGCACGTGTAACAAGCTATTAAACCAGCATTGTAGATTGAAGGCTCACTTCAGCAGATTGGACCTCTTCTGGTAAATTGAGGCATTAGAACATTTGCAATGGGCCTTTCTTTTGCCTGCATGCTGTAAATAAGAATCCTCTTATCTGTCATTAACAAGAGTATTTTGTTTTGCAGTGGCACAGACCCTGCTTAGTTTAAAAGATTTTCCTCACTTTCACCCGTTGTTACTGTCCAATGTGTTAGTACTTTACCAGCTTTATTGATACGAACAACATACATGCAATGCAATGCAACAACTTCCTGTCCCAGCAGCCTGCAGCCTTTATATATCCCCCAGAACACCCCACAGAACACTAAGATAACACAGTAACACAGTCACACCACATCCACATCCATAAGGCATAAGGCCCCTTTAGCACCAAACCAAAGATCTATATTATTCTCCCACTTCACTACAACTTGGTACATGGACACCAAATGCTCACACTAGCCACATCGGATTACTGACCGTCCCCAGGAGCCCTCCCGTCCCAAGGGGGGCGGCAGGGCAGCATGGCCTCTTCGATCTTGCTTCTGGCACATTTTCCTCCGACACCCAGGGGTTTGATTCACAGTCAGGCTCAGATAAAGGATCTACAAAAGACCTCGCGAGCAGCAATGGTTTTGATCACCATACCTGGGGTCTTCAGATCTGTCACCCACACCTGGTCCTGAGCACACTGGAAGTACCTCTGGGATACCATGAGCAAAAAAAGAAAAAGCGAGCAGAATGACCTCATTTGACCTCATTGGATGTGGTAGCAACAATGAGAAACCTGGAGAAGTAGTCTCGACGAGGAGGTAAGTCTGTCCTTTTTCCTCCAAACAACACAGCGCCTCTCTTTGCCATGTAGGGTCCGGTCATGCTGTTGGTTGGAGGAGGGGCTCAGGAGGATTCCGGTCTGACAGGGCTTTGCACTTCCGCGATGCCTTGATGTCCCCTCATGCAACCGACAACACCTCATTACGGGGTTTGGAGGAAGCTTCTTCACACCTGCATGTTTTCCACAATACTATGCGTAGATGTCGTATCTCCATTAACTCCTATTTCCTCCGGGTTAGCCGTTTTTAAGTGGAGGCGGACAGGGGGCATCTGCCACACAGTGATTTCCCCTGGAGCATACTGCCTGTGGTATGAAAACTGCATCAGCCTCATCCAGGACCAGGGGTTTGTGATCTCTCCAAGACAAAATGCCCAATGCCCAATAGGTAATCTCAAGAACTGGGGGTGGATTACCCTTTCTTTTAAATCATTGAATGCCTTCTCCCTCCCCCCACCCCCCAGTACCAGCTATTCTTTTATAATAATAGGTCTCTCAAGCTCTATCCCTCTCAGCCAAATGAGGGATGAACCCCCACCTGATTCACCATGCCCAGGAAACTTTCTGAGTCCTCACTGTAGCAGGGTGCTTTCATCTCCGTGATGGACAACAAGTGTTTGAGAATAAGACAACAATACGACATCAAATCAAGCTTGAAAGTTATAGGTGTGCCCGTGTTGCGTCTTGCACCTCAAGAAGGTTCCCATGGAAGGAAGAGCCAGAGCCAGAGAACCCCCTGTTCATCGCCATCTCCGCTCCTTCTTCTCTTCTATGCTCTGCCTTGGACTGGACTGTGCGGCGCGCAACTGGTAAGGGCCCTTCATCCCACACACATCTCGCAACACAGTCGGGCGGGGCAAGTCTATGGTGAAAGGCCCCCCACCTGTAACATAGCGAGACTGGTCTGGTGTCTACGTGGACATGCGAAGTTACCTGCATCTTTACTTCCTCGACTGTCTGTCTCCTCATATTTACAGCCCTCTCTAAGTCCAACTTTTCCTTTTTCCATCAGCTCTGACAGTCTAGCTACTCCCTAGCATCAACAACACCTCTATCCCTTATAAAGCCGCATGTAATGTCCATAATTGCACAGTTCGCTAAGCATACCAAAGGCAGTACAAAAAAGCATCAACAGTCTCATTCAGTTCTTGTTTCCTCATATATTAAATCGTGTCTGTTCATACACAATGTTCTTTCTTTAGCATGGTGCTCAGCCTCGGTTAGCTTGAGGCCTCTCTCAGCCTCCGTCTGCCGTCGTCCATCTCATATATATCAAGTGTTATCCCTGGTCCCCTCTGTTGGAAGATAAGTTACTGGCCTGCCTGAACTACCGTTCAAACGGCGTACCGCACACCCATTCCATGGGGTTTGGGGTTTGGAAAGTCAGGGTTCGGCTGGCTGGGGATGCTAAGCATTAGGGCACACTGGTCGCCATATTGATTCGCGACCATTCAGTCCACCGCGTCATGCTTTCACCACCATGTTGGCCCCTGCATACAATCTTCAACATAGTCTTCACAGCACACCCACACACTTACACAGCATTTCCATGTCCTTTTACCTTACCTTAAGAAGAAAAGAGACAATGGTGGTGCAGTTGGTACCAACTCAAAGCTTTATGACTGGCCAACATACATGCAATGCAATGCAACAACTTCCAGAACACTAACTACGGCAAGATAACACAGTCCATTGAATACACCACAGTTACTGTCCAGTTATGTCTTGACTTGTGCTGTAAAAATGCAGTCCCGGTCTCCTGTTTAACATTCTCAGGAAGCAGACCTGAAGTTCCCTGCTTTGAAAAGCAGTATTTGTGGCTTTGTTCTTACATCAACCAGATGTGTCTGAGAGGATGCGTGCGTTTTTTTTTTTTTTTAACTAAAACCTCCTATGTCTAAATGGGTATCAATTTAGATTTAATTTGTCAGTTTTGGGCTCCGGAAAGAAATCGTGGCAGTGAATGGAGTCTCTACTTAGACAACTCTGATGCAATATTGGCAATACCAGACCCTCCTGACTTGCTGATCAGCTGTTTTTGTTTTCTATAAGGAAAAAAAGGGCAAGCAGTATCTAAATAGACTGCTTTGAGATGGTTGTCCCATGTTTTTGCATTTTATGTCCACTATAGACATTCACTTCAGGCACTGTCAAGGTTATCTCTACTCAGGCTCTCCTTTCTTTCTTTTCTCCCCTCCCTCTTTCCTTTCTTTTCTCTTTCCTTTCTTTCTTTCCTTTTTTCTTCCCTTTCCCTTTTCCTTTAGCCAAAGTAGCAATTACTTCTCCAATAGCTCCCTACTTTTAATATTTCCTAATCTTCCCCAAATGCAAAATCTGTTTTTTTACCCATGTTTTAAAATGCTTGGGTTCATCTGCCCTAGGGCATTTATAAGCCTAGCCAGAGTGTGTTTGGCTTTCGCCACCCATTTTAAAATTTTGCTATGCCCCTTTTCGAGGTTAGTATACTGTGCCTCTGTCTAACGGTGACACAAGTGATACCCGGGGTAAACCTATGATCTCCCATCCACTCATCAAGATTCCTCTTGAAGAGAGTCAGTGAGGGACTCTGCTTAACCTGGACTGGGATTTTATTCCACGGTGAAGGGATCCTCTGGGTTATGAATCTGTCCCTCCAGCATGTTCTATTTATTTCACTGCTGAGGCTCAAGTTTCTCGAGCACGTAGCTCGATGGAATTTGGATTTTCTGAGGTGCAGCATGTCCATTGATTCTGGGTTGGACATGGCTTTATACGTCAGGCACAGATCGCCTCTGAGCAGGCGGTATGCCATTGAGTAGAGCTGGAGTTTCTTTAACCAGGCAGCATATAGCATCTGTTTGAGCCCTTTGATCCTCTTGGTGAGGTACTTTTGGGGTCTTTCCAGTTGCTGCAGGTGTCTGGTAAGGTACATCCCAAAAGGGGCATTGTACTCTATTATGGGCCTGATGAGGGGTGAGTAAAGAGGCATGAATACCTCCCCTGATCTAGATGTGAATGATTAGGGGGCTATATAAAATGTTTTTCTAACCACTTTGGCCACGTGGTTGTCAAATGAGAGATTGCTATCAACTTGTCCCTAATTACTTCTGTACTTAATGGATTACTACCTATGTGGTAATTTGTAGGCATTTTGTTTTTGCCAAAGGGGATGACTATATACTTTTTGGCGTTTAGCTTGAGGCCATGGCTCTGGCACCAGTTGTCTGTTTCTGTGAGGCCCTTTTGGAGGATGTTTGTCAGCTGGAGTGTATATTATGGCATCCAGTTTGCAGTCATCTGCAAACTTGGTCAGCCACAGTCCTTCCGTGTTGGCCTGTATCTCCAAGAAATATATACCGAACGAGAGGTCCCAGGACTGAGCCTTGTGGGACGCCACTTGTAATTGGTTTAGAGTCTGACATGGCTCAGTTTGCAACCCATCTAGTGACATAGGGGGTTATATTTAAGCTGGTGAGCTTATCTATAACGCCCAAGTGGGGTATTGTATCGAAGGCTTTTGTGAGGTCCATGTAGGCTGTTTGGACCACCTTCCCCTTGTCAATGGCCTTGGTGACAGTTTCAAAGAAATCAACCAGATTTAAGAGGCAGGATCTGCCCTTAAAGCCAAACTGGGTAGGATCCAGTGTCTGTAGGTCCCCAATATCTTTGAGGTCCATGATCCTTTCCATAGCTTTGCAGACCAAGCTAGTCAGGCTTATGGGGCGATAGTTTCCAGGATCCGTTGAGGCACCACCTTTGTGGAGAGTTGCTGTACACCACTCTTTGGGTACATATCCTGTAGTAAGGCCAAGATTGAACAGTAGTTTTATGTTTGGGTTTAGCTCTTCTTGGAGTTCATGTAGGACGCAGCCCGGGACACCATCTGGTCCCATTGATGCTGTATTTTTGCTTTGGAGAGGGCAGCTCTTACCGGAGCATCTGAGATGTCAGGGGGGCAGCACTCTGCTGGGATAGATATTTGCCCTTTTGATGGGGGGGGGGGGGGAGAGTTTGCGCTGAACCTGTCAGCTAGGATGTTGGCAATGTCTGTGGGTTCGGTGTATTTTTTGTCATTTTGGACCAATTCTGAGCATATCTGGGAATTCCCACCCAGGTTCATAACTAAAGAAAGCCTTGTGATTATCCTTGGTGTCTGTGCAATTTTTCTCTCTAAGCTGGCCTTAGACGATTTTATGAGTGCCCGTAGTTTTTTGCTAATACTGATCGGAGGTGCCTTCCCTTTTTGGGATTTTGCTCCATGTAGTAGCTTCCTCCTTCTGTTGTATAGTTTGTTTATGGCTGTGGTCCATCAGACAGGACGTCTGCCTTTGGAGGATTGGTACTTGGTTTTATTTGGGATTGCATGATCCATGCATTCCTGAAGGCATTCATAGAATGCGTTTATAAAGGATTTTGCGGTCTGGGACGTATTTTCCACAGGCCCGGGGGCTTTGAAGAATTCCACCTCGGTTTTGAGGAGTGTGAAATTTGCATTGGAGAAGTTTTTCACTGTGGTTTTCAGGGTAGGGGTTGGAGTCAGGATGTGAATATCCAGTGAGATTAGTTTATGGTCTGATCTTACCAATGAGGGATACACTTCTGGTCTGGAGCATAGTCCCCATTTTGGTGATCAGGTCCAGTATGTTTTCCCCTCTTGTGGGAGTGGTAACAAGTTGTTCCATAGCATTTGAGTTTATAAATTGTAGGAACCTTTGGGCTAGGGTGTTGGAGCTAGAGTAATGCTCCCAGTCTATGTTTTGGGTAGTTGAAGTCGCCCAATATAATGGTGTTTGGAGAGACCTTCATATTTTCCAGTGTTCTCAGGAAGGCCGGGTGGGGTTCCTGGGTTTGGGAGGGTGGTCTGCAGCAGGCTATAAACTGGAAGGCAGTTTACCCACTGTTAGTTGCACATGGATAGTCTCTGATGCTTCGTGCTGTGCCATCAACCTGGAGGTGTGGGTATCTTTGACGAATATTGATACTCCCCCTCCTTTTGTGGTTCAGTTCAAGTTTTGGGGCCAAAAAGCATGGTATGAGGTATAACCTGGTAGTGCTGGGGTGCTCTCGGGAGCCTTGAACCAAGTTTCTGTTACTGCACAGATATCTGTGTTCTCCATGCTGAGGAGAGTGTTTTGAGTGCGTGCATCTTGAGGTTTAGACTTCTGGCGTTGAGTAGCATTACTCTTAGTTTCTTATCCCTTGTGATACTTATGGAGGTGGGTTTGTCTTTTGAGCCTTGCCTAAAAAAGGCACTATGGGGGTAGCAAGAGCCTTTGCCAATATCCGAAAGCCCAGGGGTGACAGGTGCAAGCTGTCTCTAACGAAGCATCGTGGCTTGTCGAGCATGTCATCCCAGGCTGACAGGCTTACCCTTTGTCATAGTTGATAATTTTTTGTATCCTGTGTTTTGATTGATTTCTGTTACTGCAGTTCTTGTGATGTTACGTAGTTTCACTGAGTTTATTTTTTATCTGATTTTTATTTATCATGTATGTTTCTGCTATTTGTAATATGTATGTATTCTCCCTGAGCCTGTACTGAAAATGGGATTCGTGCCCAGGTGGAATTTCTGTAAACAAATAATGAATGGATAAATAAATGGGTTCTGATTTGCTTTACTCCACCAGTATTCAATAGGCTTGCCATATAGCTTAGGCTTCTGCAGCAGTGATGTAATCATGTTCAAACTGTAACTGTAGATGTAGTGCTGCACCCCCCCCCCCCCAAACTCTGCATTGCTTTTTGACACTTTGTTTGGTTCCATAGTCCTGATTCTGAAATGTAATTCTTCTCAAAGCAAGAAAGCTCCAACCTTTTTTCCCCTTAGCTGTCCATTTCCTATGTTCTGTTGCAAGTGGCAGCAATGGTACACATGGAATGCCCTCAAAAGCTTTGAGGGGGGCCAGTCCTTGGCAGGGTGTCCCATATAGCTCAGGATACTGCAGCAGTGATATTCTGTTGTGGTAAAAGTACTTGCTAATCTGTACTTGTGTTTTGAGAGATTATTATTGTAAGCTGTGAACATGCAAAGAAGCTGTGTTAATCCATGTTAAGTGTTGCAGAAACTCCCTGCTGTATCAGTCATCTTCCCTTCCCATTCACCCTTGAACCATTGCATTGGTCTGTGCCAGTGCTTCTTACTGCTAACATTTGAGCTCTGTGGAAGTGGTGTTGGCTTTTGCAGCTGTCACCACATCTCTTCTTGCCCTCCTTTTCTTTGCTTCTGCCTCATTTGTTTGCTCACACAGCAGTGTGCCTCATGGTATCCTCTCTCCATGTACATGCCCAGCTGTTCACCCTTGTATGATACCCCCAGTCCATACAACATTATAGTGCCTCTTCTGTTGCACAGGGGGTGTGTGTGTGTAAAATGTTTACCTTTCCCTATTTTAAGCCTATCCAGTTTCATTTCAAAGGGGAGCATTGAGCCTTGTGGCTGAGGTAAACACCTTAACCATTAAGTCCCCCCCACAATAAATTAAGTCAGGTTACCCAAGTAAATGGTATTTTCATGAGTGGCAGCTGTGAGGTGCTGTTTCAAGGTGGGCAAAGGAACACTTGCACAAAGAGTGCTGGGTTTGCAGGAATGACATGTCTAAGGCTAATGGTATATACTGCATTTTGACAAAGACCTTAGTTTTGTATTTGTCTAAAAACATTTTTGGTACTTATTGCACAAACCTTATATTAAAATTTAGAGAACACTTGATTGCATTTCACTTGCTTGAAGCATTCTGCAAGATCCGTGTTTTCATTTGACAGGCAAGAGCATTGAGCATTGTATTTTGTAGCCAGTAAGCTTGCTGCATTTTCCTTATTTGCAGTCTGCTGGAATCTTTCATCTTATCTGCTGACCCATTTGTGTACACTTACTCTTGGATTCAGTTTCTCCCTCCCCCCTTTCATGTATGGAAGCACCATTACTGTTCTGGACAGCCATGTACCAGATTTGCAAGGAGTGTAGCTTCTGTGTTCATCAGCTTAGTGCGAGAGGGGTCTGGTAGCTTGCTTTGTCATGGTGTTTTCTGGACTTTCTTTGCAGCTGTGCTGTTATCTGTATTTTACAGGCTCGCACCCCCATAGGGTTACTGTTAATCATATGTTTGTGTATAAATGCTGCGAGTCCCATGCCTACCACAGGGCTGTGCACTGCATCAGTAATGCAGTGCTTTATGAAAACAACTTTTTCATCAGTTCAGTATGTTTGTGCCTTGGATAAGGAAGTGGGTAACTTCCTCAACGCAAAGACTTTTTCCTGCTTCAAAGCCACACTTGTGCTTGTTTGTGTCTGTGCGTAATATATTTTGCGGGGGGGGGGGGGCAACAGCCTAAAGATTGATTTTTTTTTTTTTTGACCTTTTTAATGGGTTCCGAATTTGGTGTAGAGGCAACCTAGTTTAAAACGTCCTACACAGCTGAACAGCCTTGAAGGGTCTTTGGCATTATTGTTGAACCAATGTCACGTTCATAGTTGTACTTGGGGAGGGGGGCTTTATAATATCAAGCATGTATTCTGCATTTAAATGTCTCAGCTTGGAACTTTTCTTCATGGTCTGCCTACTGATAGCCCAGCTGCCAATTCCAGACCTCCCTCTCCCACTTAAAACGTTGTGCTGGTGTGCCAAGTCAAAGTAAACTTTATCGATCAGATATACATAGCAGTGCAAAGCTGAACTAAATTGAATTTGTTTGGTCCCCCCAGCAAGATAACGGTGAACACAGGCTGAATGACAGGAAGAGCTGGGAAGAGGAAACAGGCTGAATGACAGGAAGAGCTGGGAAGAGGAAATTAGACTTGATCCAAGTCATTTCAAAAGTATTTAATTTTAATATTTCAAGTGAGGTACTTGAGAGTGCATCCATCATATGGGGTAAGAGATGAAGGATGTAACTCTAATACAGAATGCTAGTTTAATCCTCTAGTGTCTGAATTCAGACTTTGTCTACATGTCAATTAGACTGCAAAATCTACTGCATATGTGACCAGTGATGTCTGTGAGCTGTCCAGCTTTTTAATGTGTTGCTGTCTTAAGCAAATACAGTAAATCCTGGATAACTGGTCATGACTGTGGCATCTGATTTTTTTTTGTGGATTGTCATTCCTTTACATGAGGTGAATACCAGGAGATGGAATGAAAGTGAGTCACCGACTGAAGCTCTGCCCTCTTGCCCCCTGCTGTTGACATGGTTAAGTTTTGACGTGAAGCTGAGTGTTTTGTTTTCTGTTTAGTGACTGATGCTTCAGTAACCCCCCACAAACATACACAGGGGTTTGTCTTGGTCACCAGCTGTGACTGTCTTGTATGGTGTTCCGATGTTCCCCTCCCCCTCCCTTCCTTAACAGCTGTACCCCTTGGAAAATCCATTTTGTTTGTGTTCTTTTTTAGGGTTGGCAGGAGAGTGATTTAGTAACTTCGGAAGTTTTTTCACCCTGTTTCCGATCCTGTCCTGTGTAACAGCTGGTTGGAAATTTCCATGGAAATTTGGGAGTTGTCAACATCGTGAAAGGAACTTATTTCAATGTATTTCTGATGACATAAGTCTCTTGCTTGCCCCCCCTCCTTCCATTTAATAGGAACAGAATTCCCCAAGGCTGAAAGCTAGCTGTATGAGGAAGCTTCTTGGGCATACTGCAGTCCAGCCATTTGCTATCACCAGGGCTCTCTGACCTTTTTCTCTGTAGCTACGAAGATGTGTGCTTTTGTTGTACTTTAGCCCCGTGTTTGCATTTAGGGAACAGTGCCATAGAGAGGTTGAGATGGTGCAGTTTTCTTGGGATGATGGCACTATTGCTGGTCACTGTGTGCTTTATCAGAAATTCCACAGCAGCTCTTCTCTACACATCCTTTATTACCCAAACAAATGACATTTCCAGTAAAGTACAATATTGCTACTGTCTTCTTTACACGTTAGTATGTGATGAGTATTTTACTATTTATGCAGTTGAAGACAGGGGTGGGGTAGCTGGACTCTCTTCTTGACAAGTGTAATGGGGATAAATAAGTTCACTCCCAGGCTTTGTTACTGGATCCGTTTGTTCCTTGGTGAAAAAGGTTGGGGTAAACCCTTATATAATTAAGCTCTCCTGGCTGGATTTGATGAAAAGTTGTTTTGAATACTGGGCAAATGTTTTTGTTTAGCATTCTAGCATTTCTCATCCACATCTGAGTAGTTGGAGGAAACCAGTTTGCATACTGCATATCTTTAAGTTGTGAAAAGACACTGGAGTACCAAGGGAAAACCCGCATGGAAGATGCTTGACTCTTGTAGATTTGGGTTTCTACAGCTCACTCAGCTTTTTGCCATTTTGGGAATTCTCATGCAGTGTCCTGATGGTATTTTGTATTCTGTAACTTGTACACAGAGGGTTATGTTCATCTTGGGCTACTGTAAGACCGCCAAGTACATTTTATTCTGTTTACTAATTCTAGCTACAGTGCCAATATAGTGTGTTCATTGGTGACTGCAGTGTGCCTCATGTCAGTCTCTCATCAGTCAGAAGTGGCCACCCTAAAGCATCAGCTAGTAAATGTGGCCTGGAACTACAGTTCCTAGTCTGAAGCACATTTAAAAATGTTACATCAAGTCCTATGTATGCAAGATTGCCAAAGACCAACTAATGCTGTTACCAGAGATTGGCAGTGCAGGAAGTCACAAGTAAGTGTGGAGATATTGCAACAATAAGTGTTTTTTACCAACTGTATCATGATGGCAAAACACAATCGTGTTTGCATGGCAAGTAACATTCAAGCTATTTTGTGGAACAATTTTCAAACCTAGCCACCACTACAGAGCAAGTAAAGGTGAAATTAGTTTTCCCCTGGATCCTTTAAGGCGTTGGCTTCTTGATTCGCCACTGGATTTGGATTACAATTAATACCTGTGAGCAGAATACCTACTTAATTTTACTTGAAACTGGATGAAAAATGGAACTTCTAAAGTTCTGGAATTGGAATTTATTAACGTGAGCTTAAGAACAGAGTATGTTGTGAATTGTCAATATATGCCTTTTGACTGAATTGGCAGGAAAAACTACTTCCTGCAGCTGCAAGTGAAAGGAAGCATTTTGAAATATAACAGGAACAAGTGTCAGACTGCTTCACCCCCCCCCCCCCCCGACGTGCAGATATTTTAAATTTGTTGGCTATAACAACTGGCTTGCAGGCAAGGGGTGACACTAAAGCTTGAGCTGCTTTGCTTCCCAGTTCTTTTTGTTCTTGTGAAGCGAGTTTAAAAATATTAAATTTTGCCTCCGTGTTGCACGGTAGTTTATTGCAACATTTTTTGGCAAAATTTGGCTTGTAATTTCAAAGCAATGTTTTTTAGTTTTGTTTTTACAGTGTGGGAAGTACCCCCTGCCATGTGAAATCACTGACGGAAAACGGGGGGGGGGCAGAATCTCCTGTTCTTATTGGTCTTTACCTGCGGTGAGGGCTGCTGAGATCTGTGTGTGGATCATTTAAGTACAACAAAAACCTTTCCCTTACTGAAAATCTATGTGCAAGACTTTTTGGTACTGTATGCAGAATTATATAATCCCAAACTGCCTTCATTTCAGATTCCTAGCTGTAGCCAGCTGAGGTCTTGCGTAAAACATTTGTTCCATTAATAACGAACTTGTTCCATTCCATTAATAACGAACTATCTGCCATTATCTTTGGCCTCTCTGACAAATTTTGTACAAACTGATTTTAGCAGATCCATTCAGTTTTGTTCATTTTAACAACGTGTAAAAACGCAGTTTAAGAACGGCAAACATTTTGCTGTTAGAGCTGGAATTGTTCCCTGTGTGATGCTAACTGCTGTTGGTAGTCCACAGGTTAAGTGCAAGCTCAGTAGTGCATCCACAATCTCCTTGAGGATCATATACTGCAGCTGTCTGGTTGAACATGCACAAACAAACACAGGCATTTTTTCGATGCAGTGAAGTGTGTGAGAAATTCTTTTCATCTGCACATAGTCCTAAGTCAGTATGACGTGTGTTTGAGATCTTACAAATCTTCCTACTACCCCTGTGTCCTTCAGCACAGATACTATGTTGCTTGCTCCAAGCAAAGGATGAATTTATTTCTCTCTGAGGATTAAGTGTAAATCCAAAGTCCTTTACAGGGCTTTTGCAGGGAACACACAAGCCTGTCAACCGCCTCTGGCTTGTGGCGTGTTACAATGCCACCCTCACGTTAAAGACCCTCTCTGATGGGGCACTTGTAATAGGGATGGAGAGATCTCGACCAAATTACTGAGTCTTGTGAAGTTTGCTTTATGGTGCTTCCACAACTGAAGTGGATCTGTGCCTGGGTCAGGGGGCAGCAAGTAGGCTGCTAACTCCTTTTCAATTTCTTCTGCTTCAGACTGGGAGGAGAAAGAAGACACTCTTCTTGAAGCTTGCTAATGTCGTCTTTAGCTCAGGCTGAGCTGCAGCTTGGTGCACCTGCACAGTTGGGCCAGGTTGTGATGAGATTCCCTCCACAAGGAGCAACATCTGCTCTGTAGCAGCTCTTAACCTGTTCCACGTTGTCATGATCCTTGAAGCTGTCCGGTACCTAGGGTTCATCAGTGAGGCCATGTCCAAGAATTCATCTGTGATAGGGTCACTATTTTTCATGAAGGTAATCCAGTATGTTTTTGTTTTGCAAGTTCAGTATCTCCCTCATCTGGCTGTAGGAGACTGCTTTTGAATAGATGAAGCACTGGTCCAAGGTAGGGGGCACTGACATAAGCCTCCCCAGACGGGGCATCCCTCCCCAGACAGGGCATCAGTGAAGTCTTGACTGATTTCACAGCTTTGTTCAGATTCCAAAATGTCTGTCTTGCCATATTGATACAAGGTGCCTACTTTTTCTTCTCAGACCCCAAGACCTGGGCTATGGCTTTCTCCGGTTCAACAATTTGTTCCATCATCCTTTGCCTTGGACCCCACCTTGTGGGGACTAGTTGAGTGGGTAGGCCGAGCTCTGCTTACACCACAGCTGTCTCCTTTTCCAACTGTTTCAAACACGAATGGCATGGTCAATCTCTAGGTCCTTTACACCGTAAATACTAAGACACCTGTAACACACAAACACACTACACAGTGTATAGCTGCATGTGTGCCACCTTGTGTTTTAAATATACATTTGAAATTAAGTATGCAAAATGAAATGTGTTTTGATTTAGTATTTACCAATGCCTACTGTTAAAATGTTGATTACAGACAGTTTTAAGCGTATTTCAGCCAAATGCCATTTTAATTAATTTCTAACTAAATGCATTGACATTTAGACACTCGCCTATGGTGTCGTGCAGTTTGTGTCTGGAGCACTGCAGAAGTGTCTAGTTAATTCTAAGAGCTTTGATTATGTTAGTGACGCTGTATTTAGTCATACACATGATTGTCTTCAGTGAGATTCCATGAGGCCAGTGAATCTCACCAGTAGGTCTGATGTAGTTGAGTAAAACAGCACATTCTCCAGCAGCCTTGCAATCCTTTCACTGCTACTGCTGTATAGATGGGGTAGGGCTACTGTAGTAAAATATTTTCAGCTTGGTAGTTCATATCTGGGGTTGGTTTTGTTTTTAGCATCTGGATGAACCTGATTTTTATGGGCACCATATCTTTGGCAATATGAAATGTAACCACATCTGTAATTTCTTTGGGTGTGTATTTTGTTTACGGAGGGCCACCCAAATTCTTTCCAGAGGAAAAATTTGTATGATGTGGCCATTCGCTTGCGTGTTGATTTAGCATTTGACAACCTAAGCTGTCTATGTTGAGAGAAGTTTGTTCAATATCCGACTTAACTTGTCTCCACAGTGATGTTATGTTTTCATGATGAGCTCCCATCTTGTTGACCTGTCACCTTGCTACTGTCTGGCCTCTGAAGGGTTGTAATGGCTTGAGTGGTCCAGGATGCTGTAAATTTATGGAGCTCAAAGTTTCAAACAAATGTGCATTAAAAACTTTTGGGAACATTCTGGGCTGTGTGGTAACTAGACTAAAATTTTTTTACTGAAAATCCGATTGAATACAAATCCCGTTTTCAGTGGGGGCTGGGGGAAAATGTTCCGTTTTACAGAAGGGAGTTTTACAAGATTTATGTAATAAATGGTATGTACATGGACTGGTGAAACAAGAATGCAGTAAAATATTGGCCACTGTCGAAGATTTCAAATGAATGTGGTGGACTGAGTTATATTTGTATGAGGTTGGAAATGGGACAGTTTAGGTTTAAGCAATGTTATGGCTTTTGTTGAAGTTGAGGAGGTTAGATAATGGGGAAATTGCAGAGACTAGTTCCATGCAGCAGCACAGTGGTGGGCTCTGTGTGGAAGATTGGCAGTGAATCATGCTATTTTGTAGTTGCATTGCTATTTGTTTAGCGGGGTCCTGTGGATGTTGAGGATGGCTTCAGGATATGTTGGCATAAGCAAGAGAGGCTGTGCGTTTTCTTAGTGTCTTAGGGGGAGGGTTTGACTTTGAAAATTAATGCAGATTTCTTGCACTAAAGGTGGACATGTTTTCATGTTCCAGAAACAGGCCAAATAATATTGGTTAAAACACCCTTAGTAAAGATATTAACAATTGTTTCAGGCTGTTAAATCAGTACTGGGAAGCATAACTTACTGGCCATGGTTTATGTTAAGGAAATGAGTGATCTTGGTTATGGAATCAAACTATGCACAGAAAATATTTTGCTCCCCTGTAGTCTATCAATCACTTTGTAAAACTAATGGGGTGATGTCACATTCCCCACCCCCCATTAAATGCAAGTTTTGAAAGGGAATTTGAATGCAAAAGACCCAGGCACACAAGTCTGGAGGATATAGTTTAATAAGAACAAGGTGCTTGTGTGAATATAGAAGATGGAAACTAGGTCAAATTATAAATTCTTTTTTTTTTTCCCTGTGTAAGATCAAGAAAGTAGAACATCTTTACTTAAAGATGTAGGAAGCCAGTTTGTACAGGATGTGATGGGGTAAAGGCATACAAAATAAATTGTGTGTAGATTCTAAAATTCTCAAACGCAGATTATAGAAAACCAAAGTACTCCTGATTCCAACCGAAGGGTTAAAATGATGCTGAAAATCAAACCAGCACTCTCTAAACCAAGGAAAAAGATTGCTGAAGTAGTTTTAGCATATTCATCTTTAAGGAACCAAGACTAAAAAGAAACTGACTCTGGTACTGAATAAATAGTAACAGTCAGATGAGCCTTTAAAACATAAATGAAAATCTAAAATCTAGTTATTCTTGTGTGCATATCTTTTAAAATATTGATTTTTATTCAGACCAGATGGTTTATCTGATTTCTAAGTATAATTTGCCAATGCAATTCACGCATTATTAAAGTTTGCCTACTGCCACTTTCTGGTATTTTTCTTCAGTACAAAAAAAACGCCTCTTAAAATTCTTTAATTTTATTGCTATGTTTTGCTAAGGCATTCGTCATCCTTTTTCTGATGGCATAATTTGCCTGCTCAATAAAAAGGGGCATGATTTGCAGGTAGCCACATGAGCCACTCCTGTTTGTATTACGGTCAAAATGTCCCTTGCAGTGTTTGGAGTTCTCCTTACCGATGATAAATTTACATTGTTTGCATTTTCCACATTTGTACATTCCCTGATTTTGATTAAATATTTTATTGATACTCCCAAGATTATAGATAGATTATAGATATATTTACAAAGTTTTATGCAAAACTGTTTGGCTCCACACAGGTGATAATAAATTCCCCTAGTAGTATCCAGGTAACTTGAATGCAGACATTTAAATTGAGTTGTATAATAACTCATAAATTGTACCCAAGCGAAGCACAGGGAGAAAAGACTTCATTAGAACTAGTCATATGAAGTGGTGAAACTGGTAGCACGTTCTACCTTTGGTGCAGAAGATTGTGGGTTCGTTTCCCACACCAGGTAGATGGGTTGCTGACATTGCAGGTCAGTATGGGGGGAGTTCATCCTTTGGATGAGACTTTAAAACTGAGGTCCCATCTGCTTTTCAGGTGGTTGTAAAAGATTCCACAACGTTTGCCTTGCAAATAATTGAAATTGTCAAAAGGAATGGGGTAAATGTTTCTGATATTCTGATCCAATATGAAGTATAGATGCCACTTTGGGTCTTCTCTGAAAAGAAGCCACTAGCCTGTGTCAACAAAAGATAAATTTAAAATGGTAATGACCTGACAACATGCATCTCAACCTCTTAAAAGAAATCTGGGCAAAGCCTAAAGTAATGGAGCAAAGGCCCAAAATACGAACAGATCTTAAAACAAATGCTCTTTTAAGTTGCTAGGATAAAAGAATTTTTGTTGGCATGCATTTTATGAAGGGTGTGATCTCTGAAAATCTGGTCTATAACTTTTGAAAGAGCCAACGCTCTTCCATCAAATCCTAATAACTAAAACCACACAATGTTGAACATACAGAACAGCGATTTCCCCCCCCACTCCAAAAAAAAACACACCCCTACTTAAATATATCAAACTGAGATTGCACCAAACGACACCCCCCCCCAAGAAAAAAATGCTGTTCTGGCTATTCAACATTCTGTGCTTTTGGTTGTCAGGGGTCGATGTAAGAGCGTTCACTCTTTTCAATGTTCTGATATAGACCCCTGAAAATCAAAATGAATGTCCATTATTTAGTGACTTCATCCTTATTGATTTGCCAGAAAATCACAAATTTTATGAGGAACAGACCAAAAATATGTGGCAAAAATCTGGACAGTTTAGCATGAATGTAAACTACTTTGTGAGCAGGTAAATAGTGCTATAGGTACTCAGGAAATGGAGTAAGGATAAGGTGGGTGGAGATTATAAGTTGTCAGAATTGGAAAGTTTTGGGACTTGTCAGTGTGCGTATATTGAAAACAGATCTACAACTACATGTAATGTGCACTTCTATATCTATTTTCTCCCTGGGGTTCCACTGAAAATGGGTTCTTCTGGCCCAGTGGACTACCCCAGTAATCAAATGCAATAAATAATAAATTACTGCTAATGGGAAAAATTATGATGTGATCTAGTTTATATAGCCTTCACCCTTTGATATGGTCATGCAAAAAATTAGACAAAGGTATTTATGAATAGCTGCATGGTGTACACATCGGACATGGCAAGTTTCGTAGCAGTTGGTCAGGTGATCTCCCATGTTGCACTTCGGGTGTCACTCTGGGCTGCGTCTTAATGCCCGCACAGGTTTCAGATCTGTCTTTTTGTCTGCGGTGTTCTGCGATCTGTATGCGCGAGTAAATTGGCACAGAGTACAGATGAAGTGTACCAAGGGCAACTAAGTATGCAGTGAAAATAAGAATATGATTAATGATATACATTCAAATTTTCAAGCATAGTCATCTAAGATACAAGGGTCCTTGTAGAGTGAGTGGTGTGTAAATGTGGGGTAAGTAACATGTAAAGAGGGCAGTTAAAGGGCAGAGAAGAATAGAAACAAAACTAGTGAGAATGTGGAGGGGATAAAGGGAAGCAGCTGGCAGTAAGGCGCCATTTGGTACTGCAGTTCCTCGTGTGTGGGGGGGGGGGGAGGGTATGTGTACATTCCATTAATAACTCTGTTTCTGAGAAGAATTGGTGCTGATGCAGTGTTGGTCGGGGATTTATTTTCTTAGTCAGGGTTTTTTCCCAAATTAAATTATGGTCTTTCTGCCATTTTCTGAAACCTTGATCACTGCTTGTCCCAGACCACATTTTGAGAAAAGCATCGTAACATGTTTGATTTAGTTTTGTCAGTTGTTCAGGGTTCTGAGCCACATGGGCCTTTTTCAGACACTGCCTGGGGAGTACAGTGTGGTGTGGTTTTTTTTTTTTTTTTTTTTTTTTTTTGAAAAATGGAGGCTGATGGAACCAAACCTGCAAAATGAAACTAAGTAGCAAGCCTGTACCTTTAATCCTCTGCTCTAACTGCAAAATATTACAAGTTCGCCAGTACTGGAAATGGGGAGAGGGGGGAAACCATAGATGTAAACAGTCTCTCAGACTGTCTGTAATTTACTATTAACCAGGCACAGTAGGTAATTATGCCATCCTACGTGTTATCTCCATTTCCCCTCTTACCTTGCTCCCTGCTATCTGAAGTCCTCACTTTTTCTTCCTTCCTTTCACTTTCCCCTACTACTGAACCTCGCCTAACTATTCTGCTTTTACGACTATTCTGTACTTATCTCTTCTGCTTTTCTCTCTCTCTACCAAGCTTGTCATTTTATGCTTTGCTGTAAATTGTCCAAAAAGCTGCACTGTCCTTGTATGCTTACTGTGGAGCTTTTGCAAAAGCTCAGTCTGACCATCCTGGTTAACAAATGTTAAAAGTAGAAACAGAAATGTTTAGGGGGTGCTACGTGCATGTGATTTTATGCTGGCAGGGGCTGTGTTTTGTTAAGTTACTGGAATCCTGCATCTGCTGCTGTTTTTTTATGACTGGGCTGGTAGGTTCCAGGCTCAAGACCTCCTGCTGAGAAATGCTATTAAACTTTTGGCTATAAATTTGCTTATCTGTGTAGAATGTAGTTTCATGAAGCAAACATGACCGAAGAAGGCTGATATGAGTAGCCACGTATGCCCAATAGCAAATTAGAGAGTGTAGTAGCTAATAACTTGTGCTGCTTTGGCTTTATTGTATTGTTGTACTTCCTCACTTCTTTCTCACAGTGAAAAGTTCTGTGGCGTGAAATGCCCACAGGCTTCTTTTTCACCATTAAATCTGGATGTGCATTTGTGTAACACCTTCTATAGTTGCCCTTTTTAGTCGGACCTTTCTCATTATAGTGGGCTTCAGCCCTCAATTGCAGCTACAACTGTAGTTGTGGTGAAAGGCATCTCAAAAACAAATTACAGGGGCAGAAAGGCACATGGACTACATGTTTGTCTGCAATGTGTGCTCTAGATTTGTAGTCTCACTATTCACCAGACTTCTCCTGTACTCATTTTTAAAGTTTTGTCATCACTCCATGCTGTATGGCTCACATCTACAATTTTCAAAACTGACCCTTAAAACAGAGTAATTTCTTTAAAAAGTGTATTGGATGTACAGGATGTGGATTTCAAATCCATATGAGTAGAAAGTATTTTGTTTACTAAGATCCCATGGCCAGCCTTGGGCATAGGCCAACTAGGTGGCCACCTAGGGAGCCGCTATAGTAGGGGTGCTTTTCCAGTAATCTGGATGGTGTAGATAGACCAGAATGGGGGCACCTCCCTTTCATTCATCACACCTCAGCTGTATTCAGCCTCTGTTAGGCCTCTATCTCTTGAAAAAGACTGTGTATGGGCAGTTGTCTCACTGGGCTAAGTGACATAGATGGTGGTCTAGTGACCGGGGGGGGGTAGGTCTTGCTCATGGCTCTGGCAGAATGGCCGTAGTGTCCCCTACTCATCTTGACATTTGCAGCAGGAAAACCTGAGTGCTTTGTTACAACTACCCGAAGTACTGCTTTGTAATTCTCTGGGTTAGATAATCAAAATATCCTGGAATGTGCTGTATACCGAATAGTTATTGTCTGTCTGGGCTGCTAACGTATCTTTAACAATGATGTTAAGCGACTGTAGAAGAGCTGCAGCCCCAAATCCCTGGTGTAAAACCCAACCGTTTTTGGCTTTAAACAAGTAGGAGCTTGTTGACTTGCTAGGGAAATGGCTGAAATTTCTGCATGCAGATATCCATTACCACAGTCTCTGGGGAATAACCAGGGCTGAAGAGTGAGGCTGGAGAAAGAGTACTGATCAATATTGTCAGTTTCAGGCTCTGGACAGAAAATGCAAAACATTTTGCAAACAAGGTAGAAATATATAAGCAACCTGAATAGCTTGGATTACCTCCATTTAACTGTTAAATGTTCTAGTAAAAATTTGCACCTTGGATGGTTGAAAGAGCACATTTTTCTCCTTGGTAAGGAGAGGAACATTGTGGCATGACTGTGGAAACTGTCCTTGGTGCCTGTAGGTGTTCAGGCTGGTAACCAGACAATGAATAAAATGAAGACCTGCATATACCAAGTCCAAGATTGCTTTTTCTTGGAATATTCCTTTCCCTGGGTATCTGTTTATTTTTTTTTAAGGGGGAACCCCCCCTCAAAAAAAAATCAAGATTAGCTGCATTTGTGTGTTCTCCTGCATTTCCATACCTATTTTTTTCTTCCCCCTGGTGTGTTGCCACTTAGCGTTGCGAGTGCCAACACTTCACTGGGGAGCTGTTTAGGCCACTTGATGTGAATTATTTTTTTGCCTTTTTTTAATTTAGTAGCTCTGCTGGTCTTGCAAGGTGTGTTGAATAGATGTTTTCTTAAGGAATTGGAAAACTTCATTCCTATGCCTTTATGTATCTAAAGGGGATTATCTGGCAGGGGAAGAATGTTGTAAAATGCAGCTGATTAGTGATAAACTGCAAGGTTCTTGGCCTCTATGCCTGGCAATGCTGCCCCACACTGTGTGGAAGTCAGTCTCCTTTCATCCCATGAGGCTGGAGTTGGCTCATGGCAAGTCCTTGCCTGTCAATCAGCAAGGATCCCAGAAGCTATATCTCTGGCCTGTTTGACCAGAGTAGTGGTTTCATATTTACTGGTGTGACTAAGGGTAGCTGACCTGCAAGGCCTTCTGTCTTAAGAATGAGGTTTGCAACAGTGCTTCATTAGATTGCACAGCAAGATACAACGTATGTAATAACATTTTGCAGCTCATGACTGCAGGGCGGCTAGTAAGAAAATGTGTCTTTGTAGTTTAGCTAAAACACAAGGTACTTCTGCCAGTGACATTGGATATGTTTGACTTCAAGGAACTCAAGGCAGGTGTTCTGGTCAGTGTGCAATAAAAACGCTAATTCACACACATACACCACCCACATTTATGTAGTTAATCTGTATGTGGGCTAGCAGACGCACATTTTTAGTTGCAGCATATGCATAAACTGCTTAATATTAGTCACTTCCCTTTTCTGCAAGAACGAAAATAGCTGCCTCTATTTGTTGCATGCATCATGATTTAAAACTCTGATCTAAGCTACTAGGCATGTGGGTGTATCTTTTTAGCGTTCTGTGGTAAAGTCTGATAACTACTGTGCTTGTTCTGACTTGGTTAATGCAATTTGAAAGGATAGAGATGCCGAACAGGTGAACTTTGTGACATCATGCTAAAGCCTTTCGGGTGCAACAGTTGTGTAGCCTTTTTAGCTGCAGCAGAATTTCAAGCAAATTGTCTTGATATAGAAACTTGTATGAGCTCTCCTGCTTGGTCTAAAAGGTTGTCGTTTTGTTTATCCTGTGATTGGTAGACATTCATTCTGCGCTCTCGGGTCCTTTAATAGAGTTCTTTTTTTCTGGTCTCAGCATTGAACAGTAGAAGTTGTGACTGCGGAAATTGGCAAACCACAGATGGGACCCATCATCTTTGAAGTGTTAGCAGCTGTGTGAAAAGCACTGAAATTTTTAACCACAGCATACATTGCACAGAAGTTAAAACTGCCCTTCATGACTTCCTTACCGTTGCAACCCAGTGTAGTGCGAAAGCATCTTTGAGTGCTGTGTTCCAGTCAAATGTATTTAACTTGCTGGTTGTGTGTGTGCATTTTGAGTATTTTCTGTGGAAAAGGGCGTTTTCTTTTGTGCTTTGTTTGTCTCTATGCAAATACTCTAAAACTAAAAACCCCCATACACTAAGCCCAGACTGGGCATCATTCTCTTGTGTCATTAAGTATTAATTAAAACTACATGGCAGTGTCCTGTGGTATGTTGCAAGGTGACGCATTTGAGATGGGTACAAAAAAGAGAACTAAAATAACATACACTTGTGTATTTATAGTAATTTCTTTTGTGCGCATTTGGTTTTGCTTTAATGTAAAAAGTCGTGTTAAAGTTGACATTACTTCTCTAAAAGAACTCTCCTCCTATTGTCTAATCTAAACCTTCTATTGTATATAATGTTTTCTAAGATACTATTGGAGCTTTTCTCCCCAGGCCTCTAATGAATATGTACTGTATGTAAGTAAGATTTGTATGCCTGTAACCAGGCCTGTAATTTAAGATAATTCTTGGTATTCTTTATCGTTTTATTGTTATCCAATGTTTTCAGGTAACCCTTACACAGTCTACACTAACTTCCTTCTATTGTATATACTGTATGCTATGATACTATTGCCGATATTGGAGCTTTTCTCCCCGGGCCTCTACTGAAAATGGACGTATATCCAGTTAGATCAGCCCGGTCAACAAATGTAAAATAAATGTTCATATAAAAAAAAAATTGTCCCCTGTCTCAGATCTCTTGTTACTTCCACTGAGCCCAGAAAGAAAGATTAAAACATGGGGGAGATAAGGGGTTCATACCTGGTGCTACATTCCCTTGTTCTGTTTCTCTGCAGTGTGTGTATTATAAAAATTCTGAACTTAGCAGCAGCGTTACCAAAGACGGCCTTGTGAACAGATGTTTTGCTTTCTTTTAGCATATGAAAAATGAAACCTGCATAATGAGAGCTAACCTTAGACTGTTACTGCAGTCTAACCTCACAGAAAGGAACAGTTAGTATGGACTTGTAAACAAAACCATTACAACCATGTGCAGGCCTGACATGCTGCATTTTGTTCCATTTTAATGGGATCCTAAAGCTGTATGCAAGTATGTTTCTCTCTTTTCCTGTCTGTAGTCAAATCTGCAGTGTCTGCTTACCATTCTGACTTTTTATGACTTTGTCTGAATATTCCGTTACAAATGTGGTGGCAGTTATCTACTGTCATTCAAACTCAGCAGAGAGAAAAGACGGCTGAAGGAAAAAAAAACCTTTGGCAGTGACTTGGAGACATTAAACACAGCATTTACTACTTGAATGTTACCCTTGGTTGCCTTTCTGGTCCTGCATTCTGTATTGTGCCTCTTCCTTTAGTATCTGTTCTTGTAATCTTTGAGAATTTTTATTTAACTATTTGTTAGGGCTCTGGTCGGATTGTGCTCTGAAGCTGTATTGTGAGGAAATTTTAAGTTGCATCCTTTGGCGGGATGGATATGACTGCTGGTGTCTGGTGGTTCTTGCAGCATTTCTTCTAGCAATACCTTCCCCTCCTAAGAGTGCCCCCCCCCCCTCAAAACTGGTAACCTTTTTGGTCTGTATTACAAGCCAGTGTTAGAAATCGGAAAGGTTGAAGATGAAGCAGTGGAGTTTTGAGGACTTAACTATGTGGACTCTTCCAGGAGGGTTAGACGCATTTTTTGTGGCCCTGCTTCTAAGCTGGTCTTAAATATTCTTTGGGTTAAGGCTAGCCAAGACATGGAAATGATCTGCCCTGGCCCTATGGTACAGAGGGGTAAAGCTCTGGCTGTGTTCCAGATGACACCTGTCCAACAAGCACCACAAGTGCTGTAGGGACCAAGGGAGGGTGGGAGTGAGCATCTGATGCCAGTCCTCCCATCCTGGGTAAGGGAGATAAAGTTTGCTTGCTGCAAAAGTAGTGTTACGGCTTGTTGAGCCATGCTGTCTGTAATATACCTCTTGGTCAGGAGGTTTGCAAGTACTTCCCAAAGAACAGCCATATAGGAGCTTGCAGGGCTACTTGAGTTGGTGGGGTTAAGGCCCACTCCTCGGCAGCAATGCTGTTGTCTGCATCCTCTTATCTGTGCATATGTGGGACATAGTGTCCCAACACCCTACAGATTGACGTCTTCACGCAGAATGCACTGAGGGACTCACTCTGAGCATGCCCTGGGGGTTACCCTGTAGTGGAGTAAACCATCTTTTTTGTGGGGGTCAACCACCTCTGCATACCCCCTGCTAATTGCATCCATTAACTATCTCAATCCCCAGAGGAAAGGAAATATTCCCCTACTCAGATTTTTTTTCAGTCTTGCACACCTGTCTACGACTACTTGGCGTCCACCTAGTGTGGGTTGGTACAATGTAATTTCGATAAGTGTCCTGTTTTGCAAAGGCATTGTCAAGGAATTTATTAAAACAGATTCCCTGAGGACTGAGAAAAAGATAGGTTATCTATGGCTAGGTAGGTTTTATTTGTTTGCTGTTATGCTGTAACTGTGGAATGTGGAAAATGTTTACTATGTAATGCCATGCTCTAAAGTCTTCATTCCAATGTGAATGTTTTGAATGCTGGCATATTGGGGGGGGGGTCGTCGTTATCTGTTAGTTTGACTAATGCCTACTTACTGAGCAGCTGTTTATTTCTAGACCTGCTGTCATTTTGTCTGTGCCATGTTTAGTCTCATGAGAGGATTACTCTCCATATGGTCTTACAATATTTGTTGCTTGTTCAAGATAAATCGGTGTTTGTTTTATGTGCTCCTTATCTGAGCTGGGCAGTTGGCCTGGTCCAAAGGCCCAGCTGAAATTAGACTACGTCTCTTTCCACCACATACAAAATGAGAATCTGCCATAGTATCATGGAAATGGGGCAGTTTTTCATAACTTGTACCTTTTTGATAGTTTTGTGTGCATCCCATATCAAGAGTCTGGTACATTGTTTGGCACTGAGTCTGTCAGATTTTTCACTAAGTTAAATTCTTGTTAAACATTTCAACGTGCAGTGTTTTTTTTTTCCTATGGGCATTTTCTGTTTTCTATGTGCTTGGGATGGGGGGGGGGTTGCAGGATACATTTTCAGACTTCCTGTAATGACTGAAGCACACACTTTTTGCTGTTAAATGTTATGCAGGCTACCTCAGTGAAATAATTAAATGGAGACTATAAATATCAGTCCTTTTCTAAAGCTTCTGCAGACTAAATATCACAGAGTCCTTTTCTAAAGCTTCTGCATTGTCCATGAGACTCCTAAATACGTTAACATTTTTTTGTATAACTTGTCAAGCTCAACTGACGCTGAAAGTGGGTTGTGTGCTGTGTTGCTTGTTTTCACTAGTGCAGGTGACATGGGACTCATTGTGTTTGTAATTTGATAATGCTGGCTATTAATGGTATGTCAATTTTGATTTTTAAAAAAAATGCTGACTTTGTAAAGTAGCACTAATCTGAAGACTGATACCGATCTTCATATTAAAACATAATGTTCATGGTACCTTAGGCCTTGGAATTGTGTAGTAGTTTCAGTGGAAGGCTCGTGGCATTCTTGTTTTTTGTGTGCAACCCATGAGATGGCATCTGTCTTTGCGTTTTGTGCCTGTAAAATGGTTTTAGCTGCCCTAAACGCATTCACTTGCATCTTATTTTCATTATTTAAAAACCTAAAAAATGTAGGAGCTGTAATTGAGATGGTGGATTGCTTTTTATAGCAGCTGTCTAAACTGCGATAACCAGCTTTTGAGTAAATGAGCTCTAAATCTATGCTTAAACTACAAACCTGACTAGTTGGGCTTATAGTTTTACCAGAGTGCCTTGAGACACTGGTTCTATGAGAACGCTACATTAAAATTAAGACAGGCTCATGGCCTGATAGCTTTCACATACTTGTATCGGGGGGGAATTGCTTTCACATACTTGTATCGGGGGGGGGGGGGATTGCTTAAACTCACAAAAGTTTTCCTCAATCTTGCAGATTGCATATGGCAATAAATGTAAGCTGTGAATACCCTTCAGATATTCATGATTCCCCCTGTGTAATGTTTTCCTGTGATCCCTATGCTTGGGGGTGGAGTTTTAAGGGATTAATTAGGTTCATACTTTATGCACAGTGCTACAGACCCTAAAGTAACCTGTCCATGAAAAAAGGTGGCAGGCATTTGGAAGCATCTAAGCAGGTATCTCAGTTTTGAAAGAACAAGAAAAAGCAATATGTGGGCAATATTGATAACCAAGATAGAAAGTTTCTAGGGTCAAAAGTATACATTTCAACAGTGTCTAAGGTAGTAGGGGACAGTCTTGGAGTGAAGAATGAGCTACTGTGTTAAATGGCCCACTAGCCTTATCCATTACAGTAGTTAGATGTTTGAATTGGGTGGTCAGATGTCCCTCGCTCTATCCATCCATCCACAACCCATTTTTACACATGAAGTGACACTTCAACAGTGACAATCAGCTAGAGCCAAGGATCACACTGCCACGTGGCTAGCCATGCCACAACCGCTGTTCCCTACCACACTCACATCTCTGGTAAATTTAGTGACCATATGTTTGGAATGTGGGTGGAAACCAGAGCACTCGGGTGAACACTGAGGACAAGCAGACTCCGGAAGGCATCCTAGTTGAGAATCTAACTGGGGAAACCTCTTGCTGTGAGGTAGCAATGCCATCCACTGTGCTGCCCCAGATCTGCCTTTTTATATGCAGTCAGAAAATGGTTTCTGATTTATGCTTTTTTTTTTTTTTTTTTTTTTTTTTGTAAAGCAGATGTTGTCAGATGGTCAGTGGTAGCATAGCCCTTTTTGGGAAAGGGAGCTTTTGCTTAGCTTCATGCTTCAACATGTCTGAAATTTATTATAGTTACTTTTTCCTTAGGAGCCTGATGGCTTCTGTTTCGAACAGGGAGTGGCCTCCTGAGCGATGTGGTGATCTGCATCTTTACAAATTCTAGCAAATAGATTGGAAGCACTTGATTGTATGGCTAGGCTGATAACTTGATCTGATCTGGAAAGGAAATATAGTGTGTTGGTGAGAATCAGCCTGACTGGTTGTGGGCAGTTCAGGTCTGCACAAGTACCTTATTCAGTTCTCTCGTGTTTTTTTTTTGCAGTGAACATGTGCTTTCCATAGGGCATGAATCTCAGCAAAACGTTAAAGGAATGGGTTACTCAAATTTCCAAAACTGTGCAGTTTTGAGTTGCACAATTAGTCCTTGTTCATACAGAGTAGTTTGGCAAGAATTTGTTACAGGAAAGCAATTTTAAGGTTGCTAGGTATACAGAGTAGTCTCTTCTCCCCCCCCCCCCTTTCTTTTGGTCAATAAGAAGTGCCACTGCTGCTTTGAATCGCATGGGGAATTTTTAGATTTTTATTTTTTATTTAACCAGATTGGAGAATTTGTCATTCTCTGTCCGAGAGAATTACAGAATATTTTGTACAAAGAATCCCAGTGCAACACTGGCACAGGAAAAGAATATATATACTTGAGCATAGTGTTGATGCTGTGCTGGGGAAAGCCATGTTATAAGGGTGTGTGTGGTGGGACTAAGTTACATAGTTACAGATTTTGCATTGACATTTGTTAGGTTTGTCTGTGAGACTTTATAAATTGTGCATGGAAGTTGGGGTGTCTAATAAAGGTTTTCATTGGTTTTGCCCCCCCCCCCCCAAACATTTTGGTGTTTGTGGACAATGTGGTAAAGGATTTACAGACTGTTCTTTTCTGGGACTTGCATTGGGCAGAAAAACCTGCTTGGATTATGAAGGGTGGGGTAGCTACTTCCTTGGTCTGAGATTTGTAGTTGGAAACCTTCCTTTGTCCTACATGTATTAACTTGTGGCGTAGTCATAGATTTACAGCCTCAATATCTGCATTTAGTAGTGTTTTGCTCCTATGAATGAATGACCCAGTTCACATGAAGCTGTTGGTACTGAAATGCATGAAGAAAGAATGTGGGATCTTTAATTTGCAAATCCCACTGTGAAAATGTCATCCGCACCTCTGTGTATTTTCTTTGCAGCTTGCATCCCCTTGTGCTCATTTGACTTTGCCATTTCATGGAGCAACAAAGCAGTATTTGGAAGTAAAAGGTGTTGGGGCAGCATGTTTTTAATGTGCTTTTTTTCTTTGTTTTCACTTGTAGTTTTTGTGTGTCCCTTCTGCAAGAAGAGCGTTCCTGTACCAGAGGCCAGACTTCACCTTACAGAGTGCCTCAAGCCTGCTCGTGTGTCTTACAATGGTAAGTTAATGGTAACTGGTATCTTGTATGGCCAGCATGCTTGTCCTTCACTTCTGTGTGTCTGATTAGAAAATGCTTTTACCTTTTTATATTAACTGGAATTTGCTTATGAGTCTAGTTTTAAAAGATGTACATTAGTGATTGCATTGTTAATGCAAATAACTAAGTGACAGCTACTTTGGTTCCCTTTTAGTCAGGGGTAAGCAAGACTGTGCTCCATAGCTGATATCTAAATTCCCTTTGGAATTGCACAGATTTGCACGAATTTGTTGTTGGGGGGGGGGGGGGGGAGCCTTCTGAGGCACTTGATGGCCTACAGCACTCCTGTTCTGAGCCCACAAGTGGTAATATCCATTATTTCCCAAAATCCATATCTGTGTGATTTAGAAGTAATTTTAAATAGCGGTAACAAAATGCATCTCCAGTTACTAGTTTAGTGTATCCGTATTATTCAGTTCACATATGGATGCAGATGCCTTGTTTGAGGAAGTCCTAAAGGCTGAAACCAGCTCTGGATGCGACACTGGTCTGTTACAAGGCATGTTCACTGACTTGTTTGGTGCCAGTTAACCATTGCTGGTTCACCTGAAAGCATGTCTTTAGAAACTCTGAAGAAATATGGGACATAATTTAAGTTCTGTGTGAATACTGGGAGAATAAAGTTTTTCAGAGACGCCATTCCAGCTGAGAATTAGACCAATGATCTGCAAGTCAATGACGCCAGCTGCTGGGGCAGTGTGCCACCCTAGATGTGCATCACTGCTCTCTCATTTCATCGCTTTAAGTTGTAAATAAAGTGGTAAAGCATGCCACTGTGTACAATGCACTAGCTTTCCTAACGGGGGTAGATGTAAGTTTCAGAAGCAGAGCTGCAGTCATGTTACTGGGAATAGTGTTTTTTTCCCAGCAAAATGCATCAGTGGAAATTAAAGATTTTAATTGCTGTGTAAAACTCTGAATAGATAAAGTTTCCCTTAAAATGTACATGATACATTTTGCTGCTGTCAGGCTGGAACATAATTGTACAGTGAAATGTACACTGAAATGCTCTTTTCATGAAAAGATAAAAGAACTTGCGGTCAACCACAGCATCTGTGTATGGTTTGCGGCAACCTTGTGAGCAACCATATGGCATAAAAAGTGTTTCCACTGGAAGTACAGCATATTTTTCCCTATTCACTCTGACTTGCCATATTCATTTCATTTCCAGTTTGGACACTGGCACATCACAGATGCTTAGCGCCTGACACAATACTGACTTGATTGCTGACTTCAGTACTTGTTAAAACCTTACATGTGAATTCTGAGTTAATTAGTCAGGTATATTTCTGAATTTAAATGTGTATATAAGAAGTGGGTGGAAGAGCTTGCCCTTTTTATTAATTGGTTGTAAAAGTGATCCACCATTTTTATGCTGTTGGAAGCCTTCCTCGGTGAACTGCAGTGCCAAGGATTTAGTGGCTGAAATGCACAGTGAAAGGTATGCGGAATACTTTGGTATACCCAACTCCATCTAGATTTCAACGGGCCTTCTCATGCATTCTGCCTTTTTGCAAAGGACTTGGAAAATGGCCACACAAGTCAAGTATTGCTAACACTGTGGTGCCTTCTGAAAGACTATGCAGGTTGATGTTTCCTAGTTAGCTGGGATGAAGTGAGCATGACGCGTGTTGATGATGCTCTCCTAACATGGGCTGTTGCTACAGCTGATTTTCGAAACTTCATTTCACTTATGATACACTAAAACAGTAAACTGTACAGTTGTGACGAGGGTACAGCTTTTGTTGGGTCTTGATGGGTAGGGTCTTGATGGGTAGGGCAAAGTGTTAAATGTGAAGTACAACTAAAGCCAAAAAAGTAATGCTACTACAGGTTGTTGCAGATCAGAACAGAGAATACAACTTTTTTTTTTTTGTTGGGGAGTTACCAGGTTAAGAAGACGTATGTGAAGAGGCTGATTTTTGAAGCGAGAGCATATCCTGCATGGCCTTGGGGCATTCTTGGCTTGTGCACATGTATTGGCATTATATCCCAATATAATAGCAGTCTCAAACTGGAGTAGAAAAGGTTAAAACCAATAAACCCAGCTTCAGTAAACTGGAGTCCTTATGCACAAGCATTATGACTGCTTGATAAAGCTTTCCCAGACTGCTTGGAACCCTGCTCCTTCCTATTACAGAAAGAGGTAAAAAGTTAATTGTATGCAGCTGTTTGTCTCTCTGCCCTGTGTTGATTGCATTTGTTTGTTTTACATGTTTATACAGCAGATGATTCGGAGGCAGTGTGGGGCTATGGAAACTGTTGGCAGTGGGATTAGTTGTGTATACTTTTGTGTTTTAGTAACCAGCGTCATTTCTCAGGGTTTGTGTGTGGGAATGAGGGTCGGTTTTATGCTCTGCATCCCTTTGGTTTTGCAAGAACAGTATTTGTTGGCATGCTGACACTGGAGGCATTCCGATACACAAGTGTGGCAGCCATTTGTTTAACTTTGAATTTCTGTTAAAGCCAAACTTGCATGTCTGTAAATATCCAAATAAGTTTTATGGCTCTCCCAGCTTTGTGCTGCATTATAAAACAATTTGACCCAGTGCTGCCGTATAGTGGAAGATGTGTTTTTGTGTTGACTGTGCATATACGATGTATATTTTAATTTAGGCAAAAGAGTAATTGAAACTCGGCTTACAGAAGTGAATGCCTCTTATGAGAAAAAGCATAGAAACAGCTGATGGGAGAGAATTTTGTTGGAGAGCAGGTTCCACACCCACCCCCCTCCCCACAGTGTACACATGCACTGCCCATGCTAGGTACAGCCTGCAGAGCCCCAAAAAGTAATGCATGTTGCATGAAAAGGTGGGGGGGGGGGGCATGGCAGTAATTTACATTTTTTGCAGAAATCCAAAAGAAACCATTCCCATTACTTGAGTACTTTGATCAAGGAGCAGCCTAATAGTGGCGTGTCTTCCATTTGAGTCACAAATCAGCAGGACCCCCACAGAAATCACGTAAATCACGTTTGCTGTAACTGGTTTCTGCTCCTTTTGTCTTGCTTTGCTAGGAAGACAGGTGGAGGGAGTTGAATGGTATGTTACCACTGGATGTCGTATGCTTGGGAAGGTAACACTAATCCTTTGTTTTTCAGTCGATCTTCTGAACAGGGATGCTGGCGAATGTACCATATGCCTAGAAGACCTGAAGGAAGGAGAAACTATTGCTAGACTAGCTTGCCTGTGCATTTACCACAAAAGGTATGATTATCTTAAAATAGATTTCTATTCTCTGTACTATGAAATGCATGCCCTTCTTTCAGAAAGTACTTTTTTTGACCTTTCTGCCTTTGTCTCCCAACAGCTGCATTGATTCCTGGAATAAGGTGAAACCCACATGTCCTCAGCATCCTTTTGACTGATGAATTTCTACTCTGTTCACTCAGGTAATGCTATTAGTATTCAGAGACTTGTCTACAAAGTTTAGTGTAATTGGCGAACATTCTTGTGCATTTGTGTGTGTGTTTGCTTGCACAAATTGTGTACAGCAAAACCGTCAGAATTATTTTATTTTGAATATTAGTGTATTTTTCCCCAAACTGCTGCCACTACCTTCATGCTTTCTCTAAAGTTAGGTCCCTAGTATTCCCATCCTCAGTTCACATGATTGTGCAGGTTCTGTTGGCTTGACCCTCACTATAGAGTTGTACATATGAAGGTCCTTGTGGTTCCCATGTGTTTTATTGTAATTGGTGTGAGCCACTGAGCACCCCACTCCCAGGAATGGGCCTTGTGAGGAGGCATCCTGTTTGTGTGGGCGCTTCTCTCTAAGCCCTGCATCACTCTGACATGCCAGAATAACATCACAAAATAAGTGCAGTGCTCTGCCCTTGCTTGCATAGTGATGCATCAGTCCTACACCCATCAAGCCACATTTCAGAACTCATTGGCATCGCTAACCATCACTTTTCATTCCACCCGAACACCCCCATGCCCTCCCACAGAGTTAAGCAGGTTCAGCCTAGTTATCCCCCACCCAAACTCCAGCAGATTGCCCTGCCACAAATTGAGCTGTGGTAGCCTAATTCACAATCTGATCTTTATCACATAGTCTCTGTTGATTCAGCATGTTCGCTGTACTAATATACTACCTTATCCCTGAAGCAAGATACATGTCCGATTCTGGTGCAGCCTGTGTCTTGGTGAGGAATTCTTTTCTTTTTTGGAGAGACATGAGTAGTGTACTGTGATGGTTCATGTGCATGCTATATACTTGTATTTCTGTATATTTTCCTTTGTGGCTCCCAACTTCAGCTTGGAATTGTACAAAAATGTCACCCCCTTCTCCCTCAGGAGGTGAAAATTCTTGCTCAGGGGGATGTTCTTCATGTTTCACTGTTGCAGTCATTACATTTGGGTTATCCTGCTGGCAGGTTGCCCTCAGTCGGCTTGAATTCCAAAGTCTTGGGTCCTGCGTCAGTTGCTATCGCCTCTTCCTTGACGTCAGGTTGTCGGGGGTATAAAAGATGCAGCAGACGCCATTTTTTTCGTTTTTTCTTGCCGCACGGTGCCCGAAGCAAAAGCAGTTCGCAAGTGCCGGTCGGACGACTCATGAGATTTTCATGTTAGCTTTTAATGAAGACTTTGGATCTCAAACTAAGTATCCCAGAGGGATTTTTTTTCTTGATCCAGACCGATGTCAGAAAAAGTTAATTGTATTTCTTGTGGGAAGCAAATACCTCATAAGGACTTTCGTTCTTGCTGTATTCCTTGCCTAGGCCCTGACCACAATGTTGTTGTCTTTTTTGTGCTAGATTTAATCAACGCACTATTAAGCGTCAGTACGATTTTTGCATTAAGCTATTTTGGGCGAAGATTTAATTATACAATGTCGTTGGATAGCCATCCGACTACCGTAGTTCACAAAACTCTGCAACCGAGGTCCAAAGCTCCTCCTAAGCAAGTCGCCGGTTCTCAGTGAGGCGCTTTCGCAGCCCCTGACGCCCACAGTCGCAGGCCACTACCGACTCCCACGTGGAGTCGGCCAGGCCGCAGGTAACTCAAGGTATTGGATCTTCTGAGATTATTCCCTCAGATGGGTCCGGAGCCGCTGAGCAGGCATCGGCTTCTAAGGGTGTATTCAGACCTAAGCAATTGTATATTAAACCGACTTCAAAGACTAAAACACCTTTAAAGGCAAAACAAATTCACCAGCCAGAAGAACAGGCCTCCATGCCCAAAAAAACAGATGCTCAAAATGGCCGAAGACTTGATTACCTTGAGTGATCAGGGGTTCCCATCCCCCTCGAGGCCTAGACACGAGACAGACTATGAATCATCAGATCAGGTTTCCATTTCTTCAGATTCCTCTTCTGATCAGGAATATTCTCCTCCCCCCCCCATGAGGATTCTGATGCTGAAGAATCCATTCCTTCAGCTTATCTTCCTGAGGGACTACTCTTTTGGGGAAACCTTGCATACCATGAGGGAGCACTTCCACTGGGAGAGCCAAGATTTTTTCAGAATCTAAGAAAAGGCTCTCTTTTTCTTCAACACAGGCCTCTAGCTATTGCACCTGTGTTGGGACATTGTAGATGTATTCTCAGAGTCGAGTCTGACCCCTGACTCTTACCTCCAGCTCCTGTTAAGCCGGACAGATACTACAGGGTCCCTGACTCTCAAATTCCTTTTCAAAAACTCCACTGCAGACCCAGAAACTATTTCTCAGGGTCCAAAAGGGATCAAGGCTTCTACTGCAAAAAACCCTACCCCCTCTGACAAGGATTCTAGGGCTCTGGATAGCTGGGGGGAAAAATATTTACACATCTACTACTTTGGCTATAAGGGCCTTTAAATTGCCAGTTTCATATGCTCAAATATCAGCAATATATCATGACACTGCTTAAACAGAAAATGATGACAAATTCTGAATGTGCAGAAAACAAAGAAATGCAGGATTTATTGTATGCAGCTGAACAGGTTGGAAAGCATACTTTGCAATGTGGCTTTGATTCTCTGGCAGCCTCCTGCAGGGCTGCTGTTACGGGTTCTTTCATTAGGAGGCATGCTTGGTTAAAGGAACAAAATCTGCCTGACCATGTTAAAGCAAAATTATTAGATGCTCCTTTACAACATGATACCTTGTTTGGTGTTAAGGCAGAAGAGGTGTAAGAAAATGAAGGACAAAGCTAAATCTATGCAAACGGTAAAGTATTTCTTACAGGTACAGCCACCTAGATTTAGCAGACACTGGCCTACAAAGAATTGGTCCTTTCCAGTGTCAGACCTCAAAGGGGCAGATCCAGACGCCCTAGAGGCAGATCACAGCCACAAGGATCCTACAGTTCTAAGCAGTGGAGTGCTTCTACCTCCAAAGGTGGAGAGGACGAATCAGTCATGCAGAAAACAGTCCCAATGACTTCCCCTGCCTGCACCAAGCACATGTATACTGGCAGCACCCTTAGGGGGAAAACTAGCACTTTTTTTTTTCTCAAAATTGGCACATTATATCCCAGAACAAATGGGTTCTAGACAGTGTCACAAGGCTACAAGTTTCATTTCCATACCCTACCAAGGCCAAATGGTTGACCAGACCTGCCAAAAATTCAATGAGCAGGCTCAAACAAGTCACAGCTCTCATGGACATGAGGGCTCAAGTGCCACAGCAAGAGCAAGGACAAGGATTTTACTCAAGACTGTTCTTGGTACCCAGAAAGGACAAAGCATGGAGACAAATTCTGGACCTGTCTATTCTAAACACGTTCCTGGATATACCAAAATTCAAGATGTTGACCTTACAGCAGCTTCTGCCCATGCTGGGCAGCAAGGCGTGGCTTGTGATTTTAGACCCAAGAGGCATACCTGCATGTCCCAATCAATCATGCAGAAGATACCTATGCTTCAGATTTGCAGAAGATACTTGTGCTTCAGATTTGCATGGGGCCTTAAATGTATAGAATTTCCTGTTTCCCGTCAGTCTAGGTCAGTTGTGACTTGCTCTTGCTGTCTAGTGGTTTTCCTGCAAGCAGTGCTGCAGAAATGTATTGGCTTGGGTCATATGCTGCAGAAAAAGCTTCTTTAGGAAGTAAAGAGCCTTCATAGGACCTTTGGGTACAAAGTTAAATAAAAAGGTATTCCTTGGTGCAGGGTAAATCTACTACACTGTTCACCAGCTTAAGTAGTGACACTTTGGTATGCTTAATTTTTGAATGAAACTAGAATGTGTGCGTTTGTATCTTTGGCTGCTATCCACAGTGCATTTCGAGTGTCAAACGGCTCTGCATGATATAGTATGGGTGCCAGTCTGCTAATAACAGTAGTGCATTTCGAGTGTCAAACAGCTCTGCATGATATAGTATGGGTGCCAGTCTGCTAATAGGCATGGCATGTAAATATTTTTGTACATTAAGATATGTGCAGTCAGATTATGTATATAAAACCACTAAAACTGAAAATGCCAGGAACTCTGCTGGTTTCTGAGAGGTGTTCAAATACGTAATAAATAAATTCAGATGAGATGTGTGTTTGCAGTATAAAGTGAATTTCTGCCTTTCTAAACATCTTTATTTCAAAGTGACATTTGAAGACAGGTTGTACACTTAAATATGCTTTATTTATATGCAAGAACAAAGCTTTTAGCCTTGTATTTGTACTGTATGTTCTGTAGGTAATGTGGCAGACTGCTCTCCTTCATTCGTCATAGGTTTGTTTGCATGATAGAAGCTGACATTTAGGGTTTTGCTTCAGGGTGAATGCTTTGCAAAAAATGAGTTGCTAATCCTCTGAAGACGAGCAAGTTGATTTAGGCAACTCTGGCATTTCATTTGCTTTTATATAAAGTAACACTTATCTTGTGCCTAGGATTGTGTGTTTGTACAGCTCTATATGCAATATCGTGTGCAAATTCATAATGACTCCAGTAGGGCAAAGTGCCATTGTAGTATTTCTCCTGTGTAGCAGTGGAATTAACATCACCTTTTAGTTCTGTGCACATGCCTGAAAAAAAAGGCTGTACGACAGACCATAATTTGTACCATTCTGTCTACTGTTATGCTTGGCCTCCGTACTGTTCCTAATCTAGTAAGATTATGTAGTGTTGGGTCCAAGTGGTATCATATTCTAGTCTTTATTGCCCGTAGGGAAAATTATTTATTGGCTGGATATTTGGGGGGAAGGGGGGGCTTTTTGTGTAGTGTCTGTTCTGTCTTGCACAATGTCTGTTCTATCTTACACTGAAATGCTGATTTGATCCAAGAACCCTTTTTACAATATCCTGGTGGCCACATCTAGTTTTAAAATCTGCTACAAAATTAGAGGGTTAAAGTAACCGTTTTGATGTGTAACACTGGGCAAAGCTGTCAATTGCTGAATTCTGATATACATGGTGGAATGTTTGAAGGTTGAGATCTGAATCTGCAGTATTTACTTGAGAGTCCCTAGAGGTGGGTGAAAGAGGGCTAATTCTAGGTGGGAATCATGAGTATATTTCACTGAAAAATC